>NW_011494799.1:1138534-1178140 GCF_000754665.1 Bison bison bison | reverse complement strand
GGAAGAGATAAGAAAGCCTTCCTCAGCGATCAATGCAAAGAAATGGAGGAAAACAACAGAATGGGAAAGACTAGAGATCTCTTCAAGAAAATTAGAGATGCCAAGGGAACATTTCATGCAAAGATGGGCTCGATAAAGGACAGAAATGGTATGGACCTAACAGAAGCAGAAGATATTAAGAAGAGATGGCAAGAATACACAGAAGAACTGTACAAAAAAGATCTTCACGACCCAGATAATCATGATGGTGTGATCACTGACCTAGAGCCAGACATCCTGGAATGTGAAGCCAAGTGGGCCTTAGAAAGCATCACTATGAACAAAGCTGGCGGAGGTGATGGAATTCCAGTTGAGCTATTTCAAATCCTGAAAGATGATGCTGTGAAAGTGCTGCACTCAATATGCCAGCGTATTTGGAAAACTCAGCAGTGGCCAAAGGAATGGAAAAGGTCAGTTTTCATTCCAGTCCCAAAGAAAGGCAATGCCAAAAAATGCTCAAACTACCACACAATTGCACTCATCTCACACGCTAGTAAAGTAATGCTCAAAATTCTCCAAGCCAGGCTTCAGCAATATGTGAACCGTGAACTTCCTGATGTTCAAGCTGGTTTTAGAAAAGGCAGAGGAACCAGAGATCAAATTGCCAACATCAGCTGGATCATCGAAAAACAAGAGTTACAGAAAAACATCTATTTCTGCTTTATTGACTATGCCAAAGCCTTTGACTGGGTGGATCACAATAAACTGTGGAAAATTCTGAAAGAGATGGAAATACCAGACCACCTGACCTGCCTCTTGAAAACCCTATATGAAGGTGAGGAAGCAACAGTTAGAACTGGACATGGAACAACAGACTGGTTCCAAATAAGAAAAGGAGTATGTCAAGGCTGTATATTGTCACCCTGCTTATTTAACTTCTTTGCAGAGTACATCATGAGAAATGCTGGGTGGGACGAAGCGCAAGCTGGGATCAAGATTGCCAGGAGAAATATCAATAACCTCAGATATGCAGATGACACCACCTTTATGGCAGAAAGTGAAGAGGAACTAAAAAGCCTCTTGATGAAAGTGAAAGAGGAGAGTGAAAAAGTTGGCTTAAAGCTCAACATTCAGAAAACTAGGATACTGGCATCTGGTCCCATTACTTCATGGGAAATAGTTGGGGAAACAGTGGAAACAGTGTCAGACTTTATTTTCGGGGGCTCCAAAATCACTGCAGATGGTGATTTCAGCCATGAAGTTAAAAGATGCTTACTCCTTGGATGGAAAGTTATGACCAACCTAGAGAGTATATTTCTCTTTCATGCATTGGAGAAGGAAATGGCAACCCACTCCAGTATTCTTGCCTAGAGAATCCTAGGGATGGTGGAGCCTGGTGGGCTGCCATCTATGGGGTCACACAGTCAGACACGACTGAAGCGACTTAGCATAGCATAGAATAGATAGTATATTGAAAAGCAGAGATATTACTTTGCCAACAAAAGTCCGTCTAGTCAAGGCTATGGTTTTTCCAGTAGTCATGTATGGATGTGAGAGTTGGACTGTGAAGAAAGGTGAGCGCCAAAGAATTGATGCTTTTGAACTGTGGTGTTGGAGAAGACTCTTGTGAGTCCTTTGGACTGCAAGGAGGTCCAACTGGCCCATCCTAAAGGAGATGGATCAGTCCTGGGTGTTCATTGGAAGGACTGATGCTGAAGCTGAAACTCCAATACTTTGGCCACCTCATGCAAAGAGTTGACTCATTGGAAAAGACCCTGATGCTGGGAGGTATTGGAGGCAGGAGGAGAAGGGGACGACAGAGGATGAGGTGGCTGGATGGCATCACCAACTCGATGGACATGAGTTTGAGTGAACTCCGGGAGTTGGTGATGGACAGGGAGGCCTGGCGTGCTGCAATTCATGGGATCGAAAAGAGTCAGACATGACTGAATGACTGAACTGAACTGATCACTATATTTAGAACAAAGATGGACAAGGAATGGCTGGAATACAGGGGCTAGCAAAAACAAAACAAAATTGAAGCCTAAACCAAAAAACAAACAGAACAGTCTAGGCTGTTTTCCCTCCCCCTACTTTTTTTCTTTTAACATTCCCAAATGCAACCCTGATTTTAATGGTCAAAGCTCATGTGTAGTGTCTGCTACCAGCTCCTCTTGAAGGCTCTCCTTTCCCCTATTCTGTTAGGACTCTTGTGTTTAAAAATCTGACAAGGTAATCTCCCACCCCTGTGTTTTCAGGTGGATGTGTGCAGTGGATTATACCTTTAGCAAGCTGCTGCTGGCATCTCCCAAGGTGCATCTTTCAGCCAGTCAGATAAAAGTCTGAGTCTAAACCAGATTATGCAATGCTTTGCTTATTAACCTAAACATGAAAATATAGCATTTTAGACCAAGAATCTCCCAATTAAAACAAAAATTATGCCCAGATCTGGCCAATGAAATGTCAAACCACTCCAGTATTCTTGCCTGGAAAATCCCATGGACAAAGGAGCCTGGCTGTCTACAGTCCACAGGGTCCCAAGAGTCGGACATGACCAAGAGACTAAACCACCACCACCATTGGCCACTGAAAGTTTCCAGGCCTGTAAAGGAAAGATTGAGGACAGGAGGAGATGGGGACAGCAGATGATGAGATGGTTGGATAGCATCACCCGCTCAATGGACATGAGTTTGCTAACGCAAGGAGATAGTGAAGGACAGGGAAGCCTAGTGAGCTGCAGTCCATGGGGTTGCTAAGAGTTGGACTTGACTTAGTGGTTGAACAGCAACAAAGTTTTTACTAGCATGACTGCCTTGGTCCCAGTTCTGGCTTTGCCACTTGAAGAATAGGTGACAGAATCCAGTTTTCTCGTTTGTTGAGAATTTGAGATTAAGGATCCAAAGTTCATAGTCCTATGTCTGACACAGAATAAGGTTTTCAGAAGCAATGAATCTCATATAACTATGAAGGATGGTGGCCACAATAGATCTCAATTTAGAAACAAGATAATTCGAAGATCAGATGAGGTGGGATGTGTAAAATATCCCCAAAGAGCTTTCAAAGGGAACCAAGTAGAAAACAGTCACTGCAGGTAGTGGGTTTCAATTCCATAAGCAAGGACTTTCCAGTAATTAGATTAGTTTCAGGACATTACAAAAATGATCATGTCATCTGTCAGGGGTGTCAGAGGGAGGGCACTTGGATTATGCTGGGGCTTCACAAATCAGTGTTTCCTAAAACTGCTTGCATAAAATGGAATCACCTGGGAAACTTTAAATATCCACATTACAAATACATTAGAAACATCTTGTTTCTGCACAGACATAAGCACACCATTTACAAGTGTAATTTCATGATATTTATTAGAAAGGAAATGCTTTGACTAATACCAAGATGGAATGCAGTCAGTGTGAGAGCAAAATTGTTGGCCTTTTTGATTGTTTGCTGTGAAACTCAGCAAATCACGTTGTGTCTCCCTTTTCCAAAGAGCATTCTGATATGAGAGGAATCTGATAAAAATGCATATTGAGGATAGTCACAAAAGAAAAAATATGCAGAACCATAATACAGAAAGCATCTCAAAAACTAACATCCTGGCCCAAATTATTTTTCCTTTTAATGAATAATATAATAGTAGCTACCATTTATATAATACATTATTCTGTTCCTAAATTGCAAACTGATTTTGCTTAAACTCTCATACTGTTTACTTTTCTGAATGGGGTTGGAGAAGTTGAACTAGATCAGGATTGGTCAAGCCAAATGCCTACAGGGATCCAATGGGAACTACAGATGGATAATTCAGAGCCAACCAAGTGTGATGATTGAGAGTCATGGGGACTGTGCAAACTGGGGAGGGAGGTTTTAAAGAGAGGCCATTCTATTTGATGCTTGTTAAATGTGGCCTTGTGGAAATGCATGATTCAGTTTTACCACAGCTTTTGATTTTTCAAGATGACATGGAAATTCAAAATGGCTTAGTAATTTCTGGATATTCACTTGTGGATTAATTCAGGGAGTCTCCCAGACCCTTAGTCCCCTGCTTCTTTTATTTTCCTCCTTCCCTGAATTTATATGAGACCTTAGGGTGGTTGTTGCTATTGTTCTTTACTAGGTCATGTCCAACTCTTTGTAACGCCATGGACTGCAGCACCCCAGGCTCCTCTGTCCTTCACTGTCTTCAGGAGTTTGCTCAAACTCAGGTCCATTGAGTCGGTAATGCTCTCTAACCATCTCTCCTCTATCTCCCCATTCTCCCCCTGCCTTTGATCTTTCCCAATATCAGGGTCTTTTACAGTGATTCAACTCTTTGCATCAGGTGGCCAAAGTATTGGAGCTTCAGCTTCAGCATCAGTCTTTCCAATGAATATTCAGGACTGATTTCCTTTAAGATTGACTGGTTTGATCTTGCAGTCCAAGGGACTCTCAAGAACCTTCTCCAGCACCACAGTTTGAAAGCATCAATTCTTTGGTGCTTAGCTACTGTATGGTCCAACTCTCACATCCATATGTGACTACTGGAAAAACCATAGCTTTGACTAGATGGACATTTGTCAGCAAAGTGCCATCTCTGTTTTTTAATATATACTGTCTAGATTTGTTGTAACTTTCCTTCTAAGGAGCAAGCATCTTTTAATTTCAAGGCTGCTGTCACCATCCAAAGTGATTTTGGAGCCCAAGAAAGTAAAATCTGTTACTCTTTTCCACTTTCCCCCCTCTATTTTCTATGAAGTGATGGGTCCAGATGCCATGATCTTAGTTTTTTGAATGCTGAGACTTAAGCCAGCTTTTGCACTCTCCTCTTTCGCCTCATCAAGAGGCTCTTTAGTTTCTCTTCACTTTCTACCATTAAAGTGTTATCATCTGCTATCTGAGGTTATTGGTGTATCTTCCAGCAATCTTGATTCCAGCTTGTGATTCATTGAGCCTGGCATTTCATATGATGTACTCTGTACAGAAATTAAATAAGCAGGGTGACAATACACCACCTTGACCTATTCCTTTCCCAAATTTGAACCATTGTTCCATGTCCATGTTGCTTCTTGACCTGCATAAACGTTTCTCAGGAGACAGGTAAAGTGGTCTGGTATTCCCATCTCTTAAAGAATTTTCCAAAGTTTGTTGTGGTCCACACAGTCAAAGACTTTGGTGTAGTCAATAAAGCAGAAATAAATGTTTTTCTGAAACTCTCTTGCTCTTTCCATGATACAAAAGATGTTGGCAACTGGATCTCTGGTTCCTCTGCCTTTTCTAAATTCAACTTGAACATCTGGAAGTTCATAGTTCATGTACTGTTGAAGCCTGGCTTGAAGAATTTTGAGCGTTACTTTGCTAGCATGTGAGATGAGTGCAATTGTGTGGTGGTTTGAGCATTCTTTGGCATTGCCTTTCTTTGGGACTGGAATGAAAACTGACCTTTTCCAGTCCTGTGGCCACTGCTGAGTTTTCCAAATTTGCTGGCATATTGAGGCAGCACTTTCACAGCATCCTCTTTCAGGATTTGAAAAGCTCAACTGGAATTCCATCACCTCCACTAGCTTTGTTCATAGTGATGATTCCTAAGGCTCACTTGACTTCACGTTCCAGGATGTCTGGCTCTAGGTGAGTGATCACACCATCGTGGTTTTCTGGGTCATGAAGATCTTTTTTGTATAGTTCTGTGTATTCCTGCCACGTCTTCTTGATATCTTCTGCTTCTGTTAGGTCCATAGCGTTTATGTCCTTTATTGTGCCCATCTTTGCATGAAGTGTTCCCTTGGTATCTCTAATTTTCTTGAAGAGATAGCTAGTTTTTCCCACTCTATTGTTTTCCTCTATTTTTTTGCATTGATCACTGGGGAAGGCTTTCTTATCTCTTCTTGTTATTCTTTGGAGCTCTGCATTGATATATATATATATATATATATATGTATATATGATATTGCTAAGTAAAACAAGTTAGAAGCAAAGGAAACAAAAAGGAAACGCAGATGGAGTACGACATGGCATTTCATAAAATCCTATTCCTTTACTAGTAGTGGGTTGTGAACTTGACTCTGAGCTCTTAAAGAAAAGATAGTCTCTTAGACACTAAGGATACCATGTTACGGGGTGAGCTGTGCCATCAAAGGCAGAGAGGAAGCAAAGTGGATGAAACAGTCTCATTTCCCGAAAAGGGTCCTGACCTTGTCTCCATCCTTACTACAGGATGTGCTTTTGGGTTTGTGACTACCTGAAAAAATTACTGAGGATGTTCACAGGTCTCTCTGCACCTAAGATCCATGGAGAAATGATGGGTGATGCCAAAGAAGACTTGTTGCAATTGATCTAAAGCAAACAGCATGGGATTATAATCTGAAGCCTGGGATCTTGTCCACTTGATTCCATCCATAATTTTTCTGGCACAGCACGCTAGGTGGATTTTTTTAGTTAAAACAGTGTCATCGTATTGATGATAGTGCTTCAGGTTAATTGCTTTCAATCAAGTGTCTGATCTTGTCCATCACACACTTCAACACTAAAGTCCTTCTTTGGTCTTTTATCTGTTTTAATGTTCAGTAAATTTTGTTGGTTGAAACAGCGTGGGCTTCAGTGTAGATGATTTCAGAGGAAAAAGAAAAAATAAGAGCCATGGAAAGAAACAAGATAAGCACAAAACAAGAAGCTTTTTGTTGCTGTTGTTGTTCAAGGGCAAAGAGTACATTATGAGAAATGCTGGGCTGGATGGCTCACAAGCTGGAATCAAGATTGCTGGGATATTTTTGATCACAGCTTCAGTTTCAGTGTTTGTAATTGGGTTGTTCATAATTTCTATTTCTTCCTGGTTCAGTCTTGGAAGATTGAACTTTTCTAAGAATCTGTCCATTTCTTCCAGGTTATCCATTTTATTGCCATATAGTTGTTCATAATAGTCTCTTAAATTCCTTTGTATTTCTGCACTGTCTGTCAGCCTCTCCTTTTTCATTTCTAATTTTGTTGATTTGATTCTTCTCTCTTTTTTTCTTGATGATTCTGGCTGAAGATTTGTCAATTTTGTTTATCTTCTCAAAGAACCAGCTTTTAGTTTTATTAAGCTTTATTAATTTTATTAAACTTGATTAAGTTTTATTAAGCTTTGTTAATATTAAACTTTATTTAGCTTTATTAAGCTTTACTATTGTTTCTTTATTTTCTTTTTCATATATTTCTGCTCAGATCTTTATGATTTCTTTCCTTCTACTAATTTTGGGGTTTTTTTGTTCTTCTTTTTCCAGTTGTTTCAGGTATAAAGTTAGGTTGTCTATTCGATGTTTCTCTTGTTTCTTGAGGTAGGACTGTATTGCTATAAACTTCCCTCTTAGAGCTGCTTTTGCTGCATCCCATAGGTTTTAGGTTGTCATGTTTTCATTGTCATTTGTTTCTAGAAATTTTTTGATTTCTTCAGTAACCTGTTGGTTATTCAGAAGCATGTTGTTTAATCTCCATATATTTGTGTTTCTCACAGTTTTTTCTTGTAATTGATATCTAGTCTCATAGCATGGTGGTTAGAGAAGATGCTTGACATGATTTCAATTTTCTTAAATTTACTGAGGTTTGATTTGTGACCCAAGATGTGGTCTATCCTGGAGAATGTTTCATGTGCATTTGAGAAGAAGGTGTATTCTTCTGCATTTGAATGGAATGTACTGAAGATATCAATGAGATCCATCTCATCTAATGGATCATTTAAGACTTGTGTTTCCTTATTAATTTTCTGTTTTGATGATCTGTCCATTGGTGTGAGTGGGGTGTTAAAGTCTCCTACTATTATTGTGTTACTGTCAATTTCTCCTTTTATGTCTGTTAGTGTTTGTCTTATGTATTGAGGTTCTCCTATGTTGCGTGCACAGATATGTACAATTGTTATATCTTCCTCTTGGATTGATCCCTTGATCATTATGTAGTGTCCTTCCTTATCTCTTGCAATCTTCTTTATTTTAAGGTCTATTTTGTATGATATGAGGATTGTTACTCCAGCTTTCTTTTGCTTCCCATTTGCATGGAGAAATGCAAATAAAAACTATGATGAGATATATCACCTCACACCATTCAGAATGACCATCATCAAAAAGTCTACAAACAATAAATGCTGGAAAGAGTGTGGAGAAAAGGGAATGCTCTTGCACTGTTAGTGGAAATGTAAATTGATACAGCCACTATGGAAGACAGTATGGAGATTCCTTAAAAAACTAGGAATAAAACCAACATATGATGCAGCAATCCCACTCCTAGGCATATACCCTGAGGAAACAAAAATTTTAAAAGCACATGTATCCCATTGTTCATTGCAGCATTATTTACAATAGCTAGAACATGGAAACAGCCTAGATGTCCACTGACAGATGAATGGGTAAAGAAGTTGTGGTACATGTACACAATGGAATATTACTCAGCCGTAAAAAGAAACACATTTGAGTCAGTTCTGATGAGGTGAATGAACCTAGAACCTATTATACAGAGTGAAGTGAGTCAGAAAGAGAAAGATAAATATCGTATTCTAACGCATATATATTGGAGAAGGCAGTGGCACCCCACTCCAGTACTCTTGCCTGGAAAATCCCATGGACGGAGGAGCCTGGTAGGCTGCAGTCCATGGGGTTGCTGGGAGTCCGACACGACTGAGCGACTTCACTCTCACTTTTCACTTTCCTGCATTGGAGAAGGAAATAGCAACCCACTCCAGTGTTCTTGCCTGGAGAATCCCAGGGACGGGGGAGCCTCGTGGGCAGACGTCTATGGGGTCACACAGAGTTGGACACGACTGAAGTGACTTAGCAGCAGCAGCAGCAACGCATATATATGGAATCTAGAAAAATGGTACTGAAGAGCTTATTTACAGGGCAGCAATGGAGAAACAGACATAGAGAACAGACTTATGGACGTGGGGAGGGGGGAGGAGAGGGTGAGATGTTGGAAAGAGTAACATGGAAACTTACATTGCCATATGTGAAATAGATAGCCAGTGGGAATTTGTTGTATGTCTCAGGAAACTCAAACAGTGACTCTGTATCAACCTAGAGAGGTGGGATGGGGAGGGAGATGGGAGAGAGGCTCAAAAGGGAGGCCATATATGTATACCTATGGCTGATTCATGTTGAGGTTTGACAGAAAACAACAAAATTCTGTAAAGCAATTATTCTTCAATAAAAAATAAAGAAAACCAAAGCATAAAATAGGAAAAAAAAAAAGATTGCTGGGAGATATATCAACAACCTCAGATATGCAGATGATACCACTTTGATAGCAGAAAGTGAAGAGAAACTAAAAAGTAAATTCATCCTCTTGATGAAGATGAAAGAGGACAGTGAAAAAGCATGCTTAAAATTCAACATTCAAAAAACTAAGATCATGGCATCCAGTCCCATCACTTCATGGCCAATAGAGGGGGAAAAGTGGAAACAGTGACAGATTTATTTTCTTAGGCTCCAAAATCACTGCAGATGGTAATTGCAGCCACAAAATTAAAAGACGCTTGCTCTTTGGATGAAAAGCTACGACAAACCTAGACAGTGTGTTAAAAAGCAGAGACATCATCTTGCTGACAAAAGGGCATATATATAGTCAAAGCTACAGTCTTTCCAGTAGTCATGTATGGATGTGAGACTTGGACCATCAAAAAGGCTGAATAATACAGAGTCAATGCCTTCAAACTGTAGTGCTGGAGAAGACTCTTGAGAGTCCCTTGAATTGCAAGGAGATCAAACCATTCAATCCTGAAGGAAATCAACCCTGGAAGGATTGATGCTGAAACTTAAGCTCCAAAACTCTGGCCACCTGACATGAAGAGATGACTCACTGAAAAAGACCTTGAGGATGGGGAAGATGAAGGGCAAGAGGAGAAGAGGGTGACAGAGGTTGAGATGGCTGGATAGCATCATTGACTCAATGAACATGAGTTTGAGCAAATTCTGGATGATAGTGGACAGGGAAGCCTGGAGTGCTGTAGTTCATGGGGTTGCAAAGAGTCGGATATGACTTAGTGACTAAATGTCATCAACAAGGGCAAAGAAGTTATACTTGAAAACATTTCTAGAGGGTTTATTTGCAAGTTTCCTTGTCTGAAAATGAGGGGGCTGGTGCTCTACTGGTGCTTGATGGAATTAGAGACAGGCAAAGAAGAAAGAGGAGGGCATAATCCTCAGAATGCTGTAATCAAGCAGCTACTGAAGCAGCCTTGCATTTAATAGGTGGGCGATGTCTCATTCTCATCCTGTAGCTGAATACTATGAAGCTCAGCAGCTGTATACTGCGAAGCTCAGCTGGCTAGCTCCTAACAAGGAGTTCAACCCAGACTGGAAGGCATTTCCAAGGAATTTAGATCTTCTGCCAACCGGATTACTTGAGTCATCTCTCAACAGTGCATTCCAATTATAATGTTCATGCAGTGTTGTCAGGCATTAATAAGGAGACTGGCCTCGGTTTTGCTTTGGGCTTTGTACATCTGCCACATCCATGTTTCCTAACTTCATCTGGGTTTTCAGAAAATATTTGGCAGAAGCCATCCCATCAGCACTTGCTTTTTAAACTACGATTGTAAGTTTCCGATCTGAAACTATTTCCCTTCCCATTTTTGTTGATACTTGTTGGATGGTTAGTGCAAATCAAGAAAGAATAGGCAAGGCAAAAAACACATGAAGCACCCTTTGAGGAATCCTCATTTGGTGGGTGCTAGAGTTTGTTTTCACAAAATTGACTTCTGGCTTTCCCGATAATCTAGCTCAGCTACTTGCCAATTCTTCAGTCAAACATGCTTTGGGATCTCCGGGGGCACTATGTAGTTAGGTCTCTTCCACATACTTTGCTCTGAGGGCTACTATTTGTATTTCAGAATGTATAAGCATCTCAATGGCTAGAAGCACATTTTAAGCAAATGAGTTTTTTTCAAAAACAACAAAATGAATCGCTTCAAAAAGAGATGGTATTAAACACAAGACAAATCAAGGCATGTGTCTCCTCCACCCTGTTTAATCTGGGGACTGTGTTTTTCAGGTGGTAGATGTACACTGTGGTACCCACCCCTCATCCTTCTGATTCTAACTTACACCCTGATTTTCCTGGGGATACAGCCCTTCTCCATAGTCAGCTCTTGGGGCTCTGATGGAACTGTTTCAGTCATAATTCCTGTCCATGGTAGTTGGCCCAAGGTTTGGCAAGTGGTCCATCAGAGCCAACAAGAGTTTTATCAGTTAGATTGGTTTTCAGGGAAAGATGTAAAAAATGAGAGTGGCTTCAAAAAGATACATAATATTTCTACCTCTTGGAAAAGTCCTGAAGTTCACTGTTTAAGGCTAGATGCAAACTCTGCTTCAGATTTTTTTTTAAAGGAATTAACATACTGATTCTAAAATTTATATGACAATGCAAAAAGCCTAGAATAGCCAAGAACATTTTGTGGAAGAAGAGTAAGTTGGAGGGCTTTTACTAATGATTTTTCACTGATTTCAAGACTTACTACAAAATCATAATAATTAAATGGTGTTTGTGGCATGGGGTAAACCAATGGGATCGGTAGACCAATGAAACAAAGCAGAGTCCAGAAATAGTCCTACCTGGATGAAGTAAGTTAATTTTGCACAAGGACACAAAAAGATTCAGTAAAAAATATGAAAGTGTTTTTCATAAGTGGTTCTGGAACAATTGGTTAACCAAGTAAAAACTTGTAAATACGTCAGCATTAGATTTGATAGACACGGGCCTGAAGAACTATGGACCGAGGTTCGTGACATTGTATAGGAGGTGGTGATCAAGACCATCCCCAAGAAAAAGAAATGCAAAAAGGCAAAATAGTTGTCTGAGGAGACCATACAAATAGTTGAGAAAAGAAGAGAAGCTAAAGTCAAAGGAGAAAAGGAAAGATATACCCATCTGAATGCAGAGTTCCAAAGAATAACAAGAGGTAAGAAAGCCTTCTCAGCAATCAATGCAAAGAAATAAAGGAAAGCAATAGAATGGGAAAGACTAGAGATCTCTTCAAGAACATTAAAGATACCAAGGGAACATTTCATGCAAAGATGGGCACAATAAAGGACAGAAATGCTATGGACCTAATAGAAGCAGAAGATAAGAAGAAGAGCTGGCAAGAATGCACAGAAAAGCTATACAAAAAAGATCTTCATGACCCAGATAATCACAATGGTGTGATCACTCACCTAGAATTAGACATCCTGGAATGCGAAGTCAAGTGGGCCTTAGGAAGCATGACTATGAACAAAGCTAGTGAAGGTGATGGAACTCCAGTTGAGCTATTTCAGATCCTAAAAGATGATGCTGTGAAAGTGCTCCACTCAATATGTCAGCAAATTTGGAAAACTCAGCAGTGGCCACAGGACTGGAAAAGGTCAGTTTTCATTCCAGTCCCAAAGAAAGGCAATGCCAAAGATTATTCAAACTACCACATACTCATCTCACACGCTAACAAAGTAATGCTCAGAATTCTTCAAGCCAGGCTTCAACAGTATGTGAACCATGAAATTCCAGATGTTCAAGCTGGTTTTAAAAAAGGCAGAGGAACCTGAGATCAAATTGCCAACATCTGTTGAATCATTGAAAAAGCAAGAGAGTTCCAGAAAAACATCTGCTGCTGCTACTGCTGCTAAGTTGCTTCAGTCGTATTCGACTCTGTGCGACCCCATAGACAGCAGCCCACCAGGCTCCCCCGTCCCTGGGATTCTCCAGGCAAGAACACTGGAGTGGGTTGCCATTTCCTTCTCTAATACATGAAAGTGAAAAGTGAAAGTGAGGTCGCTCAGTCGTGTCTGACTCCTAGCGACCCCATGGACTGCAGCCTACCAGGCCCCTCCATCCATGGGATTTTCCAGGCAAGAGTACTGGAATGGGTTGCCATTGTCTTCTCCAAGAAAAACATCTACTTCTGCTTTACTGACTACTCCAAAGCCTTTGACTGTGTGGATCACAACAAACTGTGGAAAATTCTTCAAGAGATGGAAATACCAGATCACCTTACTTGCCTCCTGACAAATCTGTATGCAGGTCAAGAAGCAACAGTTAGAACCAGACATGGAACAACAGACTGGTTCCAAATTGGGAAAGGAATACATCAAGGCTGTATATTGTCACCCTGCTTATTTAACTTATATGCAGAATACATCATGAGAAATGCTAGGCTGGATGAAGCACAAGCTTGAATCAAGATTGCTGGGAGAAATATCAATAACCTCAGATATGCAGATGACACCACCCTTATGGCAGAAAGCGAAGAAGAACCAAAGAGCCTCTTGATGAAAATGAAAGAGGAGAGTGAAAAAGCTGGCTTAAAACTCAGCATTCAAAAAGTGAAGATCATGGCATCTGGTCCCATCACTTCATGGCAAATAGATGGGGAAACAATGGAAACAGTAACAGAGTTTATTTTCCTGGGCTCCAAAACCACTGCAGATGGTGACTGCAGCCATGAAATTAAAAGATGCTTGCTCCTTGGAAGAAAAGCTATGACAAACCTAGATAGCATATTAAAAAGCAGAGACATTACTTTGCCGACAAAAGTCTGTCTAGTCAAAGCTATGGTTTTTCCAGTAGTCATGTATGGATGTGAGAGTTGGACCATAAAGAATGCTGAGTGCCAAAGAATTGATGCTTTTGAACCATGTGTTGGAGAAGACTCTTGAGAGTCCCTTGGACTGCAAGAAGATCAAACCTATCACTCCTAAAGGAAATCAGTCCTGAATATTCATTGGAAGAACTGATTCTGAAGCTGAAGCTCCAATGTTTTGGCCACCTGATGCAAAGAACTGACTCACTGGAAAAGACCCTGATGCTGGGAAGGCAGGAGGAGAAAGGGATGACAGAGGATGAGACAGGTGGATGGCATCCCAGACTTGATGGACATGAGTTTGAGTAAGCTCCGGGAGTGGTGATGGGCAGGGGAGCCTGATGTGCTGCAGTCCATGGGGTCACAGTCAGTCGTGACTGAGCGACTGAACTGAACTGAACCTCATAGGTGCAAACAATAATGGCGGAGGAATCATGGACCTACAATGAAAGCAAAAAGTATGAACTAGGAAAAAAAGAGTCCATCTTTAAGAATATGGGGTAGGCCAATTTTCAAAACTTTTTAGAAAAGATAAAAATTAAACATAAAAAATGAATTACTCATCAAAATGTAAGTCCTATATATCAGAGACATTTCTAAGCAAATGAATAGATTTTTTGTTTCCATTTTATAAAAGTTTGGCATAACTTGAGCTCTTTAATATTTAGCAAGATATAGACTTTTTTGAACACTGCTTCAGAAAAGTATACTTTAACTTGTTTTCTCTCCCTTGCTCTCCTTTGCTTTCTTTTTCACTATAAGCCTAAACATTACTCTGGCTTTTAACTCTCAAACCCCAAATTTACTAACTTCTGTATCATCAGAATATTATTTGCCTTACCACATGTAGGAAGACTCAGAGCCAATTCATTCCATCTATGCAATTACCTCTCTGTCTCTAAAGATCTCCACTGGGATTTCCTTGGAAATATTTCAGTGATGGCTTCATTTTGCAGACAAAGGAAACTGAGAGAATAAAACATTTCCTGGAAATTTGACAGTCTCAGTGTTGAAAAGTTAAGCACCATAAATTTAACAGATGCGAACAAACGAGTCCTCCTGATCCTGTTATCAGAACATCCCCTGAATTTTTATTCGATTGCTGCTTCTGACACAGGCCTCATTGGAAAGCATTTCCCCTCCTTGGTTTCTTTCTTTGCAATAACTGATGGTTGCCAGTTAAATCTGTGGGAGAACTAATGTATGAATAGCTTTATGAAACGGGACCTGTATTTGGCATAGCCTGAAGATATATATGCTTTCTGAATATATTTCTTAAAATTAAAAATATTTCTTAAAATTCTACCTTTGCTATGATTAAAACATAGCATTATTTAAAGAAAAAAAAACATAAAACAAAAAGAGAGAGATAGCAGATAAGGCAGTGATGGGTAAGGAGCGAGAATGTCATGTCTCCCATCGATCATAGGTAAGTGTGGTATCTCCTTTCCTAACGGGTATTTGCTGACACTTTACGTACTTATGGTGGGCTGTGTTTTATGAAGGATTTCCACAGACATAGCCTTATTCAGTCTTAGAATTCTGCTAGTTTATAGTTATCTTCTGGCTTTATGGACCTTCTCCACAGGTGAATCCTTCAAAGTATTGTGAGTGCTAAAGCCCCTGAGTGGGAGCTTATTCTGGTTTTTCCCCCAGCAACATTGATGCAATTATATCTGAGCTTCAGGAAGCTCTGTGGAGTCTTCACGTATTTGGCCGTGACCAGCCCGCCCCTGAGGTTGTCCAGAATCCACTCACACTCCGCAGGCCCCGATCCTAGGCAGCATTCTGGGCCTCCTGCCTTGCCAGAGAAATCCAGGGGGACAGACCCTTCTTTCCTCTGCTCCAGTACAGACGGGCTCGGGCGTGTGTCCCAAGCCTTGCAAACAGATGGAAGGAGAGGGAAGACTCCTTCCTCCCTGGAGGCTGTCTGCGGCCGGGGGATTCCTGCAGTGAGGGTGGGCCTCACGGGCCTGTTTCTGCTCTCCACAGCTGCCTCTGTTCCCTCGGCTCCCAAGCCTGGTTCTGCAGCGCTCCCCCAGTTATCCTGTGTCCCTAATCTCCTTCCAACAGATTCTCTTCACTCGACATTAGCCAGAGTACATTTTTTTGTTGTCTTCCTCAAAGGACCCATCTATGGAAATTCAGTTCTCTTTTAGAAACTCGAACCCAGCGACACCAGACCAAGTTTGTTGAAGTGGTTTTCTAGTCGGACTGAGAGAAACTTTCATAACAATACCCTGACTCCCTTGAGGAGAAAGGAGTAGTTTGGAGGAGAGGAATCTAGGGTTTTTACTAAAATAATGATACTCTTGCTCCCATTTTGAACGTTTCCCTGAAAGTGAAAGTGTTAGTGTCTCAGCTGTGTCTGACTCTTTGTGACCCCGTGGGCTGTAGCCCACCAGGCTCCTCTGTCCATGGGATTCTCCAGGCAAGAATACTGGAGTGGGTAGCCATTCCCTTCTCCATGGGATCTTCCCGACTCAGAGATCGAGCCCGGGTCTTGTACATTCCAGGCAGATTCTTTACCACCTGAACCGTAAAGTTTCCCTACTAATCGTAAGAACTAGGTTGTGTGTGTATATACATACATATATATATACACACACACACAGGGGTCCCAGAATTCTGATTTAGTATCACATAGTCTAGGAAGCTGACCATTTCCCAAATCATCTAGGTAATAATCGTACCTTGAATTTTCCAGGTGTCATAACCCACGTATGGTAAACACTATCCAGGCACTATCTCCTTTAATTCTGAAAACAGCACAATGAAGTAGGCATTACTATTATCTTCATTTTACTGATGAAAAAATATACTCAGGTTATGTGAGCTACTGGGATGTGGTGGAGTCGGCATCCAAAAGAAGCTACCAAGCTGTGCTTTGTACCAACTACTCTACACTAATATAATAATTGTGCCCTGGATCATAAGACCCTGTTTTCTGATTACACAGATTGTGGAAATAATTTTATTCTTAGTGTTTACTCTTAGCTCCAAACACACACTTAATTAATAGATTTCATATTTATTTCATTTGTTTATAAAACTATGCTTCACTTTTATGATTAAATGACTAAGTGGCAGGGATGATAACTTACTTAATTACATGTTACTTAATTGGTGTATTAGTTAATTATATGGAGTTAATTTTTAAAATTAAGTAATTGTATTTTATAACATGTTACAGTCCCGATGTCAATCATATTTCTTTGTTAATTTTGAAACTTTGATTCAAGCATTATTAAGTGTGCAACAAATTAGTATAGGCTGTTAGTAAAATTGTACACACACAACACACACAGGTCAAGTCTCTTAAAAATGTTTATTTATAACATATGCAAAATATATTAAATATTAAGAAAAATTTGAAAATAACTTCTGAAAGGAAGACTCAATTTTGAGATGAATTTGGAAAGTTTGTTATTTTATTTTAGCATTTCTTGGTCTTAGTCCTTTTATGTAAATGGAAATGATTCTAGGTTGAAAACCTACTGGGAGAAAATGACTTAACTATGTTGTCAGCTTCTTTAGGACAGGGTCATTGTTTTATAATCTTCATGTGGAATAGCTCCAGGCACAACGAATGTTTGTTGAATTTGAATTTTGAGTTTAAGTGAAATGATGCTGAAAATTTTACATTAACTATAGACATCCATCTGAATATAAGCCAGCAGTTGCTATCTTGTACGGGAGAATCATTAATAATGTTTCCAGTGAGATTATTTTGGTGACAGTACAAAATGAAATATACCTTCTCCTTTGAGTTTTCTATTTCAGTCATGCTTCGCTCAGTCTTTAGGCAAGTGTCTTTCATGCAAATAAAAATTATAAAATTTAATTTCATTAAAATTTCTGTTATTTATGGGATAATAAATTAATAAATTTAACCCTGTCTTTTATTTCTGTAAAGACAAAGAAATCAAAGCCCAGAGAGGCTGAGTCATTTATTAAAATCACACAGGCAGCTCCTGCTTGAAGTGGCTATTGAATGTAGCAGGCCTCAGTTCAGTATCCCTTCTACTGCTGCTATCACAGACGGTATTAAATGGTTAGAGAAAAATTATCATTCGTTATTGAGTAATACTAATTTTTATACTCATATTTGCTTTTATTAGCTCATGGCGACTTCACTTTCACTTTCCACTTTCATGCATTGGAGAAGGAAATGGCAACCCACTCCAGTGTTCTTGCCTGGAGAATCCCAGGGACGGGGGAGCCTGGTGGGCTGCCGTCTATGGGGTCACACAGAGTCGGACACGACTGAAGCGACTTAGCAGTAGCCGCAGCAAGAAAAAGAATCCAGTAGAATAGAAAAAATCAAATTAACTCATAGACAACAATAAGAAACCACCAAATAGAAAATATTAGGCACAATGAAAGAAAAGATATCATCCTTATACCAGAATATGAACATGGTATTCTAGGAGGGAAATTTGAACCTAATAAAATTGACATATACCTGTCTAACACACGGTTTCTTTTAAACTTTTCAAATTTGATTTTATGTTTTGACATTTTAAACTTTAAATTTTGTATTGAATATAGCTGATTAACAGACAATAATGTGATAGTTTCATGTTAAAATATTGCATTTAACACTCCCTGGCTAGTTTAAATTTAAACCCTGATTTAATGTATAGAATACATAATAAAAAATTATCTAGTGGATTCTTTTAGGATAAGAATTCTGTAAAATATATGACACATTTCCAATGCTCAGGATATACATACACTATATATACTGGTGGCTCAGATGGTAAAGAATCTGCTTGCAATGCAGGAGACCTGGGTTTGATCCCTGGTTTGAGAAGATCCCCTGGAAAAGGGCATGGCAACCCACTCCAGTATTCTAGCCTGGAGAATTCCATGGGGAGTGGAGCCTGGTGGGCTGTAGTCCACTGGGTCCCAAAGAGGCAGACACGACTGAGGGACTAATGCTTTCACTGATCTGACACCACTGAATGTAATTATGGTCTTAGCTGATTTTTAAAACTGTCTGGAAAAGTGCCTCTTTTGGGCCAATGCAAAGTCTTGTGAGTTTCTTTCCTCTCTTCCTGCTCCTTTCCAACATAGCGTCTAGGATGACTTTGCAGTGGCCAGGAATGCTGGGGGTGATCTGCATGACACTTATATGATCTTAGTGGCCTTTGTCCCCATATGGATTTTTCTGGAGTAGTATTCCTGTGTTTTCTGTTGGAATATATAGTTTCAGGTATTTGCTCTTGGTCTCAAAATGTGACCCAAATGCATTTTCTCCTTCTTCGCTAGTAAGCGTGTTAGGCATATCTGAGATTATTTATATTTCTCCCGGCAATCTTGATTCAAGCCTGTGCTTCCTCCAGCCTGGTATTTCGCATGATATACTCTGCATAGAAGTTAAATAAGCAGGGTAACAATACACAACCTTGATGTACTCCTTTTGCAATTGGGAACCAGTCTGTTGTTCCATGTATGGTTCTAACTGTTGTTTCTTGACCTGCATACAGATTTGTCAGGGGGGCAGGTAAGGTGATCTGGTATTCCTATCTCTTGAAGAATTTCCCACAGTTTGCTGTAATCCACACAGTCAAAGGCTTTTGGCACAGTCAATAAAGCAGAAGTAGATGTTTTTCTGGAACTCTCTTGCTTTTTTGATGACCCAACAGATGTTGGCAATTTGATTTCTGCTTCCTCTGCCTTTCCTAATCCAGCTTGAACATCTGGAATTTCATGGTTCACGTACTGTTGAAGCCTGGCTTCAAGAATTTTGAGCATTACTTTGCTAGCATGTGATATGAGTGCAACTGTGCAGTAGTTTGAACATTTTTTGGCATTGCTTTTCTTTGGGATTGGAATGAAAACTGACCTTTTCCAGTCCTGTGGCCACTGCTGAGTTTTCCAAATTTGCTGGCATATTGAGTGTAGCACTTTCACAGTATCATCTTTTAGGATTTGAAAGAGCCTAACTGGAATTTCATCAATAACCTCAGATATGCAGATGACACCATCCTTATGGCAGAAAGCAAAGAAGAACTAAAGAGCCTCTTGATGAAAATGAAAAAGGAGAGTGAAAAAACTGGCTTAAAACTCAACATTCAAAAAACGAAGATGATGTCATCTGGTCCCATCACCTCATGGTAAATAGACGGGGAAACAATGGAAACAGTGACAGACTTTATTTTTGGGGGCTCCCAAATCACTGCAGATGGTGATTGCAGCCATAAAATTAAAAGATGCTTGCTCCTTGGAAGAAAAGTTATGACCAACCTAGACAGCATATTAAGAAGCAGAGATATTATTTTGCCAACTAAGGTCCATCTAATCAAAGCTATGGTTTTTCCAGTAGTCATGTATGGATGTGAGAGCCGGACTATAAGGAAAGTTGAGCGCCGAAGAACTGATGCTTTTGAACTGTGGTGTTAGAGAAGACTCTTGAGAGTCCCTTGGACTGCAAGGAGATCCAACCAGTCCATCCTAAAGGAAATCAGTCCTGAATATTTATTGGAAGGACTGATGTTGAAGCTGAAACTCCAATACTTTGGCCACCTGCTGGGAAGAACTGACTCACTGGAAAAGACCCTGATGCTGGGAAAGACTGACGGCAGGAGGAGAAGGGGATGACAGAGGATGAGATGGTTGTATGGCATCACTGACTCAATAGATATGAGTTTGAGTAAGCTCCGGAAGTTGGTGATGGACAGGGAAGCCTGGCGTGTTGTGGTCCATGGGGTTGCAAAGAGTTGGACACAACTGAATGAAGTGAACTGAACTGATGTTAAGCATGTGGTTGCCCATCCAGGGACTAGATTTTCCAGTGATCTGTTGCAGGTAAGTTTGCCAATGTGAGTAACTCAGCAGGACACAAGTGATATTATGCCATTTTCAAGTTTGGTCCTTAAAAAATTGTACCTACATTCCTCTTATTTTTCTTTCTTTTTCCCAGGGGTGAGAAAACTAATGTGGCTGTGACCCTAGCTTTGGCCTTGAAGTGATTATGAATGGAGGAAGAAATTTGACTCTCCAAATGACCAACAGGAGCTCAACAGGCATCCTCCCCACTCATGGTTGGTATGGAAAAGAGAAATTAAAAGAACGTTCATTCTTAAAGTCTTTGCCTTTGGGGGGTATCTCTTGCTTCCTGTATGCCACATCTTTTTATTCATTATTTATTTATTTTTTTCTTGGCCATACAACATGGTGTTTGAGATCTTAATTCCCTGACCAGGGATGGAACCTCATCCTCTTCACTGGAAGTGTGGAGTCTTAACCACTGGGTGGCCAGGAAGTCCCTCCCTCATCTTTTAACTTTGTTTTCTCCTTCATTTTAATGGAACACATTCTCTGACAGCTCTCTGAGAAAATAGTACAGGAGGTTATCCATTTTATATATACACTGTGTACATACTGTATTGCACATGGAACTCTGCTCAGTGTTATGTGGCAGCCTGGGTGAGAGTGCATTTGGGGAAGAATGAATACTTGTATTAATATGTGTATGTGGCTCAGACCATGAACTCCTTATTGCCAAATTCAGACTTAAATTGAAGAAAGTAGGGAAAACCACTAGACCATTCAGGTATGACCTAAATCAAATCCCTTATGATTATACAGTGGAAGTGAGAAGTAGATTTAAGGGCCTAGATCTGATAGATACAGTGCCTGATGAACTATGGACTGAGGTTCGTGACATTGTATAGGAGACAGGGATCAAGACCATCCCCATGGAAAAGAAATGCAAAAAAGCAAAATGGCTGTCTGGGAAGGCCTTACGAATAGCTGTGAAAAGAAGAGAAGTGAAAAGCAAAGGAGAAAAGGAAAGATAAACATCTGAATGCAGAGTTCCAAAGAATAGCAAGAAGAGACAAGAAAGCCTTCTTCAGTGATCAGTGCAAAGAAATAGAGGAAAACAACAGAATGGGAAAGACTAGAGATCTCTTCAAGAAAATCAGAGATACCAAAGGAACATTTCATGCAAAAATGGGCTCGATAAAGGACAGAAATGGTATGGACCTAACAGAAGCAGAAGATATTAAGAAAACGTGGCAAGAATACACAGAAGAACTGTACAAAAAAGATCTTCATGACCCAGATAATCACGATGGTGTGATCACTCACCTAGAGCCAGACATCCTGGAATGTGAAGTCAAGTGGGCCTTAGAAAGCATCACTACGAACAAAGCTAGTGGAGGTGATGGAATTCCAGTTGAGCTATTCCAAATCCTGAAAGATGATGCTGTGAAAGTGCTGCACTCAATATGCCAGTGTATTTGGAAAACTCAGCAGTGGCCACAGGACTGGAAAAGGTCAGTTTTCATTCCAATCCCAAAGAAAGGCAATGCCAAAGAATGCTCAAACTACCACACAATTGCGCTCATCTCACACGCTAGTAAAGTAATGCTCAAAATACTCCAAGCCAGGCTTCAGCAATATGTGAACCGTGAACTTCCTGATGTTCAAGCTGGTTTTAGAAAAGGCAGAGGAACCAGAGATCAAATTGCCAACATCAGCTGGATCATGGAAAAAGCAAGAGAGTTCCAGAAAAGCATCTATTTCTGCTTTATTGACTATGCCAAAGCCTTTGACTGTGTGGATCACAATAAACTGTGGAAAATTCTGAAAGAGATGGGAATACCAGACCACCTGACCTGCCTCTTGAGAACTCTGTTTGCAGGTCAGGAAGCAACAGTTAGAACTGGACATGGAACAACAGACTGGTTCCAAATAAGAAAAGGAGTATGTCAAGGCTGTATATTGTCAACCTGTTTATTTAACTTATATGCAGAGTACATCATGAGAAATGCTGGACTGGAAGAAACACAAGCTGGAATCAAGATTGCCGGGAGAAATATCAATAACCTCAGATATGCAGATGACACCACCCTTATGACAGAAAGTGAAGAGGAACTAAAAAGCCTGTTGATGAAAGTGAAAGAGGAGAGTGAAAAAGTTGGCTTAAAGCTCAACATTCAGAAAACGAAGATCATGGCATCTGGCCCCATCACTTCATGGGAAATAGATGGGGAAACAGTGGAAACAGTGTCAGACTTTATTTTTCTGGGCTCCAAAATCACTACAGATGGTGACTGCAGCCATGAAATTAAAAGACGCTTACTCCTTGGAAGGAAAGTTATGACCAACCTAGATAGCATATTCAAAAGCAGAGACATTACTTTGCCAGCAAAGGTTCATCTAGTCAAGGCTATGGTTTTTCCAGTGGTCATGTATGGATGTGAGAGTTGGACTGTGAAGAAGGCTGAGCGCCGAAGAATTCCTTGGACTGCAAGGAGATCCAACCAGTCCATTCTGAAGGAGATCAGCCCTGGGATTTCTTTGGAGGGAATGATGCTAAAGCGGAAACTCCAGTACTTTGGCCACCTCATGCAAAGAGTTGACTCATTGGAAAAGACTCTGATGCTGGGAGGGATTGGGGGCAAGAGGAGAAGGGGACAACAGAGGATGAGATGGCTGGATGGCATCACTGACTCGATGGACGTGAGTCTGAGTGAACTCCGGGAGTTGGTGATGGACAGGGAGGCCTGGCGTGCTGCGATTCATGGGGTCGCAAAGAGTCGGACACGACTGAGCGACTGATCTGATCTGATCTGAGTCCCTTTGCTGTTTACATGGAACTATTGCAACATTGTTAATCAGCTATACCCCAATACAAAATAAAAACTTTAAAAATGAGTGGAGGAGGAAAGTTTTAGACACATATATAAAAAATGTCTTTATTCTAGTCTTCAATACTGTACTTAGTTTGGATTGGTATAGAAGTCCAAGTTAGAAATCATTTGCCTGAAAATTTTTGAAAACTTTACTCCACAGAATAAACTCCCAGTCCTTTTTTCCTAGGGTGAGGGTGGGATATTTTGGCTGTGTGATCTGAGGAGAAGATCTAGAAAACTGATTTATTCTTAAGGAGTTTTTTCAACCAATTTTCCTTATTTTACTGTTTTAACCTCCCTTCTTTCCATCATTCTTACTTTCAGAAATACTTGATGTGACACATAATTCCCTTTCTTGGAAATTCTGCCATGTAATTCACATTTGGTTCACATGCTTGACTTATGATTCAGTTTTCTGGGATATCTGCTAATCCAGTTACTAGCTGTCCACTGGCTTTCCAGACTCAAAAGTTTCACTCCTTTCATATTGTCTTCCATTCTCTCTGTCTTAGTAGGCTTATGTCTTAAAAAACTCTTTTCTAACATTTGGTTGGTTAGGGAAGTCAGTTAAAGATTATGTATATGCTTATGTGATAAGATTTACTTAAGAATTTGGAATGATTCCTCATTTTGTTACTGCTAGATTTTTGCTGCATTATAATTATAAAATTTTATCATTCAACCTGTAATATTAAAAGCATATTCTCTCCTGACACCCTTGGCAATGGGCTTTCTCTATGACCCAACTGAGCTTTCTAAGTAAATAAAAGAGTATCAGTTGTTACCATTTTATGGATTACATGTGGGTTATGGCGTCCAGATTTCTGAGCCTTTGTTTTCCCATCTGTGAAATGGAGCAAGTGAAGAGCTGTTTAAAGAGTTGGAACAAATAGAAAATGCCTAGCACAATGCCTGGTAGCTGACACTGTCATTAAGGGTGAGATTTTGTGGCAGAGGTCTTACCTGCTTGCTCAGGAAACAGCTACATGTGTTTCTGCTTCCTTGATAAGTTAACCAGGTCTGCAGAAAGAAAATTAACAATCATATATTTTTTTAAAAATTATATATCTTAATGGGAGGCTAATTACTTTACAATATTGTGATGGTTTTTGACATACATTGACGTGAATCATCCATGGGTACACGTGTCCCCCATCTTGAACCCCCTCCCACCTCCCTCCCCACCCCATCCCTCTGGGTTGTCCCAGAGCACTGGCTTGAGTGCCCTACTTCCTGTATTGAACTTGTACTGGTCATCTATTTTACATATGTTAATCTACATGTTTCAGTGCTATTCTCTCATATCATCCCACCCTCACCTTCTCCCACAGAGTCCAAAAGTCTAGTCTCACATCTGTGTCTCTTTTGCTGCCTTGCATATAGGATTATCATTGCCATCTTTCTAAATTCCGTATATATGTGTTAATATACTGTATTGGTGTTTCTCTTTCTGACTTACTTCACTCTGTATAATAGGCTCCAGTTTCATCCACCTCACTAGAACTGAATCAAATGCATTCTTTTTATAGGTGAATAATATTCCATTGTGTGTATGTACCACAACTTCCTTATCTATTTGTCTGCTGATAGACATCTAGGTTGCTTCCATGTCCTAGCTATTGTAAACAGTGTTGCAATGAACATTGGGGTACATGTGTCTCTTTCAATTCCGGTTTCCTTGGTGTGTATGCCCAGCAGTGGGATTGCTGGGTCATATGGAAGTTCTATTCCCAGTTTTTTAAGGACTCTCCACACTGTTCTCCATAGTGGCTGTACAGATTTGCATTCCCAACAACAGTGTAAGAAGGTTCCCTTTTCTCCACACCCTCTACAGCATTTATTGTTTGTAAACTTTTTGAAGAGAGCCATTCTGACTGGTGTGAGGTGATACCTCATTGTGGTTTTGACCAATCAAAATTTTGATGCATCAGTTGATAATGAGCCTTTTTGATACTTCAGAATTCGTGAGCTACTCTTGAAAATGCATATTTATTAACCAGCTTAGTGGAATGAAACCTCATTCCATCATACGAATAGTAGGATCCTGGTGGAAAGGAATACCACAAAGGACAGGTCCAGCGAAGGTGAACATTGTAATCAGTCTTTTTTTTATTTTTATTATTTTTTTATTTTTTATTTATTTTTTTTATTTTTTATTTTTACAGGTATAGGACAAACAGTAAAATAAATTAGACACTTGAAGTCAGGTTGTTATATATCTGGGGAAAACAGCTAAACAAAAAAATAAGCAAAAAGTCGATCAGAGGGGTTATTTTATTTGCTCTGAAAGTGACTCTACATATTTACGTGGAGTGAATAAGAGAGTGTCTTGTGACACCTGTAATATATTGAATACTTTTGTCCTCCCAAAATTAGGGTGTTGAAATATTTATGCACATTATGATGGTATTAGGAGGTGGGATCTTTGAGAGGTGATTTGGTTGTAAGGGTGGAATCCTCATGAAAGGGATTAGTGTCCTTATAAAAGAGACCCTAGAGAGCTCCCTGGAAATCAATGCAATATTCTTTGGAAGAACTGATACTGAAGCCGAAGCTCCAATACTTTGGCCATCTGATGTGAAGAGCTGATCATTGGAAAAGACCCTGACACTGGGAAAGGTTGAAGGAAAAAGGAGAAGGGAATGGCAGAGAATGAGATGGTTAGATAGTATTACTGACTCAAAGGACATAAATCTGAGCAAACTCTGGGAAACAGTGAAGGGCAGGGAAGCCTGGCATGCTACAGCTCACGGGGTTGCAGAGAGGGACATGACTGAGTCACTTAACAGCAGCAGAGAGTCCCCTCACCATTTCCACCATGCAAAGATGCAAATGACTCAAGAGTTAGAGTTTCACCAGCCACTGAATTTGTCAGTACCTCAGTCTTGTACTTCTCAGCCTCCAGAACTGTGTAAAAGAAATTTCTGTTGTTTATAAGTCTATGGAATTCTATTATATCACTCTGAATGGACAGATAATATCCAAAGACACATTGTATAGCAATATTTCCAATAATCTTTCCAGCATGGATATATATATTTTTTTATATTCTGAAATTATTATTAGATAAAAGCAAAATTGGAAATTATCATTTTATTGACAATTTAAGAGAAATGAATGTTCTAATTACTGATGCTGGCTGTGTGAAAATTAATCTCCTTTGTCTTTCAGAATTTGACCCAGTGAGACTAAGCCATTTACAAATAAGGAGAGTAGACTTTATCTTTGATTTAGAGAAAAGAGAGACTGTATTTTAGAAGATTCTGTTCTTTAGTTTTTAAACAATATTTAAGAATGTTGAGAAGTAATCATATAAAGTAAGGGAAACATCAACTTTATTATTTAGAATATGACTCCATATTCTAAATTTTGTCAAGAATCTGCATTTACATATGAGCATAGGAGGAAAAGTTTAGAGTTTGTGCTATAAAATGTGTACAATGGCTTTGATGAATACTTCATATTTTCTTTGTATTTGTCATATTTTTTTTAACAAGCATATTTTTTATTTGTAACCAAGAAAAATGCTGTTTAATAGAGAATTTTTCTCAGTTTCTGCATCCATCTTCAAACACATTATTTTTCCATTTTAAGTTGGGTCCTGGTTTTTATTAAATTAGAAATGGAGATTTTCATAAAGCCATTATACTTTGGTCCCAGGTTTAATAAACTCTTCTTTGGGTGACATCTTCTCTCTTAAATTATTCTTGATTTCTTAAAATAAGAGCCAACCCAATCCATGGGGACATCTCATTGGATCAGATAACAAACTTCATTTTCTAGCATTTGTTATTCTAAATTGATTCCACGAACCATTTATCACATCCCCAAACCATGTGACGTGACTTGATGACCTTATTTAGTAGAGGCTTCAGGTAAACAGTGGCTGCCTTTTATCATTTTAAGATGGAGGGAAATTTTCTTTCATCAACAAACTTCATATGAATTCTCTAGGCAACAAGAATACTGGAGTGGGTTGCCATTTCATTTTCCAGAGGATCTTCGCAACCCAGGGATCAAACCTAGCTCTCCTGTACTGCAGGCTGATTCTTTTCCATCTGAGCCACTGGAAAAGCCCTAATACTCTGGCGAAAGGAGAATTTTCAATGTCTCACCCACTTTAGTGGAGAAGGAAATGGCAGCCTACTGCAGTATTCTTGCCTGGGGAATCCCTTGGGTAGAGGAATCTGGAGGGCTATAGTCCATGGGGCCACAGACAGTTGTCCTTGGTCCTGTTAGTCATGACTGAACAACAGCAACACCGACTTTAGAGGGGGTTACGTACTTATTTATCATAGGCATTGAGTGTGGTAGTTCAAAGCCAGTGTTTTTAATTCTGAAGATGAGTTCCTTCATATCCTGTTTTAGTTTGAAGATTTTTTTAAACTTATTCTTATAAAAATAACTCTGGTTCCAGCTTCAGGAGTCCTGGGTTAGGGTCCATTTCCTCCACTTAATAGCGATATGAAGTTGTTCAACTTGTTTAACTTCCCTGGTTATCCGATGATAAGAGGTTAAATAATCAACAAGACATTTCACTTTTTAAAGGTTTTAAACTTAAATTTGTCACTTTCAAATGAATCTCCCAGTTAATTTAATGAGAGGAAGTTAAGTATTATCTTATGCTTCTGAGGTAGAACACTTTACACCCTCTGTCCTGTCTCTGTCATACTGACATATTGACACATACACACCTCTTGTTATGAACTCCAGGGTGACAGGCTGCAATTCTTGATAGGTGCACACTGAGTGGAAGGATGAGCATCTTTTAAGAACCAGATGGGGAAACTCAGTTGGAAAAGCACAGAAACCATCAAAATGAGAAAGAGCTGAACTGGGACTAGAACACAGTGAAAGCTAAACAGTGCCTGTGCGAGGTGCAAGAGGATTGGTTAAATTCACATCATCAGCCTGTTTTCTCTGCTGTGTGTGCTTATCACGGCCACCTCGTGGGACTGTGCACAAGGATCCTGGGAGCAGACAGAGAAGGAAGGCTGAAATCCACCCCTTTGCCCGTGGCTGTGCTTGGGAGATGGGTCACATTACCCTAATTTGTAGACAGGTGTCAGATGGGTTAGTGGTAGAAATAGTCTACATTTCAGCAGAAACTACCATGAATAAGTAAATACTGAGTGAATGAAAAGAGTGGATTTTTGTTGCCGATTAGGCAGAGCAGGAAATGCCTAAATTATAGCAGGGCTTTAAGTTAGATCAAGGAGGTGTCTCTGGAGGCTTTGAACATAAAGGCAGGTTGCTATCTTTCTAAGATGCTTCTAGATCTGTGATAATGCTGGCTTTAAGAACCTGGCCAGACTTCTCTGAGACCACAGAGTCATGGCAACAGAACTCTAAATGTCTTCATTTTTATTTCTTCTTTTTATTTTTATTTTTTAAAATTTAAATTTATTAATTTTAATTGGAGGCTAATTACTTTACAATATTGTATTGGTTTTGCCATACATCAACATGAATCCACCATGGGTATACACATGTTCCCCATCCTGAATCCCCCTCCCACCTCCTTCCCCGTACCATCCGTCTGGTTCATCCCAGTATAAATTAAGTGATGCTCACTATTGAGATACATGATAAAACGTATCATTGCCAATTCACATGTTTAAGAATGCTGAGTTTCAGTGATTCTGAAACATCATGACTAATATACACGATATGACCCAAAATGTAAAAGATACAATTAACACTGGAACTGAGCTGACTTTTGTGAGTGGGGTCTGGGAGAGCATCCTCCTTACTATGGACCTAAAATGGTTGTAAATGTCCCTTGGCCCCATGACTATCTACCTCCAATTTTTCAAAAGGGTCCTTGGTGCACTTCAGTTAGGAAGCAGACAAAATAAGGTCAAATAAAAGTCAGAGTAAGGTAGGCTGCAATTTTTATTCTCATGCATTCCAAATTAAGAGGGAATGTAAGGGTTAACTATAAAGTATTCCACCTTGAACCCCTGCACTCTCTTTATCTAGCACACCATAATAAAAGATCAAGAGTTCCTACTTATTATCTTATTTTTCCTGCTTGCTCCACCAGGCTAAGGCCCAGTCTGGTTATGGATTAACACGGTGATCGATAGTAAAGCCTGCTGTCTCTCTCGGCAGGGGAAAATGAACTCAAAATGCAGTCAAACTCTTATTGATCAAGGATATAGGTCTCACTTTCATTACCTCTGTCTCCTGATAACCCACAAGTAATGTGATGAGTTGCTAATCTCTCTGATTTTCAATGGCCCCTTCACCCCTCCTGTCTGCACGTTGCAGCTTTTATTTTCATCTTGATACACACTCTGTGTAATTCATGGTGCACTAACTCGCACTCTCTTACCGTCAGACCTGGTCAATCAGAGCTAATAATATCCCTCTTCAGTGGGGATTCAGCTCCAGAGAGTTCAACATGTCGTCTTCAAACAAGGCAGGGAGAAGCAGCACTCAGATGGTTACTTTCAGGGACAGAAAGAGGCAAAGTTCTTCCTGGTGAAACCACATTCAACTCAGTAGCGACCTTCTCAGGCTCTGACCTACGTTTCCCCAGGTAGCCCCCAACTCTGCCAACTTCACCATTCAAGTCTCTTGTGTGGCCGATCTCTCAGTTTCTGCTTCTCAGAGAACCCAATCTGAGGTGGATCTGACACTTTTTCTTGCTGGCTCTCAGAGTGGACATCGTTAGTGGTTTAGGACAGGGTCGCCTTTACCCTTGGTCACTTAATGACCTCAGAAAGTTTCTGTTAAACGGCGGCAGAAAACGCCACAGAAAAATCTAGAAAAATCGAGGTATTTCAAATATGATATAGTGTCGACTGCTTCAACTAAAGGTAGTGTGGTATGACAGAAACTCCAGCTTTTGAGTCAAAAGTCCTATTTCCAGAATTCTGAACCGTTTACTTATTTGATAGGGAAATGAAGCTGTCGTCCTTGGTAAAGACAGACTACTTCACTTTTGTCTAGAGAATTTCCATCCGTTTTAAGTTAGGAGAGGAACATGGAATCAGATCAGAGTTTTAGGAGAATAATTATTTTCAGAAGCAAAGTTACTTTTTGATTTGTTAACAGCTTATTATGAGTTTATTACATTTTTTATTTGCAACTTGCTAGTTTTTTAAAAGCAAAACAGGAAAAACTCAACTTCTATCACGCATCATGTCAGGCATCCAGTTTATAAAGACCCTCAAGCATAAAACAGCATCCTTCACAGGTACAGAACAGACTGTGTTGAAATGTATTATTTTCCTCAGTCCAACTCTTACTAGAGTCAAATTAAAGCTAGCAACAGTTACTTCAGGCTTCTCTGGTGGCTCAGACATAAAGAATTTGCCTGCAATGCAGGAGACTGGGGTTTGATTCCTGAGTTGGGAACATCCCCTGGAGGAGGGCGTGGCAACGCACTCCAGTATTCTTGCCTAGAGAATCCCATGGACAGAGGAGCCTGCTGGGCTACAATCTATGGGGTCTCAGAGGAGAACTCGACTGAGGGACTAAGCCCAGCAGTTGCTTCACCTCTCTGATCTAAACTCAGGAGATATTCAGCTAACTGAATTACTTTTGTGAGGAAAGTTACAGTATTTTCTACTCACACTCTGGTTAAAACAAACTGCAATGACACAGATGAAGTCCTCTTTTTTGGAAGAAATACCAAATGACCAACAGCAACTGAAGTGATGAAAGACTCTGCTTTGGTTCAGCTGACCGAGTCTGAATGGTGTTCTCCAGCTCCAGTCCAAACAATTTGTACACCTGTTGAGGAGAAAATAAAGTATGAGAGTGGTACAGAGTCTGGGGGATTAAGGTGATTTGTACTGAGCTCGTAAAGCTGAGGTAATTGCAGGTCTCATTTTCTTCTTTTGTTCTGCAGAGCTGCATTTGAAATTTGACAAGGAAGTTCTCTCTCCCTCCCACTTTTTTTTCCTCCAAGGGAATAGGTGGAAATTTCACCAGATTTCGCCCTTTCCTCTCTGCTGTGTGTCCTGTGAAATGCCCTGGTTTCCTTTGGCTCAAGAAATAAGATAAAGATAAGACCAATCTAATGGAGACTCTTGTTTACTCAGGACTTCCCTGGGTGGCAGGCTCTTGTACCTGTTGTTTTCAAATCCTGAGGTCCGAAAGCCTGAGAGAGATGCAAGTGTGCTGGGTTTCGGCTGGTGAGAAAGCTTGCACCGTTTTGGTAAACACGGGGAGAGAAGGCACTCGGTGAGTCCCGCTCCTCCTGTCTGTGTGTCCCCGTGGTGTGCAATGTCATATACATTCAGGCTCCGATTTGCTCTACTTCTCAAGCTGTACGTGTGCTGCCGAATACCTTTGATGTTGCTATAATTGTGTGTGTGATCTTCAATCACGGATGTCATCAAATTTTATTAAATGTAATATAGATAAAACCAAGACATTATTGATTAGTTCTGCCATGGAAACCTCCCAGGCTCCCTCGTAGAGTGGTTTTTTTCTGGGGAAGCTGTCTTTATCCTTTCGATAATACTCATGCCCTCAGAGCTGCTGTGGCTTCTGAGTTTTCTTTTGAAGCCCACATCAATCATATAATTAAGACGTCTTAATACAACTACAGCAATCTCGCCATATTGAGAGCCATGCTTTCTGGTCTGCTGGTGCAATTCTAATTCATGCCTCTCTTTCATGTGGGCATAATTACTGCTGTTCTTTGTGTAGGGTTTTTCGTGGCATATTTTCCGTTGATCCAGATTTAACCAGATAGACCCCTATTTGGATTTCACTTTTCTACCTTATTAATAAGATTAATTTGATTCTGACAAAGGACGTTGTCTCCTCTTGCCTTTTTCTAGATAGCTGCTCAGCTGTGCTCTCCATAAATGGAGCCTGGTGGGGTCCAAGTGACACGAAACATTAAGATAGAAAATGAAGAACTCCAACGATCTTCCAGACTTTCCAGATGATCAGATGTTTATGTAGGCAAAGCGTCAAGATCACTCACTTAAAAGCAACTGTCTTTCATCAGGGTGTTTGGGATGAGGCAATCCATTCAAATTTCCAACTTCCACCCCTCTGTCCTGTTTTCTACTCTATTATCCAGTCTTTCAGTCTCTTTGTTTTTGGTCCTCGTCTTCTCTGCTTTGATGCTACACTGCCAAACCTAACATCTATGTGAAACTGTGGGCTGGAAGGCAGGGCAGCGCAGTGTGGGGAGCACCATTATGGGAATGAGCTCCGAGCAGAGGGCTGATTCTGGCTGGATTTCTAGTTAGCTACATCTTGATGGTATGGGACATACCACTTGAGTCTCAACCAGGTATCTGTTTTTCTTGAAAAGAACTAGACTTACTTGCAAACGAAAATGTTGAATCTTTCCAAAGAAAATCTTTTGGTTTTATCCAAATAGGATTGGCCTCCTGCTGAATCTGAAAAAAATCTCACTCTTTAAATATAAGCAATGGATTAATGGACTTCCCTGGGGTCAGTGGTAAAGAATCTGCCTGCCAACCAGGAGACATGGGTTTGATCCCTGGATTAGAAAGATCCCCTGGAAAAGGAAATGACAACCCACTCCAGTATTCTTGCCTGGACAATCCAATGGACAGAGAAGTCTGGCGGGCTACAATCCATGGGGTCGCAAAAGAGTCCAACATAACTTAGCGACTAAGCAATAGTAACAATGGATTGATAACCTTTTCCTTCTTTGTGTCTGATGTTTAAAGCATATAGTTCTTAGCTTAAATAAGATCACAGAATATCTTCACTCTAGGTTCTTGTTAGAGAATTATTTCATGAGATGTTGGCAATTCAGCATCTGCTACAGGTCTGTTCAAACATCTCATATTCCTCTAGGATGTTAGAATTAAAATTAGCAGGCCATTTTGCTTGTCTTCCTAGAGTTAAGCCACCCCTGAGTGAGTTGCCACTAATGGTGTGAACCTAGTCACATATACTTATCTGCAGGGGAACATTTGGACAAAGTGTGTGTATTGCTTTTTTAAAAATGGTAATGGATAGTGACATTTTCATAAAAACCATTTCAAAAAAGTAAAGAACCTGCAGGCCAATGCAGGATGTAAAGAAACGTGGATTCTATCCTTAGTTAGGGAAGATCCCCTGGAGAAGAGCATGGTAGCCCACTCCAGTATTCTCCCCTGGAGAATCCCATGGACAGAGGAGCCCGGTGGGCTGCAGTCCACGGGGTCACCGGGAGTCGGACACGACTATGGTGACTTAGCATGCAAGTACACTACTCCCTGAGTTTAGTTTGAAGAAGTTTTTGCCACTGAACACTGATGCTTATCCTTTCTTTTAGCAGAAAAGTTTTCCCAATATGTGTCTTATTGGACCTCTGCTACCAGGAAGCTGGTCTCTAATTTGCTATCCTTGCCAAGCCTCTCGGGGACTGAAGAACATTTGTCATGTTTTGCTGCCTTTGCAAAGTATGTTTTCAACCCTCGCTACAAGTTAGCATTTTCTGAGTAGTTTTTAAGAAAGGGTAGTGAACAGATATTGAATGGTATTGAAGTCTGTTATCTGTCCCTGGATATTCTGATTTAATTGATTTTGGCTAATTTGGTAAACCCTTTTGGAAGCTGGTGGAGTAGAATTATGTAATAAATAAGTTATATTAAGTCATATGTTAAGAATAAGGGATATATATATATGTGTGTGTGTATATATGTATGTATATATTTCCTGGTGACTCAGATGGTAAAGAATCTGCCTGCAATGTGGGAGACCCTGATTTGATATGTATATATATGCAAAAAAAAATACCATAAACAAGAAAAAAAAACCCAAAAACAATGGCAAGTGGGCCCTGGACATGCCACTTAACCTGCCTGGCTGTGCTTCCTCATTGTAATCAAGGCCTCACCTGCCACAGGGCCTTACAGGGCTTGCCTGCCAGCCTTCCCCAGTTCTCAGCCCCTCATACTTCAGTTGGCCTATCTTCTGAGCCTCAAAAAATATTTTATACCTGCTTGTTGCATTGTTCCCTTCTCAAGACCCTTAAATGACCTTCCATTTGCTTCTCCTGGAGTCAGAAATGGCAACCCACTCCAGTATCCTTGCCTGGAAAATTCCATGGACAGAGGAGCCTGGTGGGCTATAGGCCATGGGGCTGCAAAAAGTCAGACATTACTGAGTGACTGAACACACACATAATCAGATTATTACCTGTTGGTTTGAAGACCTTTAGTTGGGCAATCCTTTTGTATGTTACTCTTAGTTTCTCCCCTTCCTGTTCCTTTTGTGGCTCTCAGAACCATCATCACCAAGCGATCTTTGTTATTTTCTTTCTCTCTTCTTCTGAACAACTGCTTGCCTCAGTCTTTTGGAGAAAATTGTGCAGGTTGTGCCCACCTGACTTCAGCCATTCTTTCCATCATTCTAGTGATTCACTCTTCCAGAAAACCTCAGCTACCTACTGGTGCTTTATAATCACCAGTTTTGGGTTTTGTTGGCCTGATGAAAGTCAGAAATTAACCGGGAAATCATCCAGAGACCCATCTAACTCAAACCATGTAGAGATGAACAAAAACTGACAAAGGGATTAAAAAACACAAATGGTGTCATTTGTATTCTCTTCACACTATCCAGGTCACTTGGAGGTTCCCCCAAATCATTAATCAATAAATCGATTGTCCTCACTCTCCTCTTGAATATGTTTCCTTACCACTACTGAGTCTTCAAAATGGAAATAGAATCCAGCACCCTAGATTTAGAGCTAATGTGGTTAATTTTTTGTTGCAAAATATGTCAAAAAGGGCTCCAAGGGCCAAATTGTTATTGCAACATGAATTCAAATCTCCTGAGATGGGTTTTCTAGTTTTCAAATGCCATTGACGATGGATTACCACATCCTGTTTTGAGTTCGTTTCCTTAGATAAAAGGGGAAGAAAGAAACTTATCTTACATATATAGTAGTCTCTGGATATCTTTCCTTACATATAGTAAGCATTTAACATGTTTTGTGTGGATGAAGTAGAACCATTTTTTAAACTTTTTCGCTCCTTGGACTAACAGTAGCAGGATCACTTGTTAGGGATTGTGTGTGTGTGTGTGTGTGTGTGTGTGTGTAGGGCATGCCTGTTAAAGCTCAGATTATGAGACTTCACACTAGACTTACTGAATTTTAATGTCTGCTGAGGAATGTTTATGTACACTAATGTTTGAAAACCATTACCTTAGGATAATATCCAGATACATGTTGTGCTTGCGCCTAGTCTCTGTCATGTCCGACTCTTTGCAACCCCATGGACCGTGTAGTCTGTTAGGCTCCTCTGCCCATGGGGATTCTCCAGGCAAGAATACAGCCTGGAGTGGGATGCCATCCTCTCCTTCAAGGACCTTCCCAACCCAGGAATCGGACCCAGGTCTCCTGCACTGCAGGTGGATCCTTTACCAGCTGAGTTACCGGGGAAGGCCCAACATTCAATAACAGAGTATATATAACATTCAGATATACTCTGTGATAAATTTTATTTAGAATTTATCAACATCAGGAGAGTACCCAATTATAGCCTTTTCTAACATTTTACATCTCTACCTACATCCTGTAATATGCAGTTACCAAGACTCTGAGAAATCAATGTTGTACCTAAATCTTCCATTTACATCATTCATCACATTATAGGGATAAAATCAAAGTCAGTTTCAGTATGGTCCAGACCGCTAGTGAGATAACCTGTATCTTTAGTTCTCTTTCAATCCTGACATCCTATCCTTGATCATCAAGTGAATGAAATGAAACAGTATACTACACCAAGCATTTTAAACAATTTTTAATTCATAGAGACTTCATATTTTAAAAAACAATACATAAAAATCAATACATTTAAATGTATATTGATTTGAAGCTACCAACTACAATATAGTAAGCATTAATGTTAAAGGATAAGAATAAGGATTCTGATTGTTCTGACAAAATGTTCCTTTTTCTGTTGTTCTAAGCATGGGCTCGTGCTTAATTGCAGATCGTGATTGCAGCCATGAAATTAAACGATGCTTGGTCCTTGGAAGGAAAGTTATGACCAACCTAGAGAGTATATTAAAAAGCAGAGACATTACTTTGCCAACAAAGGTCCGTTTAGTCAAGGCTATGGTTTTTCCAGTAGTCATGTATGGATGTGAGAGTTGGACTGTGAAGAAAGCTGAGCGCCAAAGAATTGATGCTTTTGAACTGTGGTGTTGGAGAAGACTCTTGAGAGTCCCTTGGACTGCAAGGAGATCCAACCAGTCCATTCTAAAGGAGATGCGTTCTGGGTGTTCATTGGAAGGACTGATGCTAAAGCGGAAACTCCAGTACTTTGGCCACCTGATGTGAAGAGCTGACTCATCTGAGAAGACCCTGATGCTGGGAAAGATTGAGGGCAAGAGGAGAAGGGGACGACAGAGGATGAGATGGTTGGATGGCATGACCGACTCAATGAACACGGGTTTGGGTGGACTCCAGGAGTTGGTGATGGACAGGGAGGCCTGGCGTGCTGCAGTTCATGGCATTGCAAAGAGTCAGACATGACTGAGTGACTCATCTGAACTGAAGCATGGGCTTCCTTGGTGGCTTGCTGCTGCTGCTGCTGCTAAGTCACTTCAGTCATGTCTGACTCTGTGCAACCCAATAGACGGCAGCCCACCTGGCTCCCCCATCCCTGGGATTCTCCAGGCAAGAACACTGGAGTGGGTTGCCATTTCCTTCTCCAATGCATGAAAGTGAAAGTGAAAGTGAAGTCGCTCAGTTGTGTCCGACTCTTAGCGACCCCATGGACTGCAGCCTACCAGGCTCCTCCATCCATGGGATTTTCCAGGCAAGAGTACTGGAGTGGGTTGCCACTTCCCCTCAGTGAGTCCTACATTTGAAATAGCCATCCAGTGCTTTGGCTGCCTGACCCTGCATCCCTGGAGGACTGACACTCTTATTGGGAACTTACATTGCATGCTGACCACCCCACTGGGAAATTCACAGTGTGCTAGTGGAGTTTCTATTTATTTAAGGGTTTCTCAAAGACCTTTATAACCTCAGACGAAGAGAAAGGCAGAATCAAATAGAGCTGCTTAAAATAAATGGCTTTAAAGTACATTGTGAAAGTGAAAGTGTCAAATGAAACATATCTCGGTTCAGCTCAGTAGCTCAGTCATGTCCGACTTTGCAACCCCATGAACTGTAGAACGCCAGGCTTCCCTGTCCATCACCAACTCCTGGAGCTTACTCAAACTCAAGTCCATCAAGTCGGTGATGCCATGCAACCATCTCGTCCCCTTCTCCTCCCACTTTCAATCTTTCCCAGTATCAGGGTCTTTTTCAAAGAGTCAGTTCTTCACAGCAGGTGGTCAAAGTATTGGGGTTTCAGCTTCAGCATCAGTCCTTCCAATGAATATTCAGGACTGATTTCCTTTAGGATGGACTGGTTAGCTATCCTTGCAGTCCAAGGAACTCTCAAGAGTCTTCTCCAACACCACAGTTCAAAAGCATCAATTCTTCAGCATTCAGCTTTCTTTATCATCCAACTCTCACATCCATACATGACTACTGGAAAAACCATAGCTTTGACTAGATGGAACTTTGTTGGCAAAGTAATGTTTCTGTTCTTTAATATGCTGTCTAGGTTGATCATAGCTTTTATTCCAAAGAGTAAGCGTCTTTTAATTTCATGGTTGCACTCACCATCTGCAGTGACTTTGGAGCCCCCCAGAATAAAGTCTCTCAGTGTTTCCACTGCTTCTCCATCTATTTGCCATGAAGTGATGGGACCAGATGCCATGATCTTCATTTTTGAATGTTGAGTTTTAAGCTAGCTTTCTTACTCTCCTCTTTCACTTTCATTGGGAGGCTCTTTAGTTCTTCACTTTCTGCCAAGAGTGCTATCATCTGCATATCTGAGGTTATTGATATTTCTTCTGGCAATCGTGATTCCAGCTTGTGCTTCATCCAGCCAGGCATTTTGCGTGATGTACTCTGCATGTAAGTTAAATAAGCAGGGTGACAATATACAGCCTTGATGTACTCCTTTCCCAATTTGGAACCAGTCTGTTGTTCCATGTCTGGTTCTAACTGTTGCTGCTTGACCTGCATACAAATTTTTCAGAAGGCAGGTAAGGTGGTCTGGTATTCCCATCTCTTGAAGAATTTTGTACAGCTTGTTATGACCCACACAGTCAAATGTTTTGGCATAGTCAATAAAGTAGATGTTTTCCTGGAACTCTCTTGCTTTTTTGATGATCCAGTGGATGTTGGCAATTTGATCTCTGGTTCCTCTGCCTTTTCTAAATGCAGCTTGAACATCTGGAAGTTCATGGTTCATGTACTGTTGAAGCCTGGCTTGGAGAATTTTGAGCATTACTTTGCTAGTGTGTGAGATGAGTGCAATTGTGCAATAGTTTGAGCATTCTTTGGCATTGCCTTTCTTTGGGATTGGAATGAAAACTGACCTTTCCAGTCCCGTGGCCACTGCTGAGTTTTCCAAATTTGCTGGCATATTGAATGTAGCACTTTCACAGCGTCATCTTTTAGAATTTGAAATAGTTGAACTGGAATTCCATCATTGCCACTATTGGGAATCATATACACATCATGAGGTTGTATATGGTACACACGTCTATATCAATAAAAATAATCCACTGCAAGCTGCTAAGTACCATGCATGGTATGCAGTGAACATGAGTAACAGTTCCTATTATTGCCATTTCTATTATTAACTACATCATAAATGTACAAAAACACAGTATTGATTGACTGGAAAAAGTCAGTTTTCATTCCAATCCCAAAGAAAGGCAATGCCAAAGAATGCTCAAACTACCGCACAATTGCACTAGTAAAGTAATGCTCAAAATTCTCCAAGCCAGCCTTCAGCAATACATGAACCGTGAACTTCCAGATGTTCAAGCTGGTTTGAGAAAAGGCAGAGGAACCAGAGATCAAATTGCCAACATCTGCTGGATCATAGAAAAAGGAAGAGAGTTACAGAAAAACATCTATTTCTGCTTTATTGACTATGCCAAAGCCTTTGATAGTGTGGATCACAATAGACTGTGGAAAATTCTGAAAGAGATGGGAATATCAGACCACCTGACATGCCTCTTGAGAAACCTATATGCAGGTCAGGAAGCAACAGTTAGAACTGGACATGGAACAACAGACTGGTTCCAAATAGGAAAAGGAGTACGTCAAGGCTGTATATTTTCACCCTGCTTATTTAACTTCTGTGCAGAGTACATCATGAGAAACGCTGGGCTGGATGAAGCACAAGCTGGAATCAAGATTGCCGGGAGAAATATCAATAACCTCAGATATGCAGATGACACCACCCTTATGGCAGAAAATGGAGAGGAACTAAAAAGCTTCTTGATGAAAGTGAAAGAGGAGAGCGAAAAGGTTGGCTTAAAGCTCAACATTTAGAAAACAAAGATCATGGCATGTGGTTCCATCACTTCATGGGAAATAGATGGGGAAACAGTGGAAACAGTGTCAGACTTTATTTT
>NW_011494799.1:1119103-1138434 GCF_000754665.1 Bison bison bison | reverse complement strand
CAGCCATGAAATTAAAAGACGCTTACTCTTTGGAAGAAAAGCTATGACCAACCTAGATAGCATATTGAAAAGCAGAGACATTACTTTGCCAACAAAGGTCCGTCTAGTCAAGGCTATGGTTTTTCCAGTAGTCATGTATGGATGTGACAGTTGGACTATGAAGAAAGCTGAGCACCGAAGAATTGATGCTTTTGAACTGTGGTGTTGGAGAAGACTCTTGAGAGTCCCTTGGACTGCAAGGAGATCCAACCAATCCTTTCTAAAGGAGATTGGTCCTGGGTGTTCATTGGAAGGACTGATGCTAAAGTGGAAACTCCAGTACTTTGGCCACCTCATGCGAAGAGTTGACTCATTGGAAAAGACTGATGCTGGGAGGGATTGGGGGCAGGAGGAGAAGGGGATGACAGAAGATGTGATGGCTGGATGGCATCATTGACTCGATGGACATGAGTGTGAGTAAATTCTGGGAATTGGTGATGGACAGGGAGGCCTGGCGTGCTGCGATTCATGGGGTCGCAAAGAGTTGGACACGACTGAGCGACTGAACTGAACTGAATGTAATTTAAAACTGTTGGTTTTCAAAACTGAATACAGAAACTTTAACAAATGGCTCTCAAAGCAACCCTGGATTTGAACTCCGTTGTCGCAGGAATGGGGTGCCCAGCCACTCTTTGAGAAACTGATAGAGTCTGTTGTCTGTTGTAACTGGGGGAGCACCATTTTATAAGTGGCAGAAAGGGGAACTCAGCTCTGGGCTCTGTCTACCTGACTAAAGGTGGGAGTGAGTCCCTGAAGTGGTGTTAGGCCACCGGAGGGGCAAAACCTCCTCTCTCCCTGTACATGGAGTGACTTTCAATTCCAATGACTCCTTTATAGTCTTCTTTTATTTTCTTCAATGCATTGCTTTTATTTTTGTCAACAAACTGTGTCATTTACCATGGTAAGAAAACTCCTGTTATTCGAGGTCTTTATCAGAGTTCCTACAAATCAGGTTAATTGGTGATCAACAGAGCTTTTCTGCCTTTAATGAGGCCTAGTAGCCCAAGGCAAGGCCTACCTCTTGATAAGGGACTCCTTTTTTCTTATTCTGAACTCTTTGATCATTTAAAAAAAGAAAAAAAAAAAAAAAGAAAGAAAGAAAGAAAAAACCCAGGAAGAACAACCACCGGGAATGTCATTGTCTTTTAATTGCCTGATTACCAAATGTTGGAGATAAAAGATAGATGTTCTCAATTAATAACATTTACATAGATTAGCATCACTAACAAGCCTCATTAGTAGCTGCTGATTTTTGTTTAGATGGTGTCCCATGCCATTTTCTGTCTTTCTGGTCCTGCGATCGAATGCACCTTTCGTATGACAAAACGTTGCCTTCTAATCTATTTCCATTAATCAAGCAGTAAGACACTTTAATACCTAGCTTGGTTTTTAATTAATTATAAGTTAATATTACCTAGTGACGATTTAACGAAAGGTTTCATGTGTTAATAAAGTCTAGAAACTGTTTCTAAACTCTGGTGATATTTTATGGAGCCTAAAGACTTTTATCTGATTAATCATAACACAAACATCTGCATTCACACAGATGAACATCATAGAAATACAGTCCATTTACTGAGGGCCTGTCATGTAACTCACACTTCACAGCTACCGACTCCTTCATCTGCCAACCATCCTGTGAAGACGGGACTATAAGCGTCACCACCATAAACACAAAAATGAAGGCTCGGGGAGTTTAGGAGAAGTGTCTGAGATCACGCAGACTCTGCTGTTAGTTTCAAGTTCATTAAACTACAAACAGCCTTCCATGTGCGTCTAGAAAAAGAATTCACTGATTTTCCAAAGAGAAGCAAATGTTTAGAATAATGTATAACTAACCATGTTTTAAACCTCATCATTCTTATATCAGTTTATGAAAAGAAATAGCTGTTAGTAGAAGGATTTAAAATAACTAAATTTATGATCTATGAATATCAATAATCTAACAATCTACAGTTTAAAGATCACAAAATATATACAAATTTTATGTCACTACAAGTGGATAGGTATACTATGTTAAGAGAGGTTTTCTCTCCCAAATATTTTGGCTAAAATACAATATTACTGTTTCTTTACATTTTACGGGATTAAAAATATACATCTAATATCATGATAAATATTTCAGGCAGGAACAAGAGTCTCCAGACTCTAAGATACCTGTATTTCTTATAAAAACAAATATAGCAGTCACAAAATGCACTAAGAAACAATCAATAATTGATTAAAGCTTCAAGGGAGGGACACATTTCAAAAGACCCAAGAAAAAGACATCCTAATATAGATCTCAGTGTATAAAAAATGTTGGTATTGGTAGTGCAAAAAAGGCAGGGTACAGACATTTCTAGTACTATTTCAAGAGGATCTTGATATAAACCACCGAGTCCATTTAAACCTTCTCAAGTGACATATCAGGTCTTTTTCTAAAGGATATAAGGTCTTTATTTTACTTGTTTTGAAATAGATTTTTTTTTGCAACCATAAGAGGAGAAATGACAATTTTGAAATCCTGTATCCCAATCCTAAAATATTTTCTATTTGAGTCTATAAAACCTAGAATGAGTAGCTTTAATGAGAGGCAAGCATACACTTCAAAGTGGGCATCTGGCCCAGTGCCGTCGTAGCGTTCAGTTTAGGGTGGTTACAACACATTAGTGTATTTCCTTCCACCTGGCAGCATCCATCAATGATCGCTCTAAAACAATTTTATCTAACTATTTTAATCTCTTCTTTTTTATCTTCATTCCTACCACCTACTCAACTGTTCTTCTTAGAATCACTGATGAACTCCAAAAGGCGATGTCTGACTGCCTCTCTCCCCCTTTCTCTCTTGGTGTCTTTGTTTTTCCTGACCTCTTGGCAGCGCTTGACACAATTAATCATTCTCTTTCCTTGCAACGCTTTCTTTCTTTGGCTTCCAGGCAGTTACTCTCTGCTGGGTGTCTTTTTCTCTTTCTCATCTCTAAGTGTTGGTGTGCCCAGTACGGGCCCAGTCCTCAGCCCTCTTTCTTTTTATATACACTTTCCTTAGGTGACCTCATTTACTGCCATGTCACGGTGTGTGCTCAGTCGCTTCAGTCAGGTCCAATTCTTTGTGACCCCTTGAACTATAGCCTGCCAGGCTCCTCTGTCCATGGGATTCTCCAGGAAAAAATACCGGAGTGGGTTGTCATGCCCTCCTCCAGGGGAACTTCCAGACCCAGGGATAGAACCAGCATCTCGTAAGTCTCTTGACTTGCAGGCAAATTCTTTATTGGTGAACCTCTGGGGAAGCCCGCTAGTTACTATCTAAACCATTATTATTTCCAGGTTTTTCTCTCCAGCCTTGACTTCTCTTCTGAGCTCCAGATGCATTATCCAGATGCTCGAATTATATCATTTCTTGGTTGTCTAATAGGGATCTCTTCAAGAAAATTAGAGATACCAAGGGAACATTTCATGCAAAGATGGGCACAAGAAAGGACAGAAATGGTATGGACCTAACAGAAGCAGAAGATATTAAGAAGAGCTGGCAAGAATACACAGAACTGTACAAAAAAGATCTTCACGACCCAGATAATCACAATGGTGTGATCACTCACCTAGAGCCAGACATCCTAGAATGCGAAGTCAAATGGGCCTTAGGAAGCACCACTACAAACAAAGCTGGTGGAGGTGATGGAATTCCAGTTGAGCTATTTCAGATCCTAAAAGATGATGCTGTGAAAGTGCTGCATTCAATATGCCAGCACATTTGGAAAACTCAACAGTGGCCACAGGACTGGAAAAGGTCAGTTTTCATTCCAATCCCAAAGAAAGACAATGCCAAAGAATGCTCAAACTACCACACAATTGCACTCATCTCACACACTAGCAAAGTAATACTCAAAATTCTCTAAGCCAGGCTTCAGTGATGTGTGAACCATGAACTTCCAGATGTTCAAACTGGATTTAGAAAAGGCAGAGGAACCAGAGATCAAATTGCCAACATCTGTTGGATTATCAAAAAAGCAAGAGAGTTCCAGAAAAACATCTATTTCTGCTTTATTGACTATGCCAAAGCCTTTGACTGTGTAAATCACCACAAACTGTGGAAAATTTTTCGAGATGGGAATACCAGACCACCTGACCTGCCTCTTGAGAACTCTGTTTGCAGGTCAGGAAGCAACAGTTAGAACTGGACATGAAACAACAGACTGGTTCCAAATAGGAAAAGGAGTACGTCAAGGCTGTATATTGTCACCCTGCTTATTTAACTTATATGCAGAGTACATCATGAGACATGTTGGACTGGATGAAGCACAAGCTGGAATCAAGATTGCCGGAAGAAATATCAATAACCTCAGATATGCAGACGACACCACGCTTATGGTAGAAAGTGAAGAACTAAAGAGTCTCTAAATGAAAATGAAAGAGGAGAGTGAAAAAGTTGGCTTAAAGCTCAACATTCAGAAAACTAAGATCATGGCATCTCGTCCCATCACTCATGACAAGTAGAGGGGAAACAGTGGAAACAGTGACAAAAATTATTTTGGGGGGCTCCAAAATCACTGCAGATGATGACTGCAGCCATGAAATTAAAAGACGCTTACTCTTTGGAAGAAAAGTTATGATCAACCTAGACAGCATACTAAAAAGTAGAGACATTACTTTGCCAACAAAAGTCCATCTGTCCAAAGCTGTGGTTTGTCCAGTGGTCATTATGGATGTCAGATCTGGACAATAAAGAAAGCTGAGCCCTGAAGAATTGATGCTTTTGAACCGTGGTGTTGGAGAAGACTCTTGAGAGTCCTTGGACTGCAAGGAGATCCAACCAGTCCATCCTAAATGAAATCAGTCCTGAATATTTATTGGAAGGACTGATGCCGAAGCTGAAACTTCAATACTTTGGCCACCTGAGGTGAAGAACTGACTCCTTGGAAAAGACCCTGATGCTGGGAAAGATTGAAAGAAGGAGGAGAAGGGGACAACAGAGGATGAGATGGTTGGATGGCATCACTGACTCAATGCATATGAGTTTGAGTAAGCTTCGTGAGTTGGTGATGGACAGGGAGGCCTGGTGTGCTGCAGTCCATGGGGTTGCAAAGAGTCAGACATGACTGACCAACTGAATTGAACTGAACTGAATAGGGATCTCCAACCTAATGTGTCTAAAACACAAATCTTGACTTTCTGCTATTACCCTCAATCTCCCATCCTGTTGTTCAGTTGCTAAGTCATGTTTGACTCTTTGCAACCCCATGGACTGCAGCACGTCAGGCTTCCCTATCATTCACTATCTCCCAGAACTTGCTCAAACTCAAGTCCATCAAGTTGGTGATGCCATCCAACCATCTCACCCTTGTCGCCCCCTTCTCCTGCCCTCAATCTTTCTCAGCATCAGGGTCTTTTCTAGGGAGTCAGCTTTTTGCATCAGGTGGCCAAATCATGGGTGCTTTAGCTTCAGCATCAGTCCTTCCAGTGAATATTAATGGGTTTGGGATTAATGCGTTTGATCTCCTCACAGTCCAAGGGATTCTCCGGTACCACAATTCAAAAGCATCCATTCTTTGATGCTTGCCATCTTTGTGGTCCAACTCTCACTTCTGTACATGACTACTGGCAAACCATAGCTTTTACTATACGGATCTTTGTTGAAAAAAGTTATGTTTACTTTTTGACGTGCTGTCTAGTTTTGTCATAGCTTTTCTTCTAAGGAGCAACACCTTTTAATTTTATGGATGCAGTCACCATCCGCAGTAATTTTGCTGACCAGGAAAATAAAATTTGCCACTGTTTCCTTTTTCCATCTATCTGCCATGAAGTGATGGGACTGGATGCAATGATCTTATTTTTTTGAATGTTGAGTTTTAAGCCAGCTTTTTCACTCTCCTGTTTCATCCTCATCAAGAGGCTCTCTCTTTTTTACATTGAACAACTGTATCCCAAAATGTTTATTAGTTTAGGGGACTTCTTTAATGCCAGGTTACAGGATTAAATAGTTGCTGTAGTCAACATTTTTCTAAAGTGTAACCCAGGTATTGACTGCTCCATCATGCTTCTGTTCCCCATGAAAAGGCTCTCTGGTTCCTCTCCACTTTCTACCAGTAGAGTGGTATCATTTGGGTATATGAGGTTGTTGATATTTCTTCCAGCAATCTTGCTTCCAGCTGGTAATTTATCCAGCCTGGCATTTTGCATGATATACTTTGCATAGTAGTTAAATAAGCAGGGTGACAAAATACAGCCTTGACATACTCCTTTCCCAATTTTGAACCAATCTGTTATCCCATGTCCAGTTCTGAATGTTGGTTCTTGTCCTGCATACAGGTTTCTCAGGAGACAGGTAAGGTCTCTTTTAAGAATTTTCCACAGTTTGTTGTGATCCACACAGTAAAGGTGTTAGTGTAGCTAGTGAAGCAGATATTTTTCTGTAATAATCTTGCTTTTTTGATGATCCTACAGCTATTGGCAATTTGGTGTCTGGTTCCTCTGCCTTCTCTAAATCCAGCTTGAACCTCTGAAAGTTCTTGGTTCAGGTAGTCTTGAAGCCTAGCTTGAAGAATTTTGAGCATTACCTCGCTAGTGTGTGAAATGAGTGCAGTTGTATTGTAGTTTGAGCATTCTTTGGCATTGCCCTTCTTTGGGATTGGCATGAAAACTGACCTTTTCCAGTCCTGTGGCCATCACTGAGTTTTCCAAATTTGCTCACATATTGAGTGCAGCACTTTAATAGCATCATCTTTTAGGATTTGAAATCGCCCAGCTGGAATTCTATCACCTCCACTAGCTTTGTTTGTAGTAATACTTCCTAAGGCTTACTTGACTTCACACTCCAGGATGTCTGACTGTAGGTTAGTGATCAGCCCATCATTGTTATCTGGGTCATTAAGACCTTTTTTGTACAGTTCTTCTGTGTATTCTTGCCAACTCTTCTTAATCTCTTCTACTTTTGTAAGGTCCTTGCCATTTCTGTCCTTTATTGAGCCCATCTTTGCATGAAATGTTCCTTTGGTATCTCCAATTTTCTTGAAGAGATCTCTAGTCTTTCCCAGTCTATTGTTTTCCTCTATTTCTTGGCATTGTTCCCTCAAGAAGGCTTTCTTATCTCTCCTTGCTGTTCTCTGGAACTCTGCCTTCAGATGGGTGTATCTGTCCCTTTGTCCTTTGCCTTTCACTTCTCTTCCCACCTCCCACCCTATCCTCCAATCTTCCCTGTGTTAATAAATGGAACCACCATCCACTCAGTGAATTAGACAAAAATTATGTCATCCGTGATTCTTTCATCTCTCCCTTTTTCCATATCCAATCTGTCAACAAGCTCTATCCCCTCCACCTTCATTCTACACTTGGAATTGACCCACCTTTTGCCATCCAACCACTAACTCCCCAGTACGGGACCAGAACCAAACGGCTGCAGTATTTCCTTAGCCTTAATTTCCAGTTTCCACTCTCGTCCTTCTAAAATCTTTTCTTCATATAAAAAACAAACTCTTAAAGATGCAGATTGGCTCAGGTTTTCAGCTTCTTTTTCAGTGGCTTCCAATCACCTGTGGAGCATCTCTACATGAGCCCCTCCCCGCCCCCCCCCCATTTCTCCCAGCACTGCTCAGTGATTGCTGTACTCGAGTCTCGTGACATTATTTCTGTGTGTTGCCCAAACTTACCAACCTTAGCTCAGGCTACTCTTGTAGAATTTCTTCTTGCCCACTCTTTCCTATCATTCATAAATCTGCTCACTTCCTCAGAGACTTCTCCGACTATTTCCTCTCTCCCCTCCCACAAGCTTTAATGAGACATATTTGACATATAATACTGTAAGTTTGATGTTTATAGCACAATGATTCGATATGGTGATATATTACAAAATGATTATCACCATAGCATTAGTTAACACCTCTCTTATTCATATAATTATTATTTCTTTTTTTTTGTGGTGAGAAAATTTAAGATCTGTTCTCTTAACAACTTTCAAGTATATTGTACAGCATTATTAACTATTATCATGATATTGTACACTAGAGTCCTAGAACTCACTCATATTGTACCTGGAATTCTGTGCCCTTTGAATAACATCTCATTTTCCCCATCCCTGGCAATTACCACTCTGCTCTCTGAGTTCAGTTTTTTTAGATTCCACATGAAAGTGATATCATACCATGTTTGTCTGACTTATTTAACTTAGTGCTCTGATCACGAGGTTAATCTTACTTGTCCATTGTCTTTGTCCATTTACCCACTGGCAGCACTTACGTTATTTCCATATCTTGGTTATTGTGAATAATACTGCAATCAGCATGAAAATGTAGATATCTCCTTGTTATCTTGTTTTCATTTCCTTTTGGATGTATACCCATAAGTGGGATTGCCAGATAATACAGGAGTTCTGTTTTTCGTTTTTTAAAGAACTTCCACATGTTCTCCACAGTGGCTGCACCAATTTACATTCCCAGCAACAGTGCAGAAGTCCAGATCATTCCTTCTTTAGTCCATCGCCTTACTGTCCTTCATTTTCTTTATGGTATTTATCACTATGCTACATTTTTTGTCTATTCTTAGAACTCTAGCACCTAGAAGAGTATCTGGAATATAGTATGTGCTAAATAAACATACATTAAATGAGTAACTGAATGATCGCCAAGTTAGAGGAACAGAAACTACTACACAAAGAAGTTGAGACCTTGCCATTTTTGTATTATGGAAAAGCTTAGTATGCATTTACCCCTTCTGTCTTGATGGGCTCTGTCTAAGCCCTGGCACAGGTACCCTGGAAAGAGCTCCGGCCTTCACAGCCCTGAAAACCACTCACTTTCAAACCCTGTTGAATTTGCAATGCTGTGAACCTGGATTCTCATTTCTGTCTGGTATGATGGGAAATAAGCCTGCTCTATGAATAAGCAGTCCATGTTCTCACACTCCAGCCCAGGAGAACAGTTCAGACTTGTTAGATCTAGTCATTTGCGTGTTGCACTGCTTGGCTTTATGTTTCCATATGGTTAGACTTGTACATTGATGGATCCCACTTCCAACCAGTTGGAGAAACACAAAAATATACTTGGATTTTTAACCTCCCTTATAGGGTTCCAGTGTTAGCCTTACTTGATACAATCATGGTATGGTGTCCATTTACAATGCTTGGTACTCAATTTTTCTTTATTAGTGCATATTTGGGCTGATTCTGGTTCTAAATCTATCATAAAATATACTATTACTTGTTTTCACTCTAAAAGTTTGTCCAAGAGACATAATATATTTTGAAATGAAAGATCATAGTTTTCCAGGGACTTTAAAAAATTCAGAAAGCTATGTGTTTCTGTTGATTTAACTTGGTATTTCTCTTTTGACTTGCATTTAAAAACTAAAGTTCATGTTTCATTATGAAATTCAATATATGCTCATTTTAGAAAACAAGACAAAACAGCAGAAAATAGAAAGATCAACTCCATTTAGTCTCACTGTGTTGCTGTGCTGTACTCTGTCACTCAAGTCATAGGTAGATAATCATATATATTTCTGATTGTTATGCTGTGTACTTGAAACATAATTGTGATCTTATGAGACATATATATCAGAGAAGAGAAAATAGCACTTACTTTTTCTGATTATAAAAATAATACATAATTATTGTGCTACAGTCCATGGAGTTGCAAAGAATTGGACACGACTGAGCGACTGAACTGATTGTATAAAATTTGGAAAATAAGTGAAAGAACTTATACAGCCATGTTTTTAATTATAAAAGTTAAATATAATCATTACAGATATTGGAATATTTTATAAAAACAAACATAAAAATCATCTTGAATTCCAGTCTACATAATTATTATTTACATTTGATATATTCCATTCTAGGCATTTTATGGTGCATATATTTACATATACATACATCTATATGTAAATTATTTGAGCTATTAAGGAGAACATACCTTATACATAAATGTTTAAGCATCATTTGTATAGCAAAATTTATGGGTCTTACTTAAAGATGACATGAAAAGGGGCTAAATGATAGAAATACTTGACATATAGGGTTTATCTTTTCAATGAAAACAATACTAATGAAATGGCTATGCACTGTGAGGTTTAAAACTGTAGAAAATCATGACTCAAATTCTTCGGCAGTGAAATTAGTCTGTCCTCCAGGTAACTCTTGTTTGTGATGGGGATTTTTTATGTCTAATGATTTTCTTAGTATCTTACATCAAGTTATTGAGTCATTATTGGATTGTGTGTGTGTTTTTTCAGATATAGATTTTTTTGAGAAAATTATAAGATATATATTTTTAAATTAAAAATAATCTCTAATGTCTTTTAAGGCAACAACTGGTCATTTTCACATTTATATTCCTAGAACTTAGCTGAAACCTGGCTCAATACATATTTTTTTGAAATGAAAGAGTCAAATAAAACATCACTTTAAAAATGCTGTTGATATCTTTATTGTCCTCTTTTTACTGATAAAGTATATTGATTGTCAAATTTCAAACAGTACAAGCATATTTAACTCTAAAGGTGAAAATACCTATAAAATTGAGTCACCAAGAATGCTTCTGTTTCATTTGCTCTATCTAGCCTCTGCTCACTAAAAGAGGGAACCCCTAGGAGCCATGCACTTTTAATTCTCTGAGCATTTGGGCTTCCATGGCTACCCATGTTCACCAATAAGGACTAGTGTATGAACCCACTGTCTCTGACGTCTTATCTCAGGGTCTTATAGGTCAGAGAATAGATCACTGTCAAGGTATCTAGGAAACTTCTGGCCCAGTTGCTTGACCTGGACACACAGCTCACACTCCTCTCTTGCTTTCTCTGACCCTAATATTTCACTTGGACAAATACTCTCTTTCTTCTAAAGAAAAAAAAAGGAAAACATTCTTCTGCAATCAATATGCTTCTCTAGAAAGAACATCAAATAATAAAAATAATAATTTAAAAAGATACGAAATCCACTGTTGGTATGATAAATCTTTTTAGTTTTGTTAAATGAAATAAGCAGTTTTTGTGGTAGATGTTATACCCAAGATCTCTGTATATTATGCAAACTGGAACACATATGTACAACACTGTGACACTTGAAATTAGCTTGCTTCTTTAATTAGTTATCTAATAAAGACAGCAATGCTCATTCTCAAACTATAGTGTCAGAGGTGGGTACAGAAAAACCTTTTCTAATTACTATCTTATTGAATGACCAGTTGCTTTAAAAACAGGAGGTTTCAAAATTGCCTGACAAAGAAATATCTATCTGGAAAATATAACTCTACAGTCTTCTAGCAATTCAAGGGGCTAAGTGTTTTGCCTAAGGTCACTCAACCAAGATAAGGGCCCAACTCTCCTGGCTCCTCGATGACTGCACTTTTGACTCTAGCACTGGACTAGTTGCATTGCAGATTGTTATTAACCGAACCCTGAAAATTTCTGGATCCATCATCAGGGTCTCTAGTGTAGGCTGTTGTCACAAGCTAAGTATACATCCTCATGAAACCATTGGAGAAAAGAAGGATGAAACTGACCGGCAAGTTTAAAGATATTTTTTATTAAGTGAATTCTACAGTTTGTGTGCATGTGTGTGTATGTGTGTGTCAACACCCAACAGATTGGATCATTTTTGTCTTTAGAAGCTGTAGTTTATCAGTTGGGCAATGAGATAAACATCTTTTTTATAGCCTTAGCTTCATCAACTTCCCTGTGACCACCTCCCACAATTCCATTACATTTAAGTGAGTTTTCTATAATAATCTACAATATATTAATCTAGATATGTAGACTCAAATAAAAATTCAATTCAAATGAAATCATTTTATTGTAGCACAATAAGCTTGGTTCTGAACAAGCTATGTCAGGAGATGGTGAATTTGTGATGATCCTGGGTTGGACCTTCTAGCTTTTTCTCATACTAGATGTTGACCTGAGAGAATTACTCAGATTCCCTAAGACTCAGGTTCCTTACCTGCCAAGTGGGAGATTAATGATACCCTAGTCAGAGAATTATGGTAAAGATTATTTTTCACTCAATATGCACTAGCTGCTAATAAGTAACAATGGGTAGCTCAAAATAGCCAATAATTAGTATTACTACAATCAAGCAATAGGTAATATGAGACAACTCCAGATTGCAACTTACTATAGAGACACTGGTGGAAAAATCTTTTAGACTGAAAATTGATCAAAGGGACCAAGCTCCTATTGATTCTATCATTTATGATGGCATCTATGGGATTAACGGGTTGCTGCTGCCATCTTTGGTATGGAGTATTGAAACTTCCAGTCTCTATTCTCTCCCTCCATCTTCTTGTGTCTGAAATTTACAGAAGCTACATCATAATTAAAATTAGCTGAAACAATTCTTGTTCTTTTCTGGGCACGGTGGCTCTCTACTCTTCTATGCTTTCAGATCATTCATAGCCCTGACATCTATGAGTGCTCGTGCCTCACATTTCCACCCGTTGGCTGATAAGGGTATTCAGTGATGACATTGGATTTGGAGGTTGAAAATCTTGCCTCAGGCCTTGGAGCTAGATACATCGAAGTCACTTGAATATGAAATTATAAAATCTTGAAATTTATTTATTCATTAGTTTTGGATGGTTGGAAAAAATTGCTAATTTGGCAAGTTTTCTTAGAAAATCAGTCCACTTAAAATGCAGCTCTTGAGTGCACCACAATTAAAAAAAACAAAAAACAAAAAAAACACACCAAATGGAATCACTCAGAATACCGAGAAATGATCCCAATGAAATACAAAGGTTTAATTTCATCAGGGAATTTCTAATTAATGATGTTTGAGTGGGCTTTAAATTCCCCAACCACATTCCCACCATCCTTACTCACCACTTGGGGAAGGTTTAAGCCTTGGGGCATCCTTTAGATGAATACTATAGACACATTTATGCTGAATGGAGCAGCACTAGTAACGCAATTATAGCAGAAAAAAACCCCTGCATTCCCAGGATACTCACTCAAACCCCATTACAACGTCCCATCCGTGTTTCTTTGTTTCATTGTATTAAAGAGTAATAGTACATAGCTAGCACAAAGTACAAGACAAAGTCTTCATTTAATATTTCCCTTGAATCAAACAGACACTTTCTTGTTTCTGTGTGGGTACTGTTTAGCATTGTTCTGTGCAACTATTTTTCTAATCAACAATTTCAATAGCAGGGAGGAGGCTGTCTTGCCTGTAAAACTACATTGGGCTGATGCTTCAGTGGCAAACCTGGGTTAGATGCATTCAGTTAATTCTGGAATTCTGTTGTGAGATGCAAGAGATTATTTCTAGAAGGGTCTTAGTGTTCTTGGAGAGCTGATTTCACTCAGCAGGGTGAGCAGCTCCCACATACAAGTCAATCCACTCATAGTAGGATTAGGTTTCTATTTTGGCTGCCAGGACTCCCTGAACCCTCTCACTAGGTTGGTAGATAAAGGTGGGTTCTCTTAAGTTATATGGAGACTCAGAAGAAAAGAGATTATAATCAAGATGAAAGGGGAAAAATGTGCATGGTAGTTCAAAGGATTTCAGGCCATAGGAGATGTCCACAGACTCTTCTATGCTCTAAACTTCTCTACAGAGGCACATTTTTGGAAATTGCCACATTTATTACTTTAAACTTCTATGATTTCTGGTTTAGAGACTCTTGCGTTGTAACATCTTAAAATTGTCTTCATTTCATTGCAAGGGTGCTGTGAAATTCTTAGATTGAAATAGATCAAAATTCTTTAAAACATTATCAATATAATGTCTATATGTCCCTATGGATTCTTAATCATATTCTAGAAGGACCTGTTCTTTTAAAGCCACTAAGACTGAGAAGTCGTGGTGGCATCATAAAACTTGGGTGACAAGTAGTCCTAATAAGAGAGATTATTGAAATGGCGATACAACCAGGCCTGCAGTAGGCAATTACAGATTTCAGTGATGCTATTGTTAATAAAATGCAAATTTGTGCAATGGATACACAGTGAGGTCAAACCGAAATGGCAGAATTTGGAGTCGAGAAAAATTTATTGCAGGGCCAAGTAAGGAGATAATGTGGCTCATGCTCAAAAAACCTGGTTTCACTGTGGCTTCAGAAGAGTGAAAATAACCACAAACATTGTTAGTGGAAAAACAGTATTTAAACATATATGCATATGTTTGTATGCTATGAAAAATAAGACACATCCTTTAGAATATTTACTGACAAGAGGAGTTAATAATAAGAAAGAAAAACTACACAGAGCCTATAAAATCTCCTACTTTTCATCACATTCAATTATTGTACTCTATCAAGGCTAAAAGATGTTTTATAATATCAACACTTCCAGAGATTGCCCAAGACTGAAATCACCAGAGACAATGCTCTAGAGATTCAAAGTCACACCACCACATGTTCTGGAAATCCTGACTCAGTAGAGGGGACGAGATTGGGAAATGGATATTTTTTTAGAAAAATGTTGGTTTCTAAAAATGTTGGTTCTGATGTACAGTTGGGCTCAACAATTTGGGCCTTGCCTCTTGCTAGCAAAAATTAAGAGCCAAAACCCATCTAAACAAGGTTGTTCAGTAAGAAAATTAGGTAGTTTTATTTGTTCAACAAAGGACTTCAGGTAGCTTGGAAAGTCTATTTGAAGAGATACTTGGAAGGAAAGTTATGACCAACCTAGATAGCATATTCAAAAGCAGAGATATTACTTTGCCAACAAAGGTCCATTTAGTCAAGGCTATGGTTTTTCCTGTGGTCATGTATGGATGTGAGAGTTGGACTGTGAAGAAGGCTGAGTGCCGAAGAATTGATGCTTTTGAACTGTGGTGTTGGAGAAGACTCTTGAGAGTCCCTTGGACTGCAAGGAGATCCAACCAGTCCGTTCTGAAGGAGATCAGCCCTGGGATTTCTTTGGAAGGAATGACGCTAAAGCTGAAACTCCAGTACTTTGGCCACCTCATGCGAAGAGTTGACTCATTGGAAAAGACTCTGATGCTGGGAGGGATTGGGGGCGGGAGGAGAAGGGGATGACAGAGGATGAGATGGCTGGATGGCATCACTGACTCAATGGACGTGAGTCTGAGTGAACTCTGGGAGTTGGTGATGGACAGGGAGGCCTGGCGTGCTGCGATTCCTGGGGTCGCAAAGAGTCGGACATGACTGAGCGACTGATCTGATCTGATAATGACCAGTGAGATGATGCTTGCTATGGTATGTAGGTGAGACTAACACACGTTGTTTTGTTAATTTAGACAGCAGTAAGTGCTTGGGTTACTGCTTGGGTGTGTCATTGCTTCCCACCCCCCTGCCTTTCAGTTTCCTCAGCTATTGGGATGAGCCTGCTCTTCTGACACCAATCAATAATGATTCTAGGAACTGATGATAGCGTACTTTTTTAATGGTGGAAAAATGCAAGTTAATGACTCCATTTGCCCAGGCAAAGACTGGAAGGAAGTCAGGAGAAGAGTTTCAAGAGAATATGTCTCAAGAAGAAGAAGGAGGATGAAGAGGTGAAGGCAGAGGAGAAGAAAGAGGAGGAAGAAGAGAGAAAGGAATATGCTAACAATATATTAAGCACTAACTATGTGCCAGATCCAGCAGTAAGCACTTTGCTGAAGTTAATTTTAATCTTCCTGTAGATCCTAAGAGGGCTTCCCTTGTGACTCAGCTGGTAAGAATCCACCTGCAATGCAAAAGACCTGGGTTTGATCCCTGGATTGGGAAGATCCCGTGGAGAAGGGAACAGCTGCCAACTCCAGTATTCTGGCCTGGAGAATTCCATAGACTGTATAGTCTAGGGGGTCACAAAGAGTCGGACACAACTGAGTGACTTTCAGTTTCACTTTTTGGAGAAGGAAATGGCAGCCCCTAAGGCAATGGCAACCCACTCCAGTGTTCTTGCCTGGAGAATCCCATGGACGGAGAAGCCTGGTAGGCTGCAGTTCATGGGGTCCCACAGAGTCGGACACGACTGAAGTGACTTAGCACCAGTAATCTTGCCTGGAAAATCCCATGGAAGGAGGAGCCTGGTGGGCTACAGTCCATGGGGGTCACAGAGTCGGACACGACTGAGCAACTTCACTTCACTTCAGATCCTAAGAGGTTAGTAGGCCTATAAAATAGAAAACCAAGGTGTCATGAGCTTAACCTATGTTCCTAAGGACATGCTAACGAGTGGCAGAGGGAGAGTTCTAACTAGGAAGGACGACTCTGTGCTCTGAACTGCATTATGTTTTGGCATCAAAAATATGCAACATGTGACCATGGATTGAATTCAGTGGATAACTAGAGGCCTTGCCCTGTGCTTCCTTCGGATGATGATACTGCTTATTTTGAAGGAAATTCACAATCACTTTTCTGAGTTTCTCCTCTTCCCCTCTCCCCTTTAATACCTCAGAACTCTGGGAGATGATAAGGTCTGAAAGCCGTGTCTTGTTTGAAGTTTACCAACTTGGTTTTGGATATCAGTCTTTTTATGGTGCACTTTGCTGCCAAATGGCTTAAAATTTTTTCTTTCCATCTGTGACATATTACTCACTGTAGTCGATCATGAGCTTGTTAAGTTTGACAACTTTCCTTTTGATAACTATATTGAAATTATGGTTCCAACGATTGAAGAAGTCAAGGCATTAAATAACATGAGCACCATGAAAGAGGAAAAAATATAATTAGAGGACTACCCTTCTATTGTTCCTTTATTTTCAAGTTCTGTGGAAATAGGATCCCTGCTGTTTGCAGTTTCTGGCTGTCTTTATCCCCCTCATTATAAATTCCTCTTACCCCTCTCCTCTTAATCAGCCCCAGTGTGATGTATGTGGAACCCTGGTTTTATTGCACATTTCACTGTGGAGTCTAGGTGAGGACTTAGCCGGTAGCCAAGGTCAAGGGTATACCTCACGAACATCACAGCTACATCTCACATACAGTTTATGCAACTGTTACACTCCAGTGTCAGAGTTCATTGAGAATTTCCATAAATCTGATGGGTAATGTGCCAAATGAGATTAGAGAGGGCTTCCTGTGATCACAGTCAAATGAAAATATCTCACGTTAATTTCCTAGTACAAGCTTAAGGCAGGTAGTTAATACTTTTTATGAAGAGCTAGAGACACACATGGGGGAATACCCAAGCTGTTGTCTAAACAGAAGGATGAAGCATGTGAAGTCTCCAATAGAGGAAAATGTAGACGCTGGCATTTGCAGAGTTTTACTGGTAGATTTGAGTCTTTTCCCCTGTGTTTTCTACATTATCTGTTGACTCTTACCCCAATTCCTACCTTAAAACACATTTTTCACTTAAATCAATTTTATAGGTTGCATTTATATGTTTAGATGTCAACACATTCTTCAAGTTATTTTGCTGCAAAACAGAAAACCAAGAAGGGCAAAAGTACATGAGCAAATTGAGGGTTGTTTACAGATTTAATCTCTAACTACTTATCCATACACGCATTTTTCTTTTAAGCCTTGACCTGAATCAACCCAATTTAGAAAAGTGCATTTTAAACCATCTGTCTTGGAATTGATACAAAAACATTGGCTCACTTATATTTGAAAATAAAACAACATTAATATTTTAAGGTAATTGTAAGAGGACTTAAGAAAACACACCTGTCAGCCATCTCTGGCCCTCTGGTCACCCAACACCACTAAGACCATGAAGCCTTAGTTTTAGTCTTCTGTCTTCATTCAGTATGCTGGGAAACACCCAGATGCAAATACAATTCAAATAATAAATGCAGGAAGTTGAAGCATCTATTATTGATGATCAGGGGTTGTTTGTATTATAGAAATTTAATTCAATCATGCATTTATTGAGCACCTACCCTGTTCCTCACAAGGCCTCTGGGATTAATGATGCTGGGGAGAACCCTGAGAAGAATCAGGTCTCTTGTGCTGAAAGCCTGTAAAATCTCATTAGGGACACAATGTCTTCATGAGAAACAAGTTAGTAAACAATATGAGAGGGCACACGAGTCAATAATGACATGGCAAATACAGACAGACCTGCTATAGATCAAAACCAGGAAGAATCAGTGGAGCTCAATGTCCTTGGAGAATGAAGCTTTAGGATGGCTTTGGAGGAAGGGATAGGCTTAAAGGCGCTTTAGGTGGTGAGAATAACGTGAGATCAAGGGGGCAATGGGCCTAGTTTGTTCAAGATTTCGAGAGTTGTATAAGTAACATATCATGGAAGGAGGAGACCCCAGTTCCTGCCTAGCTCTGACACTTTCAGCCTGCAAGAACATAAAAAAATTAATTAACCTATTTCTTTTGTCACTAAAATGAGAGCATCAGAGCAGTGTCTCCCAGGTTCTTCACAGCTCTAAAACTCAGTGAGCCTTGAAGCTAAGTGGTTCTGATTTGAGATCTGGAACCAGAGAGAACTAGTTCTGGCTTTAACTAAATGTGAGAACTAGTTTTCTAAACACTTAAAGCCTCAGTTGACTTATCCATACAATGGGAACAACAACGGCATGACAGTGGAAAAAGCGAATATACTTGGTGCCTAGAACGAGTTAGTGAGTTGCAAATTCTGTGAAGAAATTTTTTTACAAAGGAGATCTAGTTGGAGCCGTTCCCTACCCCCCAGCCCCACCTGCCAAAGGATATCTGATTAGTAGTGAAACCTAGGTAAGAGATATTCAGTTGATTCTGGAATTTCATTGTAGGGTGCAAGAGATTATTTCCAGAAGAGAGTTATTGTCCTTGGAGATCTGATTCCATTCACCTGGGTGAGCAGCTCACACATACAAGTCAATTCACTTGCAGTAGGATTAGATTTCTATTTTGGCTGCCAAGAATCTCTGGATCCTCTCACTATGTTAGTACATAACTAGGGATTATTGATATCTTCTAAAACTTAGAACTGGACATGGAAAACAGACTGGTTCCAAATAGGAAAAGGAGTATGTCAAGGTTGTATATTGTCACCCTGCTTATTTAATTTATATGCAGAGTACATCATGAGAAACGCTGGGCTGGAAGAAGCACAAGCTGGAATCAAGATTGCCGGGAGAAATATCAATAACCTCAGATATGCAGATGACACCACCCTTATGGCAGAAAGTGAAGAGGAACTAAAAATCCTCTTGATGAAAGTGAAAGTGGAGAGTGAAAAAGTTGGCTTAAAGCTCAACATTCAGAAAATGAAGATCATGGCATCTGGTCCCATCACTTCATGGGAAATAGATGGGGAAACAGTGGAAACAGTGTCAGACTTTATTTTTTGGGGGCTCCAAAATCACTGCAGATGGTGATTGCAGCCATGAAATTAAAAGACGCTTACTCCTTGGAAGGAAAGTTATGACCAACCTAGATGGCATATTCAAAAGCAGAGACATTACTTTGCCAACAAAGGTCCGTTTAGTCAAG
>NW_011494799.1:1085270-1119003 GCF_000754665.1 Bison bison bison | reverse complement strand
TATTCAAAAGCAGAGACATTACTTTGCCAACAAAGGTCCGTTTAGTCAAGGCTATGGTTTTTCCAGTAGTCATGTATGGATGTGAGAGTTGGACTGTGAAGAAAGCTGAGCACCGAAGAATTGCTGCTTTTGAACTGTGGTGTTGGAGAAGACTCTTGCGAGTCCCTTGGACTGCAAGGAGATCCAACCAGTCCATCCTAAAGGAGACCAATCCTGGTTGTTCATTGGAAGGACTGATGCTGAGGCTGAAACTCCAATACTTTGGCCACCTCATGCAAAGAGTTGACTCATTGGAAAAGACCCTAATGCTGGGAGGGATTGAGGGCAGGAGGAGAAGGGGATGACAGAGGATGAGATGGCTGGATGGCATCACCAACTTGATACACATGAGTTTGGGTGAACTCTGGGAGTTGGTGATGGACAGGGAGGCTCGCGTGCTGTGATTCATGGGGTCACAAAGAGTCGGACACGACTTAGTGACTGAACTGAACTGGACTAGGAATTTGGAGTTGATCCAGTGGGAAATGACGGCTCATGACAAACTAACAGTAGGAGGTGTGAAAAAGGAAGTGAAGCTTTAGGAAGATTAATCTAGGGGTGGGATTCATGGATTTGAGTTGGGGGAAAATTAGGCTGTAGAAGTCTGGGTATGATATACTAGAGGTGGGATATAGTATTGAAGAGCAAGGTTTAATCAGAGAGAGGTGACAAAGAGAGGACAAAATACTTATGATTCTGAGCTCTGGTGGTCAGGGGAATGGTGAGGGTGGGCTTAGACAGGGAAGGTTTAGGACCATGTTATCTCAGGTAGGACTGGGGAGGAAGCAAACTTAGATGTGAAACTATAGAATTTCAGGTAATGGCTGGCATGTCAATTGCCTACAAGTTGCTAAAAATATGGAATTGATGAATTCCATTGATTGTGAAGGCTAGAGATAGCAGACCTAGGCCTCTGTGTACCGATGTTGAGGGAAGCCATGAGAAGGGATGACAGTGGAGAGCTGTGTTGTCCAATCTGGCTACATGCAGTAGTCCCCTGAGTAGTCTTGAAAATACTGATGCTTGGTTTCCTCTGCACATGGTTCTGATATAATTGGTCTGGGTTCAGTCTGGACATGCAGATTTCTAGACCCCCATGGGTATAGAGAGAAAAACAGGTGAAGATCTCAGTACACTCTGGAGGGTGAGAAGCCTCTGAAGAACATTTGCTTGTTACCTGCTTATTACTGGGTGTGGCGTTGCATCAATATTCTCTTGTACCATAGTCACAACTGTTCTCTGGGGGAAGGACTCACTAACTCCTGCTTGAGGTTCTGAAAGGAGGTGGAACTCAAGAAGTCTTGTGAGCTCTGACTCTCCAATCATTGTTTTTAAGGGAATAAAAACAAAATTAAAAATAGCTGCCTCACGTGTCCAGGTCTTACTAATAGCACACTTCAACCATCTGAAAGCAAGAATCTAAATTTGATGTAACGTGACAACATATATAAAAATTCCTAAATCTGCTTAGTTCTTTGCCTCACTCTCTCTTCAAAACTTTTCGTGGTCTCCCTTAGAAATTATATGTTTTAATTTACATCTTGTTCTGATCATCTTAGCAATCTGAGTAAATAAAAAATAATTTTAGAAGTGGAGGGCCTATACAGAACTAGATGATAGTCAGTAAGCCAAGAAATTTCATGGCAAATAGATGGGGAAACAATGGAAACAGTGAAAGACTTTATTTTCTTGGGCTCCAAAATCACTGCAGATGGTGACTGCAGTCATGAAATTAAAAGACACTTGTTCCTTGGAATAAAAGCTATGAACAACCTAGACAACATATTAAAAAGCAAAGATGTTACTTTGCTGACAAAGATCCATCTAGTCAAAGCTATGTTTTTTCTAGTAGTCATGTATGGATGTGAGAGTTGGACCATAAAGAAATCTGGGTGCCAAAGAACTGATGCTTTTGAATTGTGGTGCTGGAGAAGACTCTTGAGAATCCCTTGGACTGCAAGAAGATCAAACCAGTCAATTCTAAAGGAAATCAGTCCTGAATATTTATTTGGAGGACTGCTGCTGAAGCTGAAATTCCAATAGTTTGGCCACCTGATGTGAAGAACTGACTCATTGGAAAAGACTCTGATGCTGGGAAAGATTGAAGGCAGGAGGAGAAGGGGACAACAGAGGATGAGATGGTGGGATGGCATCACTGACTCGATGGACATGAGTTTGAGCAAGCTCTGGGAGTTGGTGATGGACAGGGAAGCCTGGCATGCTGCAGTCCATGGGGTTGCAAAGAGTCAGGTGTTACTGAGCGACTGAACTGAACTGAAGCCAAGAAAAGGCTTTGAAGTAGAAAGGTGACATTTATTGAGTCCCTACTGTGTGCCAGGCACTGTAAGAGATGCTTTGCACACCTCCTTGTTTAGTTCGTTAGTAGATCTGTTGTCTTCCCTCTGAATCCAGTCTTCCTCTGGGATATCCCTGGGATGTGGGTTTTGAGGCAGTAGGACACGGCCTCTCACTAAGAATGCCAAGAGGAGACAGTCTGCTTTCTCTGGTCTCCGTCCACAGGTGGTCTTCTACCGTGGGAGGAGTGATGAGATGGCAGAGGGCAACCAGAGGCTGCATTGAGGTCCCAGTTGTGGTGTAGGGCTTCCTGGGTGGCACAGTGGTAAAAAGACCTGCCTGCTGATGCAGGAGATGCAAGAGACGCAGGTTCAATCTGTGGGTTGGGAGTAGGCAACCCACTCCAGTATTCTTGCCTGGAGACTCTCATGGACAGAGGGGCCTGGCAGGCTGCAGTCCATGGGGTCTCAAAGAGGTGGACGTGACTGAGCGACTGAGGACCCAAGCTCATGGTGGTGTGTCCTGTGAAGTCTTCTGACTGTACAGCCTGGGGCATGACTTCTCCTGTGTTTTCTGTTGCCTGACTTCTTGGTTCCCCCTCATTTACTTGGCCTGCTTTTCCATAATTTCCTTCAATTCCATGAGTTACCTGATATCTTTCCAAAGATACCATAGATTCTAGCAGAAATGCTCAGGATATCTCTGTAAACCTTATGTCTCTTCTTAGAAATGTCTCTATGTCTTTTCTTAGAAAGGAGGAAAGAACTTGCCCAAGATCCCAGAGTTAGAGAGTAGCAGAGCTAAGGTCTCCAACCAGATGTTTTGTGCATAAGCCATTATTTAAGGAATGAACATCCCTAAACCTTTACACCTCATGCGAAGAGTTGACTCATTGGAAAAGACCCTGATGCTGGGAGGGATTGGGGGCAGGAGGAGAAGGGGACAACAGAGGATGAGATGGCTGGATGGCATCACCGACTTGATGGACATGAGTTTGGGTAAACTCCGGGAGTTGGTGATGGACAGGGAGGCCTGGTGTGCTGTGATTCATGGGGTCGCAAAGAGTCAGATACAACTGAATGACTGAACTGAATTGAACTGAAACTTTTACAAATCCTGAGGACTTCATTGGGCTTCCCTGGTGGCTCCATGGAAAAGAATCAGCCTGCAGTGCAAGCGATGCAGGAAACACTGGTTCGATCCCTGGATCAGGAAGATCCCCTGGAGAAGGGAATGGCAACCCACTCCAGTATTCTTGCCTAGAAAATCCCCATGGACAGAGGAGCCTGGTGGGCTACAGTCCATGGGGTTGCAAAGAGCTGAACAAGACTGAAGCAGCTGAACGTATATGTACAAGGACTTCATTATATCGTCTCAGACATTAAAAATGAGGTTCCTTTGACCTCGAGGTACTGCTAAATAATTATTTATTTTAGAGAAAAGAAAGTGGTTTACCATATATTTTAAGTGACAGAATTAAAACCTGTTTTAAAAGATTTTTCTTTTTAAATTGCATTGAAAGATGAATTATTTGCACACTTACAGGCAAATCTTTCAATCATCTGGAAAATCCTCTAATGCAGAACACCTTAACAGAGAACTGCAGTGTTTTCATCTCACACATGAAAAGAGAAAGGGGTCTCCAGCGTGTGGAAGGTGGGAAGTTCCATGTATTGGCCGAGAGGAGGTGCGTGCGCAAGGAGGGGAGACGCAAGTGGTCTCCTGTCATTCTGCGCACCGGCTTTCAGGCAGCTCTGGAGGCGCGTGTCGCGCTCCTGAAACCCTCAGATGGTGATTATGACAGATTACACAAGATGCCATGTTCCCTAATCATATCACTTACATCGCTGTGAACAGCGGTGACAAGGGTTTGAAGGGAGAAGATCACAGCTGTCTAATAAAAAAAAAAATCAGGCAAACCAGACAGTGCTTCAGCCAGGAGAACAGGGTGGGAGTCTTGGCGTGATGGGGTTCTGCCCTCTCTCTAACGCAGCTTAACCCCCGGCCATCCTCTTGTTTCCAGAGCCCCTTGATTACATCATGACGGGCATTGGGCAGGTGTGGCTCATACACTGAGTTCATTTATTTACCGTATTAGCTCCCTGCTCTGTGAAGTGATCATTGTCACTGGGGTAACTTTGGAGTCTGTCGCCGCTGGAATCGAAACGGCTCATGTGAATCAAAGACAAGTGCCATGGACATACCCCTCCTGGCTCTTCTCTGAAGCGCCCTCAGCTTAAGACACCACCTCTCCATTCGGCCACTCCGTTTTTAATCTGCCTTCAAAGAGAAAGCCAACTGTCTTGAATTAAACACAAAATGGTTCTTGAAGGCGTGTGTGATGAAAGTGATTAAATAATTAATTCAAACAAAGGTGACTTCTGAGTCAGGTTGGGGGGTCAGGAAAAAAAGAAAAAGTCTTGATTTGAAGCAGCGTTTACTTAGCATACTATGGAGAAAAATATTTAACATGATATGAAATGACCATGCTGGAGAATATTAACCTGTCTCCTTTGCTTCCGTCGCTCCAGGCACATTGGCCTCTTACTGATCCTTGAACAGACCAAGGCTATTTCCCTCTACCTCAGGGACTTTGGACTTTCTCTTCTGTTTGCTGGAAGACTCCTCTCCCTGATATTGATATGGGTCTTGCTTCTCAGGCATGTAGGGCTTAGGTCCTCAGAGAGACCCTTTCTGACTGTTCTAGCTGTAAAATTGTTCCCTTCCCCCAACTTCTGTGTTTAGCCTGTATTTCTTTATGATCCTTATTATTGCCTGGCATTCAGCCACATATCAGGCCTTCGTTTTACTGTGTCTTCTGCACCAGAATGGAAGGTCCATGAGGACAGTATTTTATCTGTTTTCCCCCCTGCAGGATCCCTAACTCCTCAATTAAATAGTTGTTCAATCTTCTCTAAGATTAAAAGGAGCTGTCCAAAATGCTCTAAGCAATGAAAGGCGCTACACATGCTTCTTTCTAAGTGTTAACTCGTCCCCTAGAAATATAAATTCAGATTTAGGCACAGACTAAATTCTGAAATCACAAAATGGAACGAAACTAATGCTTTCCCCTGGCTGCTTTCCCTGCTTTGAAAGAAACCATTGGCCTTTTGAGCTTCCTTCTCTAAAAAGTCAAGGATGTTTATCAGAAGGCATGTATGGCTTCCATTCTGTGATGAAATATGTCCCAGGAGAAGCCTACCTCCCCTTGTGCTTTGCTGGGTGTGTATATCTGGTTTATAGCAAGTTAGCTCAAGTAGACGTATCTTGAGCCAATGTTGTAAGTGTAAGTGACAGTCAGTCTGATGGAGACTAAATTGTGCATGTGAGCCTAGCTATACCTGTCTGTCTGGATGTACTGGATACAATTGTTTGATAAGCCCTTGACCCTTCACCTGTCCAAAGCAGTACATGTATAAGTGGGTTTGTAATGGTAATTCTTCTGAACATCTCAATATATTTTCCCAATCTATGCTGTCTGTAGACAACCTGTCAACTTTTTCCAAGAGCCTAATCCTGATGATAAAACCCACAGTCTCTAAGTTCTCTTAAATCAGATAATCTGACCAGTTAGATGAAGCTGAGTTGTAAAGTAAGAAAACATTTTTCCCTTAATGAAGTCCTATCAGTGATTTTATTCATGATACTAAGCATCAGAACAAGCATTGAAAAAAATTCAAACAGTAATTGTGTGCAGGAATTAACAGCCCATAGAAAAATGAAAGTGAAGTTTGATCTTTCACAGCTGCTGCCATAATTTGAGTGGACTTGAGTGCAAAGCACTCTTGCAGAAGCAGGAAGTTGGACCAGGCAGAAGAGAACATAGGTGTAAATGCAGAATGTCTGAAGGGCATGAGTTCTGGCCTTCAGGGCAGAGGGCAGGTAAAGCCAGGCTTAGAATCAGGGTGCTAGTCACCAGGAAGATAGTGGGAGAGAGGCTCTCATTCCATACACAGCAAGTCAGAGGAGCTATCACTTTAAACAGTGTGGGTGAGGTTGGAAAGTGTGAGCTGAAGCCACACAGGCAGAAAATGACCATGTCTGCCTCATGATAAACCTGGGTTCTCGGCAATAGAATAATTTTAATCTGTAGGGACCCTATTAATTCAAAATGAAGGTGATGCATGCTTAGATAAATTCTATGAATCAAAATAGCTGTTTAAGTTGGAAATATGGGTAATTATTTCCTTTGAAAATTTAAGATTTTCAGTAAATATTTGTGATTTTTTTTTAGTGTAGGATGACATAGGATAATTCAATAATTAGGCTTAGGCATTATGGCGTGGTTATAACTACAAACACAATGGGGGAAAATCATTAGGAATTTCAAAATCAATGAATAAGATTCATTTTAAAGTCTTCTGTCTTTTTCAGAATTCAGTTGGTAATAGTGTGGTTGGAAGGGACCAGAAATTGTATAAATGTTATGATATATAGAGACATAATTGCTGTCAATGTAAGTAATGTGGCTTTGCTGAGTAAAATAAGATGATTGCTTAGGGTTTCCAAAACCCTCTAAAATTGCTTCTCTACCACATGTAACCACATGTGGTATAAATAAAATGTGAGTCAAAGGAATGAGGAAAGATAAACATATAATTAAAAACAGCTCGGTAGATACTTGGGCTCATTCATTTCAGTGATGGCATCTGCAGTTTATGGAGCGGTTATAGACCCGCAATATATCGGCGTTGACTATACGCCATAAAACACATCAATGCAGCTTGGGCCTAAATTATTATACACAAACAATAAATCCATCCCATTAACAGAATAAATATGATAAGTGTTGATAATGTTGGGAAGTGGCAGAATGAGATCCTTAAGTAAATAGCTATGTGTTCCTAAGAAACAAAGATTACTGTAGCTTTTAGTGCTGCCCATGACTTCCGTTCTGTTATCTGTAGTTTGAATTAAAACAAAGATTGTGGCCTTGAAAGCATCTATGCTGATTACTGTTTGTGAATCTAATAAAAGACATCAGTCCAACCATTTATTTGTGAAAATGAAATCTTCATATGTTGAAGGTCGCTTTTAGTTGAAGTTATATAATAAGCAAAAGTCAAGGTTCCTTTGCCATTAAAACGGCTCATGGAGCAAATCTTTGGTATTCTACCCGTAACCTTGAATCGTGTTCTGTGTGTTGTAAGAAAGAGAGTAAATGCTCGCCACAGAGTCAGCATGGCTTTGAGTTTTTTCCTAGGAAATGGTTACCCAGATGGAAAACCTCTTCACAAACATTGTTAAAAGAAACAGTCTGAAAAAATATATCTGAACATGGATTAAGAATTCGTTTTTCACCAACCATAGTGCCATTTTGTCCTCTAAGAAATGGAAAGTTTTTGTCAGGCACTAGAATTAATGAATGTTTGCAGGTGGATTGTTAGGGAAATACTGACAATACTACATTATATACTATTGATGTAAAGAAAATATGTAGGTATCATATTCTTCAGGGTGGAAAGGGAGCAAGCAAGTATATAAAAATATTATCAAAGACTTGCCATTTTACAAGTTGTTATTTTAGATAATTGGCATTTTATTCTACATGACTGTAAAGGTTTTTTTTAATTAAAATATAGTGATTTACAATATTGTGTTACTCTCTGGCATACAGAAAAGTGATTCAGTTACATGTTTCTATATTTTTCAGATGATTTTTCTTTGTAGGTTATTGCAAGATGTTGAATATAGTTCCCTGTTCTATATAGCAAATCCTTGTTTATCTATTAATGTACAGTAGTTTGTGTCTATTAACCCCATACTCCTGATTTATCCCTTCCCCCACTTTCTCCTTTAACAATCATGTTTGTTTCCTGTATCTGTGACTCTGTTTCTATTTTGTATAAAGGTTAACTTGTATAATTTTTCAGACTCCACATATAAGTGATATCCTGTTTCTCTTTCTCTGCCTGACTTTCTCCTCTAAGTGTCATATGCTCTAGTTCTATCCAGGATGTGGCAAATGGCAATATTTGATTCTTTTCTCATGGCTGAGTAATGTTCCATCCCATATATATGCCACATCTTCTTAAGCCCATCTCCTGATGGGCACTTGGGTTGTTTCCATGTCTTGGATACTGTGAACTACTGCTATGAATACTGGGGCATAAGTGTTTTTTCAAATCAGAGTTTTTTTTTTTTTTTCTTCTTTTCTAGACATATACCCAGGAGTGGGATTGTTGGTTCATATGGTAGCTCTATTTTTAGTTTTTAAAGGAACCTTTATACTGCTTTCCATAGTGGCTTCGCCAATTTACATTCCTACCAACAGTGTAGGAGGGTTCCCTTTTCTCTACATCCTCTCCAGTATTTATTATTTGTAGGCTTTTTATGACAGCCATTCTGACTCACGTAAGGTAATACCTCATTGTAGTTTTGATCTGCATTTCTCTAATTATTAGTGATTTTGAGCATCTTTTCATGTGCCCATTGGACATCTGTGTTTCTCTTTTGAGAAATGTCTATTTATGTTATGTACATATTTTGATGGGGTTGTTTGCTTTTTTAATGTTAAGTTGTATATGATGTTTCTATATTTTTTTGATATTAACACCCTATTGGTCATATCATTTGTAAATATCTTCTCCCATCCCATAAGTTGTCAATGGATGTAAAGGTTTAATTTCAGAAGTATGGATACATATGTCTTGTAGGAATGTATGGTGGTGGTTTAGTTGCTAAGTCTTTTTTTTTTTCTTTGAAGACTTTTTAGTCAGCTCTACCAAAATGTAATTTACACTCAATAAAATCACTGATTTTTAAAAGATGAGTCTTGAGAAATGCATACAGTCATGTGACCACCACCATAATCATGATGTAGGGCCTTTCCTTTATACCAAAATGTTCCTTCATGCTCCAGTGTCATTGATTTAGTCCCCTTCTACGCCCCTTCTGGCAACCACAGATATTTGCTTTCTGTCACTCAAGTTTTGCCTTTGCTAGAATTTCATGTAAATGGAATCATACTGTGTATAGTCCTTTCTATAAAGCTTTTCCCACTTATTTAGTGCTTTTGAGATTAATCCATGATGCTTTGTATATTGGTCATTTTTCTTTATATTGCTGAGCAATATCTCATTGTGTAGATGCATGAAAGTTTATTTATCCATTCACCAACTGATGAGTACCTGGACTCTGTGTGGAAGTTCATTTTCATTCTCTTGGAATAATACCAAAGAAGATGATTGCTGACTCACTCTTGATGAAAGTGAAAGTGGAGAGTGAAAAAGTTGGCTTAAAACTCAACATTCAGAAAACGAAGATCATGGCATCCCGTCCCATCACTTCATGGCAAATAGATGGGGAAACAGTGGAAACAGTGTCAGACTTTATTTTTTTGGGGCTCCAAAATCACTGCAGATGGTGACTGCAGCCATGAAATTAAAAGACGCTTACTCCTTGGAAGGAAAGTTATGACCAACCTACATGGCATATTCAAAAGCAGAGACATTACTTTGCCAACAAAGGTCCATTTAGTCAAGGATATGGTTTTTCCAGTAGTCATGTATGGATGTGAGAATTGGACTGTGAAGAAGGCTGAGCACCGAAGAACTGATGCTTTTGAACTGTGGTGTTGGAGAAGACTCTTGCGAGTCCCTTGGACTGTAAGGAGATCCAACCAGTCCATTCTGAAGGAGATCAGCCCTGGGATTTCTTTGGAAGGAATGATGCTAAAGCTGAAACTCCAGTACTTTGGCCACCTCATGCGAAGATTTGACTCATTGGAAAAGACTCTGATGCTGGGAGGGATTGGGGGCAGGAGGAGAAGGGGACGACAGAGGATAAGATGGCTGGATGGCATCACTGACTCAATGGACATGAGTCTGGGTGAACTCCGGGAGTTGGTGATGGACAGGGAGGCCTGGCGTGCTGTGATTCATGGGGTCGCAAAGAGTCGGACATGACTGAGAGACTGAACTGACTGAACTGAAGGTAGGCTTATATGTAACTTTAAAAGAAAGTGCCAAACTCTTTTCCAAAGTGGCTGTATCATTTTTACCTTCCACCAGCAAGGTAAGTTTCTTCCAGTTGTCTCACATACTTGCCAACGCTAGCTATTATTTAATATTGTGGTTGTTCAGTAGCTCAGTTGTGTCTGACTCTGTGATCTCATGGACTGCAGAACGTCAGCCTTCCCTGTCCTTCACTGTATCCTGGAGCTTGCTCAAACTCATGTCCATTGAGTCGATGATGCCGTGGAACCATCTCATCCTCTGTCACCTCCATCTCCTCCTGCCCTCAGTCTTTTCCAGCATCAGGGTCTTTTCCAACGCGTCAGCTCGTCACATCAGGTGGCCAAAGTAGCTTCAGTTTCAGCATCAGTCCTTCAATGAATACTAAGGGCTGAGTTCCTTTAGATTGACTGGTTTGATCTCTGTGCTGTCCAAGGACCTTCCAACAGTTCTCTGCAGCACCACGTTTTAAAAGCATCAATTCTTTGGCATCCAGCTTTCTTAATGGTCTAACTTTCACCTCCATACAAGACTACTGGAAAAACCAAAGCTTTGACTATTCAGACCTTTGTCGGCAAAGTGATGTCTCTGATTTTTAATATGCTCTCTTAGGCTTGTAATAGCTTTTCTTCCAAGGAGCAAGTGTCTTTTAACTCCATGGCTGCAGTCACTGTCCTCAGTGATTCTGGAGCCCATGAAAATAAAGTCTGTCACTGTTTCCACTTTTTCCATGTCTATTTGCCATGAAGTGATGGGACCGGATGCCACGATTTTAGTGCCAGATTATTTAATATTAGTCATTTTAATTTTAGCTATTCTAATGTGTGTGCAGTGATATGTCACTGTGGTTTTGATTTGCATTTCCCTCTTGACTAATGCTGTTGAACATCTTTTCATGTGCTTATCTGTCATCCATATATCTTCTTCATTTTCCATTTTTTAAAATTATATAGTTTTGCTTCTTCTTCTTATTTTCTTTCTTTTTTCGCTTGTTATTATTAAGTTGTAAAAGGTCTTATACATTTTGGATAAAGTTCTTTGTCAGATTTGGGTTTTGGACAAATTTTACCCTAGTCTGTGGTTTGCCTTTTGATCTTTGAGAGATTTTTGAAGAGGAACAGGTTAAAAGTTTTTATGAAATCAAATTCATTATTTTTTTCTTTGATAGTTTATGCTTCCTGTCCTCTCCAAAAAATGTAGACTAACCAAATATCGCAAAGAATGTCTCTTATGTTTTCTTCTACAAGTTTGATTTAGCCTTTAATTTAGGTCTACAACTATCAGCTTTGGGCTTCCCAGGAGACGCTAGGGTAAAGAACAAACCGGGAGGCCCCGGTTTGATCCCCGAGTCAGGAAGATCCCCTGGAGAAGAGAATGGCAACCAACTCCAGCATTCTCACCTGGAGAATCCCATGGACAGAGGAGCCTGGTTGGCTATAGTCCACAGGGTTGCAAAGAGCTGGAGAGGACCAAAGTGACTTCACACACATGTACTACCAGTGTGTGCTAATTTAGTTAATTTTGATAGTATGAGAGAAACATTGAGGTTCATTTTTCACATATGGCTGTCCAGTCGTTTCAATGCAATTTGTTGAGATGATCCATTTTGTAATAAACTGTCTTGGAAAAATATTTCATGGTATACATCTAGATTTGTTTTTGAACACATTTCTATTCCATTGGACTAGCTGAGTAACTTTATGCCAATATCATGCTGTTGCGATTATTGTAGTTTTATAGTAAGTCTTGAGATAGTATTAACATGTTTTCTAAACTTATTTTTTTTCAAAATTGTTTTGGGTATTCTTGGTTAAATTTCCATATAAATTTTAGAATGACTTGTCTATTTCTACAAACATACCTTCCTGGATTTTGATGAGAATTTCATTGATATGTTAATTTAGGGAGAGTGGTATCTTAACAAGACTAAGTATGTGAACATGGTGTGCTGCTTCATTTATTTAGGTATTCTCTAATTTCTCTCATCAAGGTTTTGCACATTTTTTTTTTGCATAAAGTTGTCCAAAAGTATCTTATGTATTTGTGCTTTTTCAGAGATTATGTCTTTTATATTTCTGTTTACAGTTGTTTATTTCTAGTATATGAAAATACAATTGACTTTTAAAATATTGATCTTGTGGACTATATCTTTGCTAAACTTGTTATGAGTTCTAGTAGCTTTAAAAATAATTTCCTAGAATATTCATATAGATGATCATGTTGTTTATAAATAAGATTTGCTTTCTCCTTTTTCATTATCTGTGCCTTTTATTATTATTTTTTTCTTGCCTTATTATGCTTGTTAGGACCCCTAGCTGGATCAGAGTAGTAAGAATGAACATTCATTCTTATTCTTGCTGTTAGGGGAAAATTTTTCTCACCAATAAGTATGTTAGTTGTAGGGGTTTTTTTTGTTTTTAGGTTCTCTTTCTCAGTTTGAGGAAGTTTAATGAGTGATGAGTGGATGTTGGATTTTGTCAAATGCATTTTTTGGCATCTCCTGAGGGAATCATGTGGCTTTTCTTCTCCAGACTGTTAATATGATGAGTTACATCCCTTTTCAAATGTTAAACCAATCTTTCATTCCTGGGATCAAACCAACTTAGTCCTGATATAGTATCTTATTTATATATTTCTGGATTTTCTTTTTTTTTTTTGGATTTTATTTTCTAAAAAATGTTTGGTAATTTTGTATTCATGTTCACGAGAGACCCTGGTCTGCAAATATTTTTTCTCATAATTTTTGATCTGGATTTTATAATAATGGCTAAAATCAGGGTCATGATGGTCTCATAAAATGAGCTAGTATGGGTTTTCCCTATTTTCTGGAAGTATTTGAATAATCTGCTATTATTTGCTACTTAAATATTTGGTAGAATTCATCAGTGAAGCCACCTGTCTCTGATTTTTGTTGTTTGTTTGTGGGAAAGTTTTTTAATCATAAACTTAATTTTAAAAATGTATATCAAACTATTGGCATTATCTAGTTCTTCTTGAGTGAATGAGTTTTGGTAGTTTGTATTTTTCAGGGATTCATCTGTATTCCAAGTTGTTTGCTATCTTGTCATCAAAGTGTTCATATATTACCTTGCTGCTGCTACTGCTGCTGCTAAGTCGCTTCAGTCGTGTCTGACTCTGTGCGACCCCATAGACGGCAGCCCACCAGGCTTCTCTGTCCATGGGATTCTCCAGGCAAGAACACTGGAGTGGGTTGCCATTTCCTCCTCCAATGCATGAAAGTGAAAAGTCAAGTGAAGTCTCTCAGTCGTGTCCAACTCCTAGCAACCCCATGGACTGCAGCCTACCAGGCTCCTCCGTCCATGGGATTTTCCAGGCAAGAGTACTGGAGTAGAGTGCCATTGCCTTCTCCTATATTACCTTACTGATATTTAAAAATCTCTAGGCTTTGTAGTGAGGTCCACTCTTTCATTCCCAGTACAGTAATTTGTGTAGTCTCTCTCTTTTTTCTGTTTATTTTGGCTAGAGCTGTTCCTTTTAAACAAACTAACTTTTCAACAACTAAGTTTTCCTGCTTCCCATTTTATGGTTATCTTCTTCGTTATTTCATTTTTTTCATTCATTAGGGTTTAATTTAATCCTTTTCTAGTTTCTTAAGGTTTGGTCTTAGATAATTGCTTCTTTTTTCTTTTCTATTAATAATATAATAATATAAGAATTTAATTTAAATATCCTTCAAGCACTGCTTTAATGACATTGCACACAATTTGATACGTTTGGCTTTTATTTTTATTAGCTGTATTTTTTTATTTCTAATTTTCGTTGCAATTTTTTTCTTTGACACTTGGTTATTTAGAAGCACATTGCTAGACCATTAGATTGTCTTTGGGTTCTCTGTTCCCATGTTGCGGACGGAAGACTGACTGCCTCCTGCCAGTGAGACTGGAATACTGAGAGCGCCTTATCTGTCCCCTTCTTTCAGGCGTGGCAGTCCTGGGTTGCTTGTTATTCAGCTTCTGCAAACCACTGCTTCATGTATTTGGTTTGGTTTTCTAATTGTTTAAAATAGGTGAGTATATCCGGTCCCTTTTATACCATCTTGGCCTGAACTGAAAATTTCCTTGGTTGTCTTAAAAAGCAAAACAAATACACTCTATACAGAAGTATAACACACAGGCAGAATAAGTACCTGTGAGTTTTCAGTTTAGTGGGTTTTCACAAAGTGAAACAAATGTGAAACTAGCACCTAGATCAATAATCAGAGCATCTTCAGCATTCCCGCCACCATCTTTGGTTCTAGCCTTACACCTGCCCCAGTGCCAACCATCATCCTGACTTCTAATTACCTATGTAGATTGCATTTTTCTTGTTTTTGAAATTTATATAAATGGGATGTTGGAGTATTTAGTGTTTGGTTGCTTTTGCTAAGTATTATTTTTATTAAACTTTTTTCTTACATGTATTTGAAATTTATTCATTATCATTGCTATATAATATTCCTATGCTGACATATTAATATTGAGGGAATTTGCATAATTGTTGAGTTTTAGCTACAGCTAAATGTACTACCAGAACATTTTAGGTGATGTGTTTTGGTGAACAGAAGATATGCATTTCTGATGAACACAAACTTAGAAGTCTAATTGCTAGCTCATAGGATATGTACATATTTATCTTTAATAATACTACAAAAGGGTTTTCAAAAGCACTACATCCACTTAATCAGCAGTGTGTAGGATTTCTGGTCATTTAGGAGTCTTTTATTAAAGTCTAAAATGCAAGCTGTCTATATCCTTCGGGAATATATACTCTTGTTCAGAAGACCAGTCAAGAAAGAAAGAACCCCATGTGTTGGACTATGAAATATAAATAGCAGAAACATACACAGTCAAAGCTACATTGGGAAAATGGCGTAGCAAAATCTTCACAGAAGAATTGAAACTTTGAATTGGGGCCCTGAAGGGTGAGATTGTTTTTAGAGGTAAGAGGAAGGTGGCAAAGATTCTAGGCAGAGATCCCGGCATAAATAATTTGGTTGAGATGTGGATGTCTTAGCAAGTCTATGCGTGTGTGTATGTGGCTCAGTTGTGTTTTGTTCTAATTCAGCTGTTCCTTGATTCACCATTTTGGGTTTCCTCCTGAGTGTCAGGCCATGTCCCAGATTCAAAGTGGAAAAAGACATGTCGTCTCCCTCATGTTACTATCAGTTTACTGAGGAGGCCAATGCGTGTGTCACACCATTCTGTGTAGTGTTGTGATTTAAGTTCTTCAAATGTGACATAAGTCCAGAGAGCAGAAAAACTCCTAAGCCTCTGGTGTGAGTCATAACAATGTCCTAAAGGGATGAAGTTCAGGCTCAGGTTATGTGTCCCCCTTGTTTCACTAGCATGCTCTCTTCTGCCTCGTGTAGCTAGCAAGGTACAAGATGCTCAGCTGATTCTGACCTTATCTTCCTCATCACCCCATGAGACCCAGGGGGGCCATCAGTATTAGCGGTTTCTTCCAGCAACTGACATGAACTTGGTGATTTGCTCCAGCTGGTCTTCTGTGGACTCGTCTACAGCTTGCACTCCGCTTCCTCCGCAGAGTTGTCCCTGAAGTAGAGAAGAGGCTTTCAAATAAGACAGTTGGATGAACTGGCATCAGAATCAGATAAAATCTAGGTTCAAGTTCCAACTGTGATCCTCATGAGCTGTGTCATTTGGCCAAATTCCCTAAGGCCTCTGAGCCCCAGATTCCTTGTCTGTAAACTGGGATGTTATTAATCTCATCAGGTTGTTGTGTGGACTGAATGATATCGTGCACGTGAGGCACTTAGCATGATGATTGGCACAGAGGAAGCATTTAATACATAGTTTATGAATTTGTTTTTTTTTTTACAAAAACTTAAAATGGTCTGTTGCTGTTGCTGCTGCTAAGTCGCTTCAGTCGTGTCTGACTCTGTGCAACCCCATAGACAGCAGCCCACCAGGCTCCCCCGTCCCTGGGATTCTCCAGGCAAGAAGAGTGGGTTGCCATTTCCTTCTCCAATGCATGAAAGCAAAAATGAAATTGAAGTCGCTCAGTCATGTCCGATTCAGCGACCCCATGGACTGCAGCCTAACAGGCTCCTCCATCCATGGGATTTTCCAGGCAAGAGTACTAGAGTGGGGTGCCATTGCCTTCTCCTAGGTGGTATCAAAATAGATATATGTGTGTGCAGCTCAGTCTGCAGTGTCCAACTCTTTGTGACCTCATGGACTATAGCCCACCAGGCTCCTCTCTCTATAGGATTTCCCAGGCAAGAAAATTAGAGTGGGTTGCCAGTTCCTTCTCCAGGGGATCTTCCCAACCCAGGGATCGAACTCATACCTCCTGTGTCTCCTGCATTAGCAGGTGGGTTCTTGACCACCTGGGAAGCATCAAAATAGGTAACCAGTAGCAACTGTATGCTGACTTTCCTCCACATCTCACCCATGGAAGTTTGCAGAAGAAAGGTGGGTCACCTGCTAATAACTGGGGAAATTCAAAAGATGTGGTTATGAGTAAGAAGTCTTGGCTATGGCAGGGACCACCAAATCACCTTAATTTCTAAAATGAGAAACCTAAAACAGAATTGGTTGAAGACAAAATGTATTGGCTGGGTGAAAATGGAATCTTCATTCAGATCATTCAGAATGAATCTTCATTCGGAATCTTCATACAGAATTCAACTGGCCAGCTTGGGGGTCACAGTGGGGGTCCCATGGAGGCAGATCTATTAGGTAACCAAAGGTCAGATGTTCCAAATCCCAAACTGACACACTAGTCTTGTAATAACAATGTGCCTTTGGGTACCCCAGATACTGAAAGTCAAAACTGCCAGAAATGTTCTGTTACTGCATCTACATAGATATTTATTGGGCATATTTATTACCTTTTATGTTATGGAGCTTCTCTGAGGCATCTTATAGTTTTAACTTGGACAAAAGTGCAAAGTGACTTATCATCTAATTCTATTCCAGCATCATTCTCCCTAATAAGTAACTCAGTAAATCTGTTTTTAAGTATTACATATACGCACAATACTTAGAAGAGGCCCTGACTATAGTTCACTGGATTTTTAAGTTAAAAACAAACCTAAACATGAATGATGAATATAGATACTTATTCTCAAAAACCATTAAGGATTATTACCATAACGTTCAATTTCTGGAATATAGATATCTTTCTTAAATAAAGTGGGCTATATTTTTAGTTCCTACAGTTTATTTTAGAATAGTATTGTTATAATCTTCTTATTCTTTCCCAGAAAGTTCCTATTAGAAAACAGTTATCAGACCAACTGAAGATAAAAATAGACACGATGAACTTCTGAACCTCAAATACTGTAGACTTCAGGCCAAAATAAAAGTTTGATGAAAGTAGATTCCAAAATAGGAAATTTGCCAGGTGTTTGAATTTTCTAGAATAAGAAGGAAATTGTGGAAGTAGTACAGAAATACCAAGCATGAAATAAAGTATTTAGTAGTCTTAAGCATGAAAATAACTCATTTTCCCCTTTGACTCTGGCAAATAAATATAATAGGAGCTGACATTTATTGAGCATGAGGGAGTGTGCTAAAGGTTTTTAGGTGTATTATCTCACTTAGCGCTCACAAAGCTCTAGGAAGTTGATAATATGATGACTCCCACTTGGTAAGTGAGGAAATGGACTCAGGGAATGTCTGGATCTGGCCGTGGTTCCTTATGTGGTCAGCAGCAGAGTACAGACCTGGTCTTCCTCACCCCAAATCACCAGGATCCTTAGCAGGTGGGGCTGGAGGAGAGACAGCTCCTTTTACGCTTCTTGACTTTCTATTGAGATCCTACTTCTGTTCTTCTCTACTAGTACAACTGACATTCCAGAGGGGATGGGGGAAAGGATTCTCTGCTGAAAATCTACATGTTGCCTTCAGAAACACTCTTGGATAAAACCACGGGTTTGTCCATTTTGATCAACTCCATTCCCAAGCCACCTCATGCCTCAGTGGAGCCTTGATCTGCAACTAAAGCTACCAAGAAGGGTCCAAGTACCACCTCTCATTGGGGTCATAGCATTTTATTTGAAGGAGGGAGCCTGAAAGGCAGAAAACTTTAGTAACATTGGCAAATTAAATACTTAAATGTAGAACACTTTCCTTCCTTTAAAAATCAATGGGCTTCACTTCTGGAAAACATGTTAACAAAATTAATCAAAAATGAAATTTTGATAGAGGGCTGCATGAATGTTGGTATTTGTCAAGACTTACTAATTGTATACCTAGGGTTTGTATTTCATTGTATATAAATTTTACCTCAAAGTAAGAAACTTAAAATACAGAAGTCTAACTAACCATCTGCCTGCTGAATTATTTGAAATGCATTGCATTGTCTGCAATTACTTTGAAATAAATTTTAAAAACTAGGTAGATTTTTGATGAATTAGTTCAGTTCAGTTCAGTCGCTCAGTCGTGTCCGACTCTGTGACCCCCTGGACTGCAGCAAGTCAGGCTTCCTTGTCTATCACCAACTCCCAGAGTTTACTCAAACTCATGTCCATTGAGTCGGTGATGCCATGCAACCATCTCATTCTCTGTCTTTCCCTTCTCCTCCTGCCTTCAATCTTTCCCAGCATCAGGATCTTTTTCAATGAGTCAGTTGTTTGCATCAGGTGGCCAAAGTATGGGAGCTTCAGCATCAGTCCTTCCAATGAATATTCAGGACTGATTTCCTTTGGGATGGACTGGCTTGATCTCCTTGTTGATGAATAGAGGATGGTAAATGCATAGATATGTGACAGAACAAGTACACTTATATACAATATTCATGATAGAGTCTAGGCTTCGGTGTATGGATGTTTGCTGTAAAATTCTTTCAGATTTGTTGTATCTTAGTTTTTTTTCAGATTTTTAAAATTAAGATCTATGATTCTTTTTAACTGAAAAAACAGCAGGATATTTTTATGTGATAGGAATTTTTTATTAAAAAGTTACAAAAGTATATAGAAAATTACTAGAAGGAAAAAAACACAAAGAAAACTGTAATGCTTTTAACATATTAAAAACCAAATGAGATCACAAAGCACATAGTGTTTAGAAATGGTTATTTTTACTTCATAGTGGAAAATTCTTAAAGAGATGGGAATACCAGACCACCTTACCTGCCTCCTGAGAAATCTGTATGCAGGTCAAGAGGCCACAGTTAGAACTGGACATGCAACAACAGACTGGTTCCAAATTGGGAAAGGAATATATCAAGGCTGTATATTGTCACCCTGCTGATTTAACTTCTATGCAGAGTACATCATGAGAAACGCTGGGCTGGATGAAGCACAAGCTGGAATTAAGATTGCCGGGAGAAATATCAAGAACCTCAGATACACAGATGATGCCACCCTTATGGCAGAAAGCGAAGAAGAACTAAAGAGCCTCTTGAAGACAGTGAAAGCAGAGAGTGAAAATGTTGGCTTAAAAATCAACATTCAAAAAAAGAAGATCATGGCATCTGGTCTAATCACTTCATGGCAAATAGATGGGGAAACAATGGACACAGTGACAGACTGTATTTTGGGGGCTCCAAAATCACTGCAGATGGTGACTGCAGCCATGAAATTAAAAGACGCTTACTCCTTGGAAGAAAAGCTATGATCAACCTAGACAGCATATTAAAAAGCAGAGACATTACTTTGCCCACAAAGCTCCATCTACTCAAAGCTCTAGTTTTTCCGGTGGTAATGTATGGATGTGAGAGTTGGACCATAAAGAAAGCTGAGCACAGCAGAAGTAATGCTTTTAAACTGTGGTGTTGGAGAAGACTCTTGAGAGTTTTTTGGACAGCAAGGAGATCCAACCTATAAAGGAAATCAGTCCTGAATATTCACTGGAAGGACTGATGCTGAAGCTGAAATTCAATAGTTTGGCCACCTGATGTGAAGAACTGACTCATTGGAAAAGAACCTGATGCTGAGAAGGATTGAAGGCAGGAGGAGAAGGGGACGACAGAGGATGAGATGGTTGGATGGCATCACTGACTCGATGGACATGAGTTTGAGCAGGCTCCGGAGTTGGTGATGGACAGGGAAGTCTGGTGTGCTGCAGTCCATGGGATTACATAGAGTCAGACATGACTGAGTGACTGAACTGGTAAGTATTAGTTGCTCAGTTGTGTCTGAGTCTTTGTGACTCCATGGATGGTAGCCCGCCAGGTTCCTCTGTCCATGGAATTCTCCAGGCAAGAATATTGGAGTGGGAAGTCATTTCCTTCTCCAGGGGACCTTCCTCACCCAGGGACTGAACCCAGGTCTCCTGCATTGCAGGTGGATTCTTCACCATCTTAGCCACGTGGGAAGTCCATTTCCTAATATATTGTGGACCGGTTTCAACGGCATTTCCTTTTATTTCACCCATCTTTAAAAATACCTGCATATGACCCAGATCACCACATTATAGTTGCAATAAACAAATAGTGTTTTTTTGAGAACCTGCCATGTCTCAGGCCTGCATTAAGCAGTTCACACACACTTGCTATCTTCACACTGTCATGAACTTAGATCATTCCGTTTGACTGGACCATTTCCTTTCCTTCCTTAATGGAGCTAGGACTACTATTATACACAATCATAAATGTGCACAAAAGTTTAACTATAAGAATATTCATCACAATTTTGTTTTATATGAATAAAAGATAATTTATTTTTTATTTTATTTTTGTTTTTGGCTACACCAAACAGCTTGTAGAACTTTCCTGACCAGGGATTGAACCTGTGCCTCCTGCAGTGGAAGAATGGAGTCTTAACCACTGGACTACCAGGAAAGTTCAATAAAAGATATTTTTTAAAATGAATTTTCTAATTAGAGAGGCAGATAGTTGTGGGAAGCAGGATTGACTCAGAGTTTCTGCAAGCAGCTATTTCCTCTCCTAAATCACAAAGCTGGATTGTGGCCATCTGGAGGCTGGAGACACTCTGAGTCCCTTGAAACTCTGTGAAATTCCATTTTAGGGTAAGCAGAGAAGCATTAAGCACACTTCTGAGGGAGCCTCCTCTTCCCTTTCTACACTAAAGAGGTGTGAATGGAGATTGCTGCTGCTGCTGCTGCTAAGTTGCTTCCTCGTGTCCAACTCTGCGACCCCAGAGATGGCAGCCCACCAGGCTCCCTTGTCCCTGGGATTCTCCAGGCAAGAACACTGGAGTGGGTTGCCATTTCCTTCTCCAGTGCATGAAAGTAAAAAGTGAAAGAGAAGTCGCTCAGTTGTGTCCGACTCTTAGCGACCCCATGGACGGCAGCCTACCAGGCTCCTCCATCCATGGATTTTCCAGGCAAGAGTACTGGAGTGAGATTAATGCTCCCTAAATGTGTAATGTTGAAAACTTCTGGTTAATTCTTAAAATGAAACAAGTGTCTGCCCTACTGCTTTGTTTAGTATCATTTCTGAAAGAATCCTTGGTGGTTCAGCTGGTAAAGAACCGGCCTGCCAATGCAGGAGATGCAAGAGACGTGGGTTCAATCCCTGAGGAGGTCAGATCTCCTGGAGGAGGGCATGGCAACTCACTCCAGTATTCTTGCTTGGAGAATCCCATGGGCAGAGGAGCCTGGTGGGGTCCAGTCACACAGAGTCTGACAATAGCACAGTCCTTAAAAATACTTTGCCCTGGGGTTGAAATGGATGCTCTCACGATGCCAGCTACTTGTTGCAGGCTTCTGATGAGTTCTTAAGAAGAAACAAGTATCAGCACAGTTGTTTTCTTCAGTATCATTTCTGAAAGGAATACAGTCCTGAAAAATACCTTATCTTCAGGTTGAAGTGGATACTTTTGGATACCAGCTACCCTGTAGGTTGCCTGACTTCATACAATGTTATTATTGCACCTGTGGTCGGTGGGCAGGTTGGGAGACAGGGAAACCCGATTGTATTGCAGCCTGCACTTATAACCTGGAGGTCTGCTTTCTTTTTAAAAATTAATTAATTATTACTTTGGCCATGCCCTGTGGCATGCGGAATGTTAATTCCCTGATTAGGGATTAAACCCAGGCCCTTGGCAGTGAGAGTGCAGAATCCTAACCTCTGGACTGCCAGGGAATTCCTGGAAGGTCAGCTCTTGCTAGAGTGGTATATCCATTGTTCCAACCCCCACTACACCACTGCGCTTGGCAAAAGCAATTTCAAGGATGAAGTGTGCTGAACACTGACATTGAATGGACTCCGGAATGTCACGATATGGAAAGCTGTGTCTCTGTGTCCTGAGCGCTGTAGTCACCATGAAGAATGAATTTTTCTACTCCTCCACCAGAGAAGATCATCCATTCCTTTGGCTCAGAGCCTCAGTGAGAAGGGAGACAATAGACTCAAAAGAATGCAGTGAAAACTGGTCAAAATGACTCTCATAATCATACTAGGAGGTTTTTTTATTTTTCCTTTCTAAATTTCATTCTCTCATGAGTATACAGTGGGACTTTCCAGAGTCTGCAAGTTATGTGATATCACATTACATAAAATGCAGAACCAGCCATGTGAATTCAGCCAGTTTTTTGGTATTAAACTGAAGTTTAAATGGATTTGTTAAAACATAAAACAATCCTACTCTTCTCATTGTTTTTGTTTTGTTTTGCTGAATATTACCTTTCATTAAAAATGCCTTATTTATGTTAACATATGATGGTTTATCTTGGTTATTCTAATACAGATTTAAAATTAATATTTTAAGGACTTCTCAATTTTATTTGCTAATTCTGTAAATATTGTCACATCTAACTTATATTAGAAAAGAACCTTTGAGTTCTTAATTTTTAAGAGTGTAAAGAGGTCATGAGACAAATAATTTGAGAGTCTTTGATATAATAAAAAATGAGTATAAATTTACAGCCAAGCTTTTGGTGGGTATTGGGGTCATCTTGTCAGATGCTTAGCTTTGGGTTTCACCTAAGTGATTGCTGCTGTACAATGCACGAACTCCCAGAGGGTGGCATAGACCAGGAAGAGGCATCTGGGGTAATAGACATGAAGGATGCTTCTAATGAGAGCATTTGAGAGCAGCACCTTTACGTTCTGAATGATGCAATATGGTGTGTTCACCAAGGCAGTATGTGAATGCAGGGCCCTGCTAGTGGCATGAAACTGTACATCTGTCCAGTCTCCCTGAGGTCAGTGGTGGAAGTGATGGTTCCTCAATCATATCTGACTCTTTGTGACCTCATGGACTGTAGCCCACCAGGCTCCTCTGTTCATGGGCTTTTCCAGGCAAGAATACTGGAGTGAGTTGCCATTCACTTCTCCAGGGATCTTCTCGACCCAGGAATCGTACCCGGGTCTCCCGCATTGGAGGCGGATTCTTTTCAGTGGTAGGAAAGGACAGAGGCTTCTTTTCTTCATCCTGGCTTCCTTTTGTCACCCATAATGAGCAGTTCCTACTGGGCTCTTACTCCTTGACTTAGTCTTTGAAACAGTGGCACTATCTGGAAAAAAAAAAAAATAAGATCAATCATCTGCCTCAGAGTTTGGTGGTCATATTTGACCAGATTCTTGCTTCCAGATACTGGTCAATAGAAATCACACCCTCTGAACCAGTAGAAGGTAATGTTCCAGAGGGCTATTCTAAGATACCTTCTTTGCTCACGGCTATATATTTACCTGCTCAGCCATCACTCTGAGACATCTGAGAGTTATCAAAATAGAGAAGACTCTGGCTAGATCTCTCCATCTGGGGACTGGAGAGAGACCTCAGGCATATGAGAATTTCCAAAAGAGCCCTGGCCTTCTTATTTATTCACTGGACAGTCCGAGCATCTTCTCTGCTAAAGAGTGGGGTGAGATGGTGAGAGAGCTATTGCCCAAACTCCAGGCAACAGTCAATGTCAGAAGTTACCTATAGCCATTCACACATCCACGAACACAATCCTATAGTCAACAAATGTTTACTGAGCACCTACTATGTTCCAGCCGCCATTCTAGGTATTGAAGATACAGCAGGGGGCATGACAGTCTGAAATCCCTGCCTTTGCATTCTAGTAGGTAACACACAAAATGCTATGCTATGCTAAGTCACTTCAGTCGTGTCCGACTCTGTGTGACCCCATAGACGGCAGCCCACCAGGCTTCCCAGTCCCTGGGATTCTCCAGGCAAGAACACTGGAGTGGGCTGCCATTTCCTTCTCCAATGCAGGAAAGTAAAAAGGGAAAGTGAAGTCATTCAGTCGTGTCCGACTCTTCCCGACCCCATGGACTGCAGCCTACCAGGCTCCTCCGTCCGTGGGATTTTCCAGGCAAGAGTACTGGAGTGGGGTGCCATTGCCTTCTCCAACACACAAAATAAACAAGGTAAATATATGTAATATATTGTGTATATTTTGCAACCTTGGTTGCTGTCGTAAGTGGCTTATGAACAAAGGAGGAGCCATGGAAATCAAAATTACATGCAACACTCATGGTGGCTGGACAGATAACACATATATTCAATGGCTGAATACATTCTATTTTGCATGAAGATCTTTTCTCTTCATTTCCATTATGGGCTTCCTAGGTGATGCAGTGATAAAGAATCCAGCTGCCAATACAGGAGACACAGGTTCCATCCCTGGGTCGTGAAGATTTGTTGGAGTAGGAAATGGCAACCCACTCCAGTATTCCTGCCTGGAAAATTCCTCGGACAGAGGAGCCTGGTGGGCTACCATCTATGAGGTCTCACAGAGTCGGACCTGATTGAGCCCTCACTCACTCAAAAGCCAGGACTCTTTTTTTTTTCTAAAACAGAACAAAGATATGCAAACCTAGAACACAAAACAAACAACAAAATTACTTATTAAGGCAGAGGACAGGGTGATATTTTAATGCTGGCCATTCAAAAAAAAAAAAATGTAACACTGTGTGATATACCTGATCAAAATAGATGACCATCTGAATATCCCCTCCAGGTCCCGATTTATCTCCAGTGTCTCCATGAGCTCAGGCTGATTAAGAGTTACTCATATGCTGTGTGTGTAAATGCAGGTGATGCACTTTCCACCTCTGACCCAAGGATTTTTCATTTTGTCTGTGTGGGAACCCAAATGAGAGAATCTGGGGCAAAGTAACAGCACACTTCCCTTTTTGGCTGTAGTTTGAAAAGCGGGGCTTCTCTGGTAGCTCAGCTGGTGAAGAATCTGCCTACAATGCAGGAGACCCCAGTTCAATTTCTGGGTCAGGAAGATCCCCTGGAGAAGGGAACAGCTACTCACTCCAATATTATGGCCTGGAGAATTCCATGGACTGTATAGGCTACCCACGCCAGTATTCTTGGGCTTCCCTGGTGGCTCAGCTGGTAAAGAACCCACCTGCAATGCAGGAGACCTGGGTTCGATCCTTGGGTTGGGAAGATCCCCTGGAGAAGGGAGTGGCTACCCACTCCAGTATTCTGGCCTGGAGAATTCCATGGACTGTGTAGTCCATGGGGTAGCAAAGAGTCGGACATGACTGAGTGACTTTCACTTTCACTTTTGAAGAGCAAAGCTTGCTCCTGAGGATTTGAAAGTCCCTCTCCTCGTTAACATCTCCTTTCATTGTTGCTATTGGTGTGGGGGGACATCGGTAAGCCTGTAGCAAGTGGCTGGCAGCCTTCTGACATTTTCCCTGGTCTCCCTTCCGAACAGTCTCTTGCTGCTCACCACCACCATAACCACAGTGACTGCTGGCAAATTGTGAGCCATACGAGTTCCTGCTGGCTGCCACAAAACTGGCCTTAGGGCCACCTGTTGGGCCTTTCTGTCCTACTCTGACCATGGCATTGCTTCTTCTCTTGGTAAGGAGCTGGAGTACCCTTGCTGCTGCTGCTGCTGTGTTGCTTCAGTCTGTTCGACTCTTTGCGACCCCATGGACTGCAGCCTACCAGGCTCCTCAATCCATGGGATTTTCCAGGCAAGAGTACTGGAGTGGGTTGCCATTGCTTTCTCCAGGAGTACCCTTGAAGCAGACATTATTAGTTGTCAAGCAGTAACCATCCCAAGGCGATTATTGGGAAATGTCAGATACTTGCTTTCCCAGGCTTTATTGTGTGATCCAATCCTAGAGTGAGGTTTGGAGAAAAGTTTTTTTTTTTTTTTCAGTTGGGGTAGGTGGGAGGAGGGATGGGAGCCTTGGTCAACTTCTGAGAAAAATGATTCTTCCTGTCCAGGTCAGGGTCCCAGCAGGAAATAGATGACTCATTCCGACAGGATAATTAAGAAGATTTTAATAAAGTGCTATTTACAGAGATCCAAGCTGGGTAAGGATTAAGGGAAGCTTGCAAAGGATGGTTAAGGGGACGCACTGTAGGACTGAGTCATGGGGAATCATTTACCACTCAGAGATTGCAAGGGAGTATAGGAAAAGATTTCCAGAACCCAGAGAGACTGGCTCTCATTGGGCGAAAGGGCCACCCAACAGGAGCTGTGGCCTTTGGTTGAGGTACGCAGCCCACTGGAAGTGGGACACAGTGGAGAGGGAGCCAAATGCCGCTGAAAGAGACAGGCCAAGGGAAGCTACCCAGGTCTAGGAAGATAAGCCTCCAGGGAGCAGAGAAGGTGAAGGAGGGAGGGAAGACATCAAAGGGAGGAAAAGACACATCCAAGGTTCTGTTCTGTTTGACACACACACAGACACAGCAAGAGAGGAGAGAAGTCCCTTCCCTGCCTTTTTCTGCGTCCTTCAGCTGTTGCCCTGGGAGACAGGATGATGGAAGCCATGGTGATGGTTTGTCCCTGTGTCGGGAAGGTGGACAGAACCTCAGGCACGTCTACCTGGGGGGCTGGGCCCTGGACCACCTTCTCCAATATCAGGTTATGTGAGGAAAATAAGCTCATGCTGTGCAAACTCATTTTAGTTAGGGGTTCCCTTATGCCAAAAGCATCATCACTGATGTGATTTCTGAAAATGAGGTAAGGAGACTATTATTTCTTGAGTGCATATTACATACTAGAACTTTTTCTCCTCAATTTGATCTAGTTCTTTCAATAAGCCCAGTGGGTGACAATCATTGCCACAATTTCCATTTCATCGACAAGAAACTCAAATCTGAGAGAGAGAAATTCTCTCTCTCTGTCTAAGCTGTGGTCACATCCAGGGCCAGCTCATGATTCTCTTTATACTCACTGCTTTGATCCTTTGGATCCTGGATCTTCCTTTATCTTGGGTCAAGAAAGTCATCCTGACCTTGAGTGGTTTGACTGTTGACCTTAGTGAAGTCTATTTGGACCCTACCTCTTCCTTTCAAAACTTTCTGGAGTCTTCACCCACCTCATGATCTAGAGATACTTGGTTTTACAACTTTTACTTTATTCTTCCAGGGAGAACACAGTCACAACCACTCAAAGGGCCACTGGGAGACGTGTTCTCCCCATCTCTAAGTTGGTGAGACAAAGCGTGCACCATCTCACCTCTTCCACCACTGATTTAAAATGTTTCTTGAGTCCCGACTCTGTTCCAGATGATATCTTAGCTGTTGAGAATCCAGCAGGGACCAGTCAGAGCCTGTGCACTAGTGTGGGGTAAAAAGCAAGCAGACAAATAAACAAGAGCACTTCACACAATGATAAAGCGTCTAAAAAATGTACTATGATAAATAGAGACTGGAGGTGGAGAGGGCGCACGTTGGACAGGATGTTCAGAAAAGTTCTCTGAGGAGGCAATATTGGAGCTGAGACCCCACAATCTGGGGGAATGTCCAGACAGAGAGAGTGGTGGGTGAAAGGTTGTGGGGAGCGAGTTCAGTGTGATCAAGGACCCAAAGAGTGCCTGTGTGGCTGGGGCACAGGGAATGAGGGGAGAGGACTGAGGAGGAGTCCGTGGGGAGGGGTACGCAGGGACCGGTGTCTATGGGCCTGAAAGCCCATGGAAGAGCTTGAGATTTTCTTTTAAGAGTAAGAAGAGGACATTGAGTCCCCAAAGTAAGGGTGGTCTGATTTTGATTTTACAAATAGCGCTCTGGCTGCTGGGAGGAGAACAGACTGGACTGGGGCTGCAGTGAAGTCGGGAGGCCCAGCCGTTTTCAGGTGTGAGCCTGGACCCAGTGGTCACAGAGGGAGAGAGTGTGGGAGGTTGAGTGTTGGTGGTGGAGAAGCGGGGAAAGATATCCGTAATGGCACAGGTTTTCAGTTGCAACAAAACCCCCGTAGACTGAATGCTTCACCGAGATTTTGTCTGTGGGTATCCCTGACAACTGATGTCATCTCTGCATCTGAGCCAAATCTCTGCTGAGGCTCTTTCCAATTTAAGTGGGAATTAGGTTAGTACCATAGAAGTTTTGATTTGGAAGAGATAGCAAAGGTTTTCCAAGCCAGTCCTCTTACTTAAGGGTTGAGAAGAGGTAGGTATAGTGAGATTAAGAGTTGTACTTACAGGAGAAATGAGCCAGAGCTGGGCAGGATCTCAGGGCTGCCTGCTCAGAATATTTTATGAGGGTTTTTTAAACTATAAAAATATGTTTTCCAAACCGATCCTTTGTTCTCAAGTAGGAAACAGCATTGAGATTTAAAAAGCAAACTGAAAACACCAACTCAAGAAAAGCAGGTCCTAAATCTCAACTACTAGCAGCTCTGCCAGACACTCCAAAAATCTTAACAATTTGCCCTGATTCCTTTACTCAGTAACACAGCTTGCAACAGTTTTACCAGCTGACCAGAAAAGAGGGCAGCTGCCTGTTCTTATCTGCCCAGATAAGTGTAAAAAGTGGAAACAAGTTGATTCCACTTGTAACTAAGTGATGCCAATTCCAGACACATTCTTCTGTTTGTTGTCTTGGCCAAATCCTGAGTATTGATATATATATGATGTCAATTGGGCAAAACACTTCTGGCAAAGAATCCCTCACTTTATGGCTGAGTATCAAGTGATTAAAATGCCAGTCTGTAAGGACTCATTGGAATCAGGGTTGAAAAATGTGTTGATAATTTTAAGATCCTTTAATCACATAATTAGATGGTCAGTAATAGCTACCACATTTTGCATGCCTATTATTCTTGTGCTTTACATACCTTAACTCATTTGAACATCCTTATAAGAACCATGTAGAGTGGGACAGAATGAAACATTTGCTCATGTTATCCTTCCTTGCCATGTTTACTATGGGTGGAATATACTTCTCCATCCCACTGATATCAGACTTGGCCCCAAACCTTGCTTTGGTCCATGAAATGGGCACAGAAGTGTCAATGTTCCCTGCAGGCACTGACGGTGAGAGAACTCATGTGTTTCACTTTACGCCCCTTGAGATTCTGACCCCTTCCATGAGATCAGTGTGCCCTGTGCCCCAGAAGGAAATCACAGAGGGCAAACCTCCATCGTGTTCAAGTCTGAAGTCCAGCTGAGCCCACCTATGGCCAGCTCAGAGCAGCAGAATCTCAGCTGATTTATAGACTCCTGAGTGTGAAATAAAATATTGTGCTGTGAGCTATGAGGAATTAGGGAATGTTTGTTACAGAATCCTGTCACAGCAACAGCTGAGTAGTACATTAAGTGTGTGTTGTCGCTCCCATGCTATGTATGGTTGGACTGGAGATGTTAATGGCCTGCCTCTGTTTACCCACTGTTAGGGTGCCTTGGTAAACTGGGTCCATTCAAACTTTTGTACCCACTTCCTTCAACAAACTGTGCTTCCTCCCCCATCACATGAAGAGAGGAAGAATTTTTATCATTTGGTCTGTTGCTTTGTTGTTGGTGGTGGTGATGCTATTTCTTGTAAGGTACTTTTTCTTTCTCGTAAGATGCACACTGGGGCACAAAGTAAAGGAGCTGTTAAAAATGTACAGATTGGTATAAAAGGTTACCTACAACTTTTATGTGTCATTTCTACACTCAATTATATTGTGAGTCAGAAGTGAAAAATGGTTTCTCTATTTTGTGGAAATATTAAATTTAGCCTTTAAAAATTAGCACAGTGTCTATGCATGATATAAAAATAATCATCCAGAGAAGTGAATACTATTCTCCTCAGTTCAAAGGATAAATTAAAACAGGCAGGTGATTCACTTATTTTTACTTCATAGCAAGGTAATATATTGATTTCCTCCTTCTTTCCTTTTAAATTCAAAGAAAAATCTCAAATAAAACCTAATTACATCACTCGGATTCTAAACGCTCACGGAAATTACAGAGCTATCACTATGAAGTACACTTTACACCACTTTTGATATCTGTTCTGCCCAGACATAGTTCTTATGCTACTCTGATTTTGGGGTGAAAAAAACTGAATGGAAGTTGCACTCAGTCTTGTCTGATTCTTTGCGACCCCAAGGACTACACAGTCCATGGAATTCTCCAGGCCAGAATACTGGAGTGGGTAGCCTTTCCCTTCTCCAGGGATCTTCCCAACCCAGGGATCAAATCCAGGTCTCCTGCATTGCAGGCAGATTCTTTACCAGCTGAGCCACCAGAGAAGCCCAAGAATACTGGAGTGGGTAGCCTATCCCTTCTCTGGGGGATCTTCCCAACCCAGGAATTGAACCAGGGTCCCCACATTGCAGGCTGATTCTTTACCAACTGGGCTATTGGGGTAGTTGAGCTCTAAATGGCGGTTATTGTGGATTTTTCTAAGTAGCTTATGCTAAGTTAGCTGAGAGTTTTAAATGTGAAATGGAAATTAGGCTGTTTATTTTACGTTTTTTTGTTTTTGTTTTTATTTTGATGTAGACCATTTTTAAAGTCTCTATTGAATTTGTTACACTGTTGCTTCAGTTTTACATTTTGGTTCTTGGGTCATGAGGCATGTGTGATTTTGGCTCCCTGACTGGGGCTGGAACCCACATTGGGAGGCAAGGTCTTAACTACTGGACCGCCAGGGAAGTCCTCTGAGCTGCTAGTTAAAGGTAAAGGTATCCACAGAAGAAAATGGAAAGAAAGCTAAAAGAAAGGCAATTCACTCAGTTAAACTGACTCTTGCCTGGAAAATCCCATGGATGGAGGGGCCTGGTGGGCTGCAGTCCATGGGGCCGCTAGGAGTCGGACATGACTGAGCTTTTGACTTCACTTTCACTTTTCACTTTCATGCATTGGAGAAGGAAATGGCAACCCACTCCAGTGTTCTTGCCTGGAGAATCCCAGGGATAGGGGAGCCTGGTGGGCTGCCATCTATGGGGTCGCACAGAGTCGGACACGACTGAAGCGACTTAGCAGCAGCGGCAGCAGAGAGAGTAGGTTTTCAGGAGAATGTGGGTGCCTATATGTTGGGGCTTACTAGGTAGTTCCAACCTGCCCTTTGCACAGATGTGATCCTAACCTCCCCCAGCCCCAATTCTTTCACAATTAGGTTCAGAGGGCCTCCAGGTGAAATCAGTTCACGACAGTCAATTCATAAATGAACAGGGGAAATGCTAATCAGCCACAGCAGTGACAGTGACACGGATCGTTTCTCCTCGGAGATTAGGACCGCACTGGGCACAGTGCCCCCATTCGACCCCTGCTCCAACGCCCTGGGAGAGGCACGTCAAAGAGAGAGGGCAGAGAGACCAGTTCCTGTTGAGAGATCTTGGGTTTGGCGGTTCTGGAGCAGAGCTCTCATCTCAGGGAAAAACAGGGTGGGGAAATCATAAAGGAGAAGCAAAAGGCTGGACCCTCACGGTCTGCTGACTTCTAATCCTGGCTCATTAAGAGACATTAGGCAAATCCTCCATTAGCTGCCGCTCATAAAAAAGGAGGAGGTGCTGAGAGACAGGAGGCTGACATGCGCAGCCCTGGCTTTTGAAAAGGGGGAAAGGGGATTTTGCACACTATAGACCTGCGAGCTTAATGTCAACCCTGAGTGAAATTCTAGAATGGATTATTAAGAGGATGGTTTGTGAGCCCTTGACAAAAGGAAGTGGTGGTCTTAGAAACTAGGTGGATTTGCTGAGAATAAATCATGCCAGATTAATAACTTCATTTCCTTCTTGGGTACAGTTACAAGTCAGGAAGATGAAGTAATGCATGGACTTCGGAAAGACAACTGAGGCAGTCTTTCACCAAAGCCTCATAAAATAACATGGAGAAATGGAAATCAGAGAGTAGTGAAATTAGGGGCTGAAGAATTGATTTTTTTTGAGCATGTTGCATGAAGATGTATAGCTCTTCACCCTGAAGTGGTCTTTAGTAGTATGACATGAGGCTCTTTTCAATCCACTCTCTATGACAGATTAGGTCTGGCTAGTTTCTACTGGTGAGAATGGTTCAACTGGCCATTTGATCTAGAATTAAACCGACTACTGAGATGAAATCTGGTCCTGGCAAGCAGATCACTCCGGGGGCTGGAGGAGGAGTAAGTCATCTGGCAAAGGCGATGCTGATTGAGATTGAGGCCAGGCAATCTGCAGTTTAACTCTGCTGTTGGAGGCTGGTTTACACAAAGGTAAGTGATAGTTAGTGGATAGCCAATGTCTACATCTGTGCTAACACCTATTCACCCATTTATGAGACAGCACAAGGTTTCAAGTTGAGGATCCATCTTATCCCTACTTTATGTACACATGGCTCCTGCAGAATTCCACATCGAGGCCCAGGAAATATCATGTGACCCGTCTACCCAATCAAAGTGGCAGATCTCATGAGAGATGGTGGTGGGTTCAGGAATATGCACCTGTTTGGGCTGGTTAAGCAGAAACTAGGAAAAACCCACTCAGCAATTTTGACTGATCTGTGTAGGAATTGGACTCACTAACTCCCTCTGCCCCAGAAAGACTTTGATATGATGATGTGAGTCTCTGTCTTAAGCTCCTAACAGGTGGAGCCTAAGAATGAAGCTAATATGGGAATAGGCAGAGCCCAAGAGATGGAGAATAGAAACGTTTTGATGACATCGTCTGAGCTGTGAATTTCAGAGCTAAATTTACATCTGAGCTATGTTGTTATATGAGATAGCAAATTTCCTTCCTTGCTTAAATCTCTGTGTGTGGAATTTTCTGTTGTCTGTGACAAGAGTCCTGATTGATATATGGGATCTTCTGAGCTTGTCAGTGAGAAATGTAAGAGGAGGTGATGATAAGAACTATGGCAAAGTAATAACCTCCAATGGAAAAGAATTTGGGGTCACAAAGAGTCAGACATGACTGAGTGACTAATATTAATATGTATGTATATATGTATAACTGAATCACTTTGCTATACACATGAAACATTATAAAAGATATTATACTTAAATTTTAAAAACATTTTAAAAAGAGCTTTGGCAGGCAGGAAGCATCAGAAAAGTTCTTATCAACATGTTTGGTTTGGGGAGGAATTAATCCCAGAAAAAAAGATGAAAGAGGGAATGTGGAAAAACAGTAGCAGCAGAAACAATATTCTGGGCCCATCAAGTCTGATGTCATTTTCTTCTTCTAAGGCACACAAAAGTTTGCACTGCTGTTAGATGGGGACCGTTTCTCAAGTTCTGACCACAGACCTCGTGGGAAATGGCCAGTGCGTCTTCTGGGAGGCAGCCTCCAAGAGCAAGCATGGACTTCCTGTGTCCTTTCTCTTGCCACATGTTGAAATAGTAGTGCTGATTTAAAAATTAGTCACAACCTACGAGTTGAGAATTATGTTTTATTTGCTGG
>NW_011494799.1:1042128-1085170 GCF_000754665.1 Bison bison bison | reverse complement strand
GGAGTTTTTAGGACTTCAAGCCTGGGAGACAGCATGGAGAGTGAGCCTGAGAAAACTGTTCCAAGGACATGAGAGAGGTGGGGGAGAAGTCAGGTTTGTTTGCCACAAAGAGCAGGTAGTCCGAACATTAAAAGATTATTGTTAATTAAGAAAAACCAGATGTTGCAAGTTAAGGAATTTAACACTTTTCTATGTATGCGATCAATGCAAAGAAATAGAGGAAAACAATAGAATGGGAAAGACTAGAGCTCGCTTCAAGAAAATTAGACATACCAAGGGAACATTTCATGCAAAGATGGGCACAATAAAGGACAGAAATGGTATGGACCTAACAGAAGCAGAAGATAAGAAGAAGAGCTGGCAAGAATACACAGATCAAAAAAGATCTTAGTTACCCAGATAGCCACGATGGTGTGATCTCTCACTTAGAGCCAGACATCCTGGAATGCTAAGTCAAGTGGGCCTCCGGAAGCATCACTACAAACAAAGCTAGTGTAGGTGATGGGATTCCAGTTAAGCCATTTCAAATCCTAAGATGATGCTGTGAAATTACTGCATTCAATATGCCAGCAAATTTGGAAAATTCAACACTGGCTACAGGACTGGAAAAGGTCAGTTTTCATTCCAATCCCAAAGAAAGGCAATGCCAAAGAACCCTCAAACTACTGCACAATTGCTCTCATCTCACATGCTAGTGAAGCAATGCTCAAAATTTTCCAAGCCAGGCCTCAACAGTGCATGACCCGTGAACCTCCAGATGTTCAAGCTGGATTTAGAAAAAGCAGAGGAACCAGAGATCAAATTTCCAACATCTGCTGGATGATCAAAAAAGCAAGAGAGTTCCAGAAAAACATCTATTTCTGCTTTATTGACTATGCCAAAGCCTTTGACTGTATGGATCACAGAAAACTGGAAATTCTTAAAGTGATGGGAATACTAAAGCACATTACCTGCCTCCTGAGAAATCTGTATGCAGGTCAGGAAGCAACAGTTAGAACTGGACATGGAACAACAGACTGGTTCCAAATAGGGAAAGGAGTACATCAAGGCTGTATATTGTCACCCTGCTTATTTAACTTATATGCAGAGTACATCATGAGAAACGCTGGACTGGATGAAGCACAAGGTGGAATCAAGATTGCAGGGAAAAATATCAATAACCTCAGATATGCAGATGACACCACTCTTACAGCAGAAAGCGAAGAAGAACTAAAGAGCCTCTTGATGAAAGTGAAAGAGGAAAGTGAAAAAAGCTGGCTTAAAACTGAACATTCAAAAAACAAAGATTATGGCATCCGGTCCCATCACTTCATGGGAAATAGATGGGGAAACAGTGAGAGACTTTATTTTGGGGGGCTCCTAAATCACTGCAGATGTTGACTGCAGCCATGAAATTAAAAGACGCTTGTTTCTTGGATGAAAAGATACGACCAACCTAGTTCAGTTCAGTTCAGTCACTCAGTCGTTTCTGACTCTTTGCGACCCTATGAACCACAGCACGCCAGGCCTCCCTGTCCATCACCAACCCCTGGAGTCCACCCAAACCCACGTCCATGGAGTCAGTGATGCCATCCAACCACCTCATCTTCTGTCTTCCCCTTCTCCTCCTGCCCTCAATCTTTCCCAGAATCAGGGTCTTTTCCAAAGAGTCAGCTCTTAGCATCAGGTGGCCAAAGTATTGGAGTTTCAGCCTCAACATCAATCCTTCCAATGAACACCCAAGACTGATCTCCTTTAGGATGGACTGGTTGGATCTCCTTGCAGTCCAAGGGACTCTCAAGAGTCTTCTCCAACACCACAGTTCAAAAGCATCAATTCTTCAGTGCTCAGCTTTCTTTATAGTCCAACTCTCACATCCATGCATGACCACTGGAAAAACCATTGCCTTGACTAGACAGACCTTTGTTGGCAAAGTAATATCTCTGCTTTTTAATATGCTGTCTAGGTTGGTCATAACTTTCCTTCCAAGGAGTAAGCATCTTTTAATTTCAGGGCTGCAATCACCATCTACAGTGATTTTGGAGCCCAGAAAAATAAAGTCAGCCACTGTTTCCACTGTTTCCCCATCTATTTCCTATGAAGTGATGGGACCAGATGCCATGATCTTAGTTTTCTGAATGTTGAGCTTTAAGGCAACTTTTTCACTCTCTTCTTTCACTTTCATCAAGAAGCTCTTTAGTTCTTTTTCTCTTTCTGCCATAAGAGTGGTATCATCTGCATATCTGAGGTTATTGATATTTCTCCCGGCAATCTTGATTCCATCTTGTGCTTCCTCCAGCCCTAGACAGCATACTAAAAAGCAGAGATGTTACTTTGCCAACAAAGGTCCATCTACTCAAGGCTATGCTTTTTTCCAGTAGTCATGTATGGATGTGAGAGTTGGACTATAAAGAAAGCTGAGGGCCAAATAATTGGTGCTTTTGAACTGTGGTGTTGGAGAAGACTCTTGAGAGTCCCTTGGATTGCAAGGAGATCAAGCCCGTCAATCCTAAAGGAAATCAGTCCTGAATATTCATTGGAAGGACACATGCTGAAGCTGAAACTCCAGTACTTTGGCCACCTAATGCGAAGGACCAACTCATTAGGAAAGACCCTGTTGCTGGGGAAGATTGACAGTAGGAGAAGGGGATAACAGAGGATGAGATGGCTGGATGGCATCACCAACTTGAGAGACATGAGTTTGATTAGGCTCCGGGAATTTGTGATGGACAGGGAAGCCTGACGTGCTGCAGTCCATGGGGTTGCAAAAAGTCAGATATGGCTGAATAACTGAACTGAACTGAACTGATGTAGGGGAAGATGCAAGAGTCTGGGCTCACTGAGATCATTCCTTTCATATGCATCTCAGCTATCTGTGTCCAGTATCCTGCATTTTTTCATATCTGCCCCTCCCAGCTCCTTCCTCAGTGTTCACCATGGGGAGTGATAGATGGCTGCCGGATAGGAAGAATTGTCTTCCTGGGTGCCCTCGGGGCTCAGAAATTCACCTTTGAAGGGCCAGAATTGCTGATGGCTGTGATATCCTTGTTTATTGATATGGCGGGAAATACTGCATTTCTCAGTAGCACTGTAAGATGGAATCATTCTGGAGATAAACTCTCCAACTTGCCAAGAGTGTGAAACAAACTTGTAAGTCCAACTGATAACTTTAAGCATTTGTTTGTTCCTGCACATATATAATTTAATTGAACTTACATGTCCTCATGCAACTAAGGGACTAAATTAATTATCAACCCAGGGGCCAGAGCACCAAGATATTAGCCCAAAGTCCAGGAGATCAGAACTGGATGAAATAGAGTTACCTGATCTTCAGATCATGAGTATGATGCTCCATAAAAATCTCTTTTCAAGGATCAGGATTAATTCTAGATGAAGAGGCAGGAGCATCAGCTGATAAGGAGTCAAGAGGATTTTTTTTTTTTTTTTGGTGGGGAAAGATGGCTTAAAAGGAAAACCAGCTATGAAAGACCTTTCTTCCATGGTAGGAGTAAGATCATGGATGTCTGGTTTCATCAATTCAGGAATAAAACAAAGACAGAAAGGGTAATGACTCTTTCCCATGGTAGACTGCAGGATCTTAGTAGGCAAGACCATGCATGGGCTTAGTGTAGGTTTTACTAGGGATGAAGCCCTGCCCTTAGGTCTCGGAGCTACTGCTGCAGCATAGCAGGGGTTATGAAAGCCCATACAAAATGACCTAGAGCTTTACTGCTCCTAACTTTGGCACGAGTCAGTACTGTAACCAGACACTCAAAATCCTAACACCATCCTGTGCTGCATTAAGAGTAACACAGCTCAGACTGTAAAGAATCTGCAGGCAATACAGGAGATCTGGGTTTGACCCCTAGTCGGGAAAATCCCTTGGAGAAGGAAATGGCAATCCACTCCAGTATTCTTGTCTGGAGAATTCCATGGACAGAGGAGCCTGGCGGACTACGGTCCATGGGGTTGCAAAGAGTTGGACACGACTGAGTGACGAACACACAACAGCATTTCCTAGAAAGAACGTGCTAGTCTTATCCAAGTCAAAAGCCATGTTGCACATGGAGATTCCACTTGCCTTTGGCTCCACACTCCATAAAGAATTGTGAAAAGTTGCCACAATTTAAAAGAGGTGTTTAATACCTTTTGAAAACCTACTATTGATTGTTGTATTGATCATGTCCTATATCTTTTAACTTCTATAGACAACTCACTTAAGGACAGGCACAGTGTTAGGATTTGTGGAAATGGGATGAGTAAGAAATGACTCCTGCTATAGAAAAGCTTCGGATTTTGAGGCCAGAATCTCACATCATTAGTTACAAGAAGCTGTTAAAGAAGGGAGAAAAAGAAGAGGAATTTAGCTGGAAGGAAGTGAAAAAAAGTGAAAGTGTTAGTCACTCAGTAATGCCTGACTCTTTGCAACCCCCAAATCTGTATGAAGCCCGCCAGGCTCCTCTGTCCACAGGATTCTCCAGGTAAGAATACTGGAGTGGGTAGCCATTCCCTCCTCCAGGGGATCTTCCTGACCCAGGGGTCAAACCCAGGTCTCCCACATTAGAGACAAATTTGTTATCATCTCAGCCACCAGGGAAGCTGGAAGGGAAGAGGATTTAAATAGAGAGGCATAAGTAACATCTTTTGATGGTTCCAGGGTTTCCATATGAAGGATTAGACCTGTTCTTCAGGAGCTTAGCAGGCAATATTCCAATCAAAGGACAGAATTTCAGCTTATTTCATTGAGGCACAATGGGAACTGTGTTAAAATAGAATTGACTGCTCCGGGCAGTACTGAGCTCCTTGTTGTATTCAAATTGACATTGGGTGAACCACTGGGGAAATGATAGAATAATCCACATTCGAATTCCAGCTCTTCTTGATTTGGCAAATTATTTAATTTCTCAGTTTTTTTCATGTGTGAAATGGGTAAATAATACCCAAGTTGCAGAATTGATGAGCACATGAGTGGAACAATGCTTAAAGAGGGCTGAGCATAGGCACCATTTAATTAATGCTCTAATAGTGGTCCTAACGCTGAAGTTGGTGTTACTGATGCTGAAGCGGATATGAAAGTGGGGATCTGATCATCCAAAGAAGCAGGAAATTGAACAGTATAACCTCTAAGATTCTTTCCAATCCTGAACTTGTATCAGCTTATAATTCTGTATTCAGTTTATTTATCTGTAATAGAAAAGAACTCTTCTCAGGTCTTGAAAACTAAAGTAACTACCCCATTGCCTGGTCACACACACACACACACACACGCACACACACACACACACACACACACGGCTCAGGCAGGATCCATGTCCTCCAGCCAATGTACCCCAGATGTGAGTATTCCTCTACAATTAGCTCTGTCTTGCCAGACCGAGCCTCTGTAGGCTGACGTTGGTCTCAGAGCTGAACTTACACTGAGGTTTTTTCTTCTCTGTAATCCCTTTTAAATCTTTTTGAAAGACTTAAAACTCCAGCTAGCTTATCACAGCCCCTACTGGTTTGGCCAGAGGGAATCTCTCTTTTGGTCTGAACTTTACAACAGCTGCCCAGAGATAAGTACAAGGGTCCCCGGTTAGAATCTGGACTCCGTCAAAGAAACTCTGTATGTTGAGGGCAGACGCTTAAGATCCGAGATCTCCAATTTGGTGTTTTAGGAGTTGATTAAGAAAATGGCACAGGACCTTTAATCCTTTTGGTGGTCTTCTACATTTGGAATTCTCTGCTTTGGGGATAAATAAAGAGCTTCCAGTGATGTTTAATCTTGGCAGGAGATTTTAGGGTGCCCAAGTGGACAATACAGTGGAAATGGAAAAATAATTAAATTAAAAGCTTCTTCTCATCATGGAGCATGCTCCTATAAACATAGCTCTGTCAAACAAGCTGGCATTTGACATTTGATTGTACAACCCTAAATATCAGTGCACCCTGAGAGCCCGATCCTCCCCAACAATCATCTTATTCCTCCAGTGAAAAACGTAAGCCATCGATGACAAAGGAGGCGTTTCCAGAACTTGCTGCAAGAGGCAATTGAATCAAAGATTTAAGATGAGAAAAGTTTTCTTTTTCTAAAACGTTGCGGTTTTTCTTTAGCCCAGAGAGTGAAAATACCTCCAAAGCTGATACGAGCTTAAACGTTCTGAATTCTCTGGCCAATGAACATCGTGTACTTGCAGCCAATCTGCTCCTCAAGTAGGAGGTGTCAGGGAGAGGTCCCAAGTACCACTGGCATCTAGAATTATGTACGATAGATTTCTTTATGCCAAAAGCCTCTTATTCAGCAGAGAATAAACATATACCATACAGATTTTTTTTTTCTGTGTGAGTCACAGTTATGGAACATTTTCAGGCCCAGAGACTAACAATTCTGTTTTCGCTCTGCTTTATTATTCTGCAAAGGTGGTTATTAATAGGTGTCAGAACAAGGGTAACTTTTTAAGCTCACAATCCTCTTGAAGCGCTGCCTCATGGCCCTGGATTGTGTAGGTCTGCTAATGTAACCATGCTGGGAAAATGTTTTAAATGCACTAACATTTCTAAATGCCATTTGTTCATCAAAATATTTTCCCTTGTTTGGTCCACCAAGCTAATGCATTTATGTGACACCCACATTAACACGGCAGTCACTTTGCACCTTGACCCCTTCCTTCTGGTCAAAGCATAGTCTGATGCTATGGAGTGGAGGCCTCTGAGAAAGAGGGAGGCAATTAGATAAAAAGTAATACCTGGGTTTGATGGTCTTTGTTGATGAATCCTAAAGTGGTTTGCAAATTGTGGGATGTATTAGGCAACAAACAAGGATATAAAATGGCTGGGATATGTACCTATGACTATGTCCATGTCCGTATCCATATCTGTATCTGGTGTTAATCGATATCTATATCCTATGTTCGGAGAAGGCAATGGCACCCCACTCCAGTACTCTTGCCTGGAAAATCCCATGGACAGAGGAGCCTGGTAGGCTGCAGTCCATGGGGTCGCTAAGGGTTGGACATGACTGAGCGACTTCACTTTCACTTTTCCCTTTCATGCATTGGAGAAGGAAATGGCAACCCACTCCAGTGTTCTTGCCTGGAGAATCCCAGGGACGGGGGAGCCTGGTGGCCTGCTGTCTATGGGGTCACACAGAGTCGGACACGACTGAAGTGACTTAGCAGCAGCAGCAGCAGCATATCCTATGTTAATCATTTCAGCCTTGTGGGTTAAGACAAATCAATTGGACCCACTGTTAAGCATCCTAATTTCATATGAATTTACAGTTACAGGACTTTGTATCTATAATCTTCACTTTGTAATTCTAGTAACCTAACTGACCCAGGGAAAAAAAAAACAACGGAAAACATGTTTAAAGAACTGAAATATGATCAGATGGCAGATGTAATGGGAAATCTGTGCCCTAGTTACTTTTGACTTACTTTGTGTTTGGTTTTGATGAGAATGTGAGTGTGGGGTGCTGAGACACTCTGAGTTTCTTTGCTGTAAGCAAAATGACAGATATTGTCAGAAGGAAAATGGAGACACAGAGAAATGATTGGAGGTGGCAAGGAGAGCAAGAAAGCGGTGCTGGCAAACGTATCATCCACCCTCCTATTCTCCAGGGCTGAGTATCTACTGTAACCCAGGGAGGTGGGAATGCAGACAAGAAGAAGGCCTAGACTCAGAGATCATCACTTTAAGTGTAATAAAATGATTTTAGCAAGGCCCAGAAAACTAGGGGCGAGAGTGTGGATGGCACAGATAAAAAGGAAGATGGTGGGATGTCGTGCCGTATCGTGGGTGTAATCTGGTAGGCTGGCTTCACACGATTGCTCTGATATATCATGTGCATGACCTGGGGCAGAAAGTCCTAGTCTGGTCTGAGGGCAAGCTGTCAGGAGTTCAAGGGAGGGACATTTTCTAAAGAAGCTGATGTTGGAGCAATGTTGGATCCTAGAAGCGTTGACTGAGTTTGAACATAAAGAGAAGCCCCTCTAGGTAGAGAAAAGTCAAAGTTGGGAAAGTGCTGGGTGTGTTTGGAGAATGCAAATATCTACTTTAAATTTCAACATCAAGAACCAAATTAGTAGATGTTTATTGAATGTCTGTGTTGTGAGTACAAAGGGTCAAGTGAAATCTTTCCTTTCCCACATGCTCTGCCAGGAACTTAAAATAAAGAGAAATAAGGTTGTTTTTTACAGTATTAAACTGTTAAAAAAGTTCATGAACAATGGACATGGTGGACCATCTGTGAGAGTAAACCAAGACATCTTCTGTAAAGGGAACAGGAAAGTTTGAGAATAGCCAACTGTCCATTCCAGCTGACCCTGTAATTCTCTCAACAGGAGGCAGAACTGGAGGTAGGACTGTGATTCTATTCGATGAGTAAAGACCCACTTTTTCATATCGTGTTTGGAGAGAGAATTTCTGAACAGAAGGGTCATGAGAAGCTGGAAGACAGGTTCCCAGTGTATGGGAAACAGGTCTGATGAGAGTTATTTTTTTAATTACCAGCTATCATTCTGTGAGACACCAGTGAGTTTTGTGTGTGTGTTAAAAGTGAGTGTTCAAATCTAAAAAGGTTGTATACTACCAGTATAGAGATTGATAAAAACACACAAAGGGCAAGAAGTCAGTAGGTTCCCTAGTCTTATCCAAGAAAGAAAGTCAGTATGAATCTTCTGGTCCCACTAAAGTATCATTTTTTTTAGAATAAATCATCAAAACCTCACTACGACTAATATCATCAATAGCTATTACAGAGGATGCTTGATATGCTTGGGACTTTGTACACACTATTTCATTCAATTTCCAGATCTTGTGAATTTTACTTATTTTTAAAAATGAAGAAACCAGGAAGCTTGCCCACACCTGATGGTGGGCATGGAGTTCACTTATATCTTGCTGGGTTTCCAAGCTCGTGTGTGGCATGTAGACACAAAAATACTGCAGAAGAAAGTGGCTTTGGAAAGGGAGAGTGGGCTGGGTATAAAGTGAGCACTTACGGTGCAGCTTCCACAAGCAGGTTTTGAAATAAAGCTTACATAAATAAGAAACCCACTGAGACCCAGGGGAGGATAAATCAGAAAGAGAGTGGGTGTACTTCCAGAGGATGCATTGTTGAGTACTCACTCGAGGGAGAAGAGGAGAATCAGAGAAACAAGTTCTTAAACCAGCTTAATAAAAATCTTACTTTTGTTGGCTGCTGTCTTTCCTTAAATAGTTGACATTTTAGACTGTGATAGTCTACAACCTTAATTTTGTTACATTGAAGAAACATGACAGGCTGAACAGGTATACAAGCTCTGTAGGAGGTTAGAGAAGCTGAGTCAAGGGTACCAGCTTTGAAACAGGCAGATGCAGTTTCTGATCCAAGGTCTACAGCTCATCAACTCTGTGGGCCTGCCTCTCACCTAAAAACATGAATAAACATCCTTAGCTCACAGGATTGTTGTGAGGATTAAATTAGAAAATGCTTAGTCCTTACTGTTCAACAGATGCAGTTAGTGTCTTCTTTACTTTTGTAGAACTATAGGTAATTTTTATTTTCTTCCTTATGCATTTTTATAACTTCAAACTTTCAGACAATGAACTTATGTAATTAGCAAGGGGGAAACTGGCATTATTTTTTTAAATGTATTTTTAATTGGAGGATAGTTGCTTTACAGTGTTGTGTTGGTTTCTGCCTTAAATCAGCATGAATCAGCCGTAAGCCCCTCCCTCTTGAATCTCCCCCCCACCTCCCACCCCGTCCCACCCCTCCAGGTTGTCACAGAGCACTGGGTTGGACTCCTTCGTGGTTGTTCAGTTGCTTAGTCCTGTCTGACACTTTGCGACCCCGTGGACTGAAGCATGCTGGGTGTCCCTGTCCTTGACTGTCTCCCAGTTTGCTCAGACTCGAGTCCATTGGGTTGATGATGCCATCCAACCATCTCATGCTCTGTCATCCTCTTTACGTCTCGCCCTTGATCTTTCCCAGCCTCAGGGTCTTTTCCAATGTGTCGGGTCTTTTCCAATGTGTTGGCTCTTCACATTAGGCAGTCAAAGTATTGGAGCTTCAACTTTAGCATCAGTCCTTTCAATGAATATTCAGGACTGATTTCCTTTAGGATTGACTGGTTTGATCCCCTTGCTGTCCAAGGGACTCTCAAGAGTCTTCTCCAGCACCACAGTTTGAAAGTGTCAATTCTTTGGCACTCAGCCTTCTCTATGGTCCAACTCTCACACCAGTACTTGACTACTGGAAAAACCATAGCATATAGACCTTTTTGGCAAACTGATGTCTCTGCTTTTTAATATGCTGTCTAGGTTTGTCATAGCTTTTCTTCCTAGAAGCAAGTGTTTTCCTAGGAGCAAGTGTCCATGGCTGCAGTCACCATCCACAGTGATTTTTGAAGCCCAAGAAAATCAAGTCTTTCACTGTTTCCATTGTTTCCCCATCTATTTGCCATGAAGTGATGGGACCAGATACCTTAGTATTTTGAATGCTTAGTTTTAAGCCACCTTTTCCACTCTCCTCTTTCACTTGCATCAAGAGGCTCTTTAATTCCTCTTCGCTTTCTGTATATTAACATTGAAAATTAGTCTCACAGTCATGTCTGACTCTTTATGACCCCATGGACTGTAGCCTACCAGGCTCCTCTGTCCTTGGAATTCTCCAGGCAAGAACACTGGAGTCGGTTGCCATTTCCTTCTCCAGTTAACATTGCTTATGTGTATTAACTCATTTAATCCTCCAGTAACCCTAAGAGAGAGGTATTGTTAGCATCTCCATCTTATAGAGGAGGCCAAGCAAGCATGAAGAGGTTAAATATACTGTCCAAAGGCTCACAGATCGAGGTGGAGCTGTTGGTATTTAACATCAGGCAGTCTGGTTCACAGCATGTGTCCCTCTTCTTACCTACCTGTTTCCCACTAGATCAACGAATTTATCAGGACAGCTATTTGGCATCCTGATCCCAAGAGAAAGAGACAAGAACAGGAAGTGGGGTGAGCAGAATCAGGGCAGGGACAGACCAAGAAAAACAGAGGTGACATGAGTATTCCAGTCACAGAGGAGGGCTGAGATGCTGGGGAACAGGAGGGCTGAGTATTTTAAGGGAAATGGTTTAAGTCAACAAATAAATGAATCCATCTTAGTTTTTCCTAGGACCAGAATAAATGCATACACAATTTATTTTATTTGTTTTCCTTGATACACACTGTAGTTCTAGAATTTAGGTGGAGGAAGGTCTTAGGAATTTGGTTGGAAGACGCATTAAGGGAATTCACTGGAAGCTGTGATTGCAAATATACCATATTTGCTTTAAACATTTTTAGGGTGACTTTGGAGGGACTGTAGGAATTATTGGAGGGATTGGTGAAGTTCCTTCCATCTGTCTTTGTACCAAAATGGTATCTACTTATCAGTTCAGTTTCATTTTTTTCCTTTCCATGAAATATCACTGGCTTTGTTGGAAGACAGTAGTTATGCATTGCATATTTTCAATAAAAAAGGTTTACTTCCATTACATATGAGTTTGTAGACGCTTTCTACGACCTTGCACAATCTTCAGCAGCATGGAATCAAGTCCTTTGTATTATCTATTTGAGTCTTTAAATTTGGTATTTAGGTTAAATACAAAATATGGTTCTTAGCATTATTCCAAGGTCACTATTCATGATGGAAAAAATGTTAAAAGCGTAGAAGTAATGCATGAAAAGTCCATTATTAAGAGCGGCACCCCCTTATCTACAATAGCAGTTACTTTAACACGATTTCCTTGCATTGTAGTGACATGCTATTACCATCATTGCTAAAGCCCTGTTAATGTTTCCATTATCCATCTCTATTCAGCATTTCCACCAGTTTATAATTCAGTGTATTCTTGGGCTAAACTTTGGTTTATGGAAATCTCAGTTTTAAAACTTCCCTAAGGAAATTAAAAACATACGAATGAAAATGTGCAGACCATCCCAGTTCTTGTATAATGGGGAGCAAAACACCTTCTTGTTTGGGGGATTTGAGTGGGAAATTGATTTTTGTCTTTTAATCAGTTGTGATCAGGATTATAATGCTATTAATGCAAAAACATGCTGAACTAATTAAGAACCAGAGAACTGGAAAGGATCCTCAAAGGTCACCAATAAGCAAGGTTATATCAAAACCTTCCAGACAAATGGGGTGCAATGTCCAAAAAGCCCTTGGAAACCCATTCTCCACAATTGTTATTGCTAACTTGTTCCATTGTTTAACAACCCCTACTGTCAGGAATTTTTTCCTTATGTCTAACTCAGATCTTTGCAGTTTAAGCCAATTTCCCGCTGCTTTCAGGGGAAATGGCAAACAGCTGTGTGAAATCACAAGGCTAAGCACTTCTCTTAGTTGATATACTCCACTGTTGGAGCCCTCCTAGGCTCAGCCTCCCCTGCCCCCAAGTAGACAGTTACCTTCCTAGGTCCCGTTTAAAACTGAATCATTGTTACTGTCTTCCTAACTGTTGGAACCCCTGATCTAGCAACCTCCTCCTATTAATCTTTCCTGCCCACAAATACACACTTATCTCATGATTTCCATATGGTCAGTGAAAATTGTCCAGTGCTTTTCTTGCTTCAGAAAATAAACTGTACCTTGTGTTTTAGGCAAAGTTGTTTGTGAACCCAGCTTATTGTCTACATCATTTGCAAGAAGCTACTTGTCTCTGCAGAGTGCAGATCTGAATGCAGAGACAGGGTTTGAACTCAGGTCTCTCTCATTTCAAAGCAGTTTTTGCTGACCAGTGGTGGATCCACATAAGAGAGTTTTAGGGTCAGAATCTGACTGGTAAGAAAAACATGGAGACTTGTAAAGATGCCAATATACGGTATAGCATGGATTGTATTAATTTTTTCCTTCCTCCTGGAGCGGTCTTCATCTTGCCTAGAGCTGCTTTGTCGGGTCTGGGTGCCATCTTCACCAAGGGCTCAGGTGCCATTCTGCCACCATTTAATTGTGACCTTTGAGCTTCTTTTTGTTCTCCTGTATTAGACCTTGTTTTCTCTCTCCTACACCTTCCTCTTCCTTGCTTTATTCCCTTGTTTTTGTGGTGCACATCCTTTAGTAACGTCCTCAGCCCGTAGGAGGGAAATTTATTTAGTTTTTTGTGACACAGTATGTCTGAAAATGTTTGCATTCATTTTCATGTTTGTTAGTTTTGCTAGCAATAGCATTTTAGGATGTCGTTTTTTCCCTTACTCCATTGCTGAAGACATTATTCTATTGACTTCTAACTTCTAGTATTACTATTAGGAAATTCAAAGCCCTCTGATTCCTGATTCTGTATTGTTGTTCATTCACGAAGTCATGTCCAACTCTTTGTGACCCCATGGCCTGCAGCACATCAGGCTTCCCCGTCCTTCACTCTTCTCAGAGTTCTCTCAAACTCAAGTCCATTGAGTCAGTGATGCCATCCAACCATCTCATTCTCTGTCATCCCCTTCTCCTCCTGCCTTCAATCGTTCCCAGCATGGGGTCTTTCAATGAGTAGGTTCTTCTCATCAGGTGGCCAAAGATTTGGAGCTTCAGCTTCAGCATCAGTCCTTCCAGTGAATATTCAGGGTTGATTTCCTTTAGGATGGACTGGTTGGATCTTTATGCCCGGCTATCTTCCATCTACAGGTGGTAGGATCTTATCTGCATCACCAGAATTCTGAACTTTCACAGTGATGTGCCTGTGTGGATCTTTCACCCATTATATTTGACATTCAGTGTGATCTTTCCATCTGGAAATCTATATCCTTCAGCTCTGGGGGAAAAAAAATCTCTTGAATTACTTCTTTGATGATTTCTTTCCTTCCCATTTCGCTTGCTTATCCTGGAACTTCTGAACTGAGATATGAAAGGGTGTAGGTAGACCTTGTTCACATATTTTCTTTTTGTCCCTCTGTTTTATTCGTTTAGATTTTGTCAGCATTAACTCCTAACCATTCTATTTTAATGTTTTTATTTCTGCTATTATACTTTTAATTTCTAATAGTTTTTCTTTGTTAGTTTTCTAAATGTTCCATTAAAAAAAAAGTAATATCTGATGGTGAAAAATTGAAAGCATTTCCCCTAAAGTCAGGAACAAGACAAGGGTGCCCACTCTCACCATTACTATTCAACATAGTTTTGGAAGTTTTGGCCACAGCAATCAGAGCAGAAAAAGAAATAAAAGGAATCCAAAGTGGAAAAGAAGAAGTAAAACACTCACTGTTTGCAGATGACATAGAAAGCCCTAAAGACTCCGCCAGAAAATTACTAGAGCCAATCAATGAATACAGTAAAGTTGCAGGATATAAAATCAACACACAGAAATCCCTTGCATTGCTATACACTAATAATGAGAAAATAGAAAGAGAAATTAAGGAAACAATTCCATTCACCATTGCAACGAAAAGAATAAAATACTTAGGAATATCTGATAGGATTTCATTTTATTTTGCTCCTAACTTTCAAAAAAATCGCTTCTAATTGCATCATTCTTCCTATTTTTGAGGGGCATTGTTTGATCTTTTCTGTCCTCCAAGTTGCTCTTTCTGTTTTTGTGTTTTCATTCCTGTCTTTCATGTGATAGACTTCCCTGGTGTCACCATTTCCCTGTGCCTTCTTGTGTTCAAGAGAAAGGAATTTTAAAAGCTGACTGAGCTGGCCACCTGGGAGCTGGACTGCGGTGTGGTGTATCTTGGCCATTCAGCTGTGAATATCCAATATTAGCATCTTCCAGTCTTTCCTTGGGGGAGAAGGTGGTAACCTATGGAAGAGGTCTTTTAACCTCTTGCCTGAAAGTCAAACTGCCTGTGTTCTGGAGCCGTGGGGCATGAGGGGCTGTGAGCTCCCCAGTAGACAGTGTTGGAACCCCCCTGGTTTGTGTGTGATACCATCCTCAGATATATCTCGTATTCTCCCAGCTCAAAGACCGTTTTTTGCTTTCTTCAAAGATTGGTGTTCTCCAGATGTCCCTGGTGGTTCATGGTTAAGAATCCCCCTTCCAATGCAGAGGACCTGGGTTCGAGCCCTGGTTGGGGAACTAAGATCCCACAGGCAGGGCAACTAAGCCCTCACACTGCAAATAGAAAGCCTGCGCACCACAGCCACTGATTCCATGTGCTGACCTGATGCTGCTAAATAAATAAATGCACTTTTTCAGTCGCTCAGTTGTACCTGACTCTTTGTGATCCCGTGGACTGTAGCTCACCAGGCTCCTCTGTCCATGGGACTTTCCAGGCAAGAAAAATAAGTAAATGGATACTGAAAAAAAAGATTGGCATTCTTATCTGCTGGGCTCAGTTGGTAAAGAATCCGCCTGTAATGCAGGAGACCCTGGTTTGATTCCTGGGTTGGGAAGATCCCCTGGAGAAGGGATTGGCTACCCACCCCAGTATTCTTGGGCTTCCCTTGTGGCTCAGCTGGTAAAGAATCTGCCTGCAATGCGGGAGACCTGGGTTCAATCCTTGGGTTGGGAAGATCCGCTGGAGAAGGAAATGGCTACCCACTCCAGTATTCTGGCCTGGAGAATTACAGTCCATGGGGTCGCAAAGAGTCGGACACAACTGAGTGACTTTCACTTTCACTCTCATCTTCTATCATGGTGGAAGTGAAAGTGAAGTCGCTCAGTCGTGTCCGACTCCTCGCGACCCCATGGACTGCAGCCTACCAGGCTCCTCCATCCATGGGATTTTCCAGGCAAGAGTACTGGAGTGGAGGAGAAGAAATAATGATTTGGGAATCTGAGGGTTTTGAAAAACACATTTTTATTTCCCTCACGTTTTATTAGATTCTCTTATTCACAACTCTTTCTAGAGTTATGTGATAGCACCAATTCTTGAGCCTGTTGGGATGCCTGGATGAACTGGGTCAGTAGTCTGCTTTTCCAGTGCGAGGTTAGAATTCTGTTTTCCTGTGTCAGCTTGTTTTCCCCTCTGCCTTACATTTTTGAAAATGTTGCTGTTAGTGTGACAACTTCTGTTTTTCCTATTCTTGTACTTTTTCCTTTAAAAAATTCCCTATCTTGTCCATTAATGGGAATGGATGCTTCTAATAAGTCCATCGTCTTTACTTTGAAGTGCACTATAGTGTTTATTATAGTGGTGTGAGAGTGCAGAAGTAAGGAGGAGAGAGAGCGAGAGGTAGAGAAATCGCCCCCAACCATCATCCAAGGAATAGAAGGTATGTATAAAGAAGAGTTGAGGGAGTCATTGTTACCATTGTTCTTCATGTTGGGGAAAGCACTATGGTCATCTGTTCCCCACTAGAATTTTTCTCTAGAAGGTCTGGACCCCTTTCTGTCCACAGAGAGCCTGTCAGTTTTAAGAAAAGAATGTATTGATGCCATGTAGGAGACTGCTAGGTTCACAGTCCAAGACCTGCTAACAATTAGCTGTGTGTTCTTGGCAGCTTATTCACTTCTCTTTGCTTTAGTTTTCTCCTTGGCAAAATGGAACTAATAACAGTACCTGCCTCATACTGTTCACGTGAAGTTAAATAAAGATGCTTAAAAAGGAGACTGGCTTGTGGTGAACATCATATAATGGCCCAGTTCTTATTCTGTGTTCCATCTATTGGCTGGTTCCCTTGTAGCTCCTATATGCATGAGGGAGATGTGGTCGTTAGGGCAGAGAGGGAGAGGTTTCCCTGATCTCGGACCGTGTGTCTCCTGGATGCGGCTGCTCATCTTTCTGGGAACGCAGCAGTGAACAAAATAACAGCAGTGTCTTCTTAGATCCTACCTCTAGAGGTTCTATAGTCACGTGGAGACTCCTGTCAATAGTTCCTCCACCCCTCTAGAAAAATCTTATGGGAATAACAGTCATCAAAACCCATTCCTGGCTGTCAAACGGAGCTTCAGTCAAGCCACAGGGAACACTGGAGTGCAGCTGCGAACCGAAGCCCCCATCTCTGGCGTTTCCTTAGGTTAAATTTTCTATGTGCTCACAGCCTCATTTCTTCACACCTCACTTTCAGGACATCTCATGTGGGTAAGACAGTCTTCCACCAGGAGTTAGGGCCCCCTTGCCTCTCATTCCAGCAAGGGCAGGGGAGTTGGATACACATAATCTGTTGCCAATCTAGAAGAAAAGGGTTGCATCTGGAACATTCTCCAGGATAATGGCCTTCCACACCTTTCCCACAGGGAGCCTTGTAGCCAACTTACTGATTTGCCACCAGGCCCTGCAAGATGATTGCCATAAAGAAAATCCTTTGGAAAAGAAGAGCATACCTTCTAAGGAAGAAATGGTCCATGCATTTGGGCTGGCAACTCACAAAAGAGGTAACACCACTTCCATATGTCTCCTGCAAAGTTGCAGAAACTCATGCTGCTCGCATCAGAACCCTGGATGGTATATGATTTCCTGCTCAGTGGGATGACGTTTAAAATTCCAGAAGGAAAGTACTTGGCATCAATAATCTCAAGTGTGTGCTCCACGGTGGGATGAAGAGCAAAGATCTGTTTTGCTCTGGGCGCTGTGCTCTGCGTGGTGTGCTCTGCAAGCCTCTGCAGCTGTTATTCTGCATTGCCCACAACTTTGTAGAGCACGAGACCCAGGGTGAGAAGAAAGCAGGACACCAACGCTTTACGTAACCCTACCTATACAATTTGCTCCCAGATATCTTTGCAGCTCGCTCCATGACCAAACACGCGCAAAGCCATGATCAGTATTTATCTGTTTTGCTGAGCGATCTATAGCTGGCTTCTGGGCTTGAGTCTTTTCTCAAATAGGACAGGCTGTGTCTGTGCCTACTTTCCTGTGTCTCTTGTTTGATGCTAAATATGTGTTCATCTCTTGCCTGGATCACTTAGGAATTTCTATGCGGAACAGTCAAATATTTTCCAGGCACAATATCTAGTGCAGGAAGGAGTAGAAACTGGGAAATGAGAAGTGATAACTGACACAGCCTTTTCGTTGTTCAGTCACTAAGTCGTGTCCAACTCTGTGACCCCATGAGCTGCAGCATGCCAGGCTTCCCTGTCTTTCACCATCTCCTGGAGTTTGCTCAAACTCATGTCCACTGAGTCAGTGATGTTATCTAACCATCTTATCCTCTGCTGCCGCCTTCTCCTCCTGCCCTCAGTCTTATTCTTTGCCTATTCAGGACCCAGCCAGTGCCAAGTTCAGCTATACACTCCACTGCAATTTCTCATCATTTCTCTGTCACTCCCAAAGGCTGCAACAGTTCTTCAAGGACTGGAATTGCAATAGGTTCACTGTCCTATCTCTCGAGAGTGTCTGGCTCTGAGTAGGCTAAATGAATGTCTTATGAGTCAGAAGCAGAAGGACAACAGACTCTTTCACGTTGTAGAAACAGCACTGAACAAAGATCTCAGCCACGTGGGTTCCCATCTCCCCTTCACCAGTCGCAAACAGCCAATGTGAGCAAGTTACTCCTCCCAAGGCCTCAGTTTCCTCTCCTGAGGAAATGAAAGAGGAATCTGTCTGGATTTTTTCCAACTCTAATGTTCACAGACCAGGGGACCAGGAGATCCTGCAGATCCTGGTGTGAATTTGTAAATATCTTAGGTTGGCACAGTTCTAGTCTGCAGGGCCAGAGAAAGTAGTGAAGGGTATGGATGTTTTAAACTCACACTGGGGACCCACTCGGTAGGTCATGTCACACTGCTGTCCCGCAGAGTCAGCGGCTGGTCGGGGGAGGGTGGTCCTTAGCTACCCCATCCCGGGGACAGCACAAAGCTCCCAGTGCAGGCCTGACCAGGGTGGGTCTCCAACTTCCCCTCCAGTTGGATTGGCCTGTTGTGTAAGTGTGACAGAGGACTGTCTTCAAAACGGATTGGAAAACGACTCCCTCATTCTGTTCTCTTCGAGGTTCGACATTCACCATATGCTTGTCGAATACTCTGTGAGCCCGCTCGGACAGGGAGGCTTGTTCTGCTGGGCAGGGAATCAGCCTCTCTCTTCCAACCGCATTTCTCTCTTTCCCCTTCTAACCTAGATGCCGCCTGACACTGGGACGGATTTCAAGTCTGAGAAAACCGCTGGGGTTTCCCAACACGCCCAGCTCACCGGGCTCCATTCACCGGCCGCCCCATCTTGGCGGAGGTCATCCTTTCGGTCGCGAAGATGACTTTACAAGTCTCAGTTGTATCAATTAAAGCACCGCGATGTGAGAGAGGCCCCGTTTTATTTCTCAGGTGTCTTTACTGGCTGAAATATGGACTCCTCTGCCACTCGTGGCCTTCTTCGCGGCCCTTGCTGCCTCCCTCCTGTGTATTTGTGCATGTTTTTGTTACGGCGTGCTTTCGTCTAGATTTGAGTAATATGTCCCTCTGACTGTCCACTCTCTTCCCCAGAGACAGCGAGCTCCTTATGAGCGGGCAAGGAGCCTCATCGGCGTGTGTGCACATCTCCCAGGCCTGCTACAGCTCAGTAAATACGCTTATTAAACTCAGCTAACCCTCCACCTCGCCCCTACCATCACCTTTCAGACTGCATTGGAATTTGGGTATCTTCTATAATCATCCTAGTTTGTCTGTAATTCCCAAGAATTTATGACTCTGTGTTAAAAAAGAAATGTAGAAAAGGAAAGGCCAATGCAACAAGCACTCTTAGCTGTCAGAGAGCCCTGCTTTGCTTTCATTGAGCATTTGTAGAGTGTCACTAGATTTTCCTATACTTGGAATTTTTTTTTAATTAGATTTTCTCTAGCTTGATCTTCAGTTCTAAATGTTTCTTAGAGTGCTTTTCAATTTCCAAAGGACTTCATCAATTTCACAGAGTATAGGTCCAATGTACACAATAAAATCCTTTGCTCTTTTACAAATGTGGGCTTTTTGCATCGACATTTGAAAAAGCCAAAATGTATGTGACTTTTGTTTTAAAGATGTTACCGCCTTTCTGTTACTCAAAAGAAAGGGAAAAATGCATTAGACGGTTGAGATCTGATGGACTTGAAACCCTCCTGTCTTAATACCGTGTTGGCAAGCCTATGTACTCCATGCCATTTGAATCCTTTTGGAGGGATCTAAAAAACACATGGTTTAAAGCGACACCGCACATTTGAATTTAGAAGGGGAGAAAGAGTTAAGTGACCATCACCAATTACAGCCTCAGAGGGGGTGATTAAGATCAAAATTGCAGGGAGGTTTTTAATTTAGCTGCCTGCAGAAGCAGCCCCCATTGAGCCAAACTCATCAGATCACACACACGCTCCATCTCTTTGCCCTCTACTGCCATTGACAGCAATTGTATCAGAAAGGGCACCAAATAGACTGTGTGGCCTGATACCCTTTGCCTGTGTGTCTACCAGAGTCCCCTGCCCATTTTACTAGAGAGAGCGAGATGGAGCAAATCAGGGAGAAGTGTGAAGTATGACTATGCAGTTTGTTCAATTTGTCTACTTTGCACGATTCCTTCTTGTTGCCAATATGTATAAATATAGCTGTGGATCGTGTTAAGACACAGGCTTTGGTTTGTTGCTACGTGCACTCTCTGCTATAGCGTCATGTCCCAAGCCATCTACATCTATTTTATCAGAAGTGCATTCACCCGCACGAATTTTTTCCCTTATGCTAAGTATAAGCCTAAATGGCAGTGCTTATTATACTGATAACATGTGTGATGGGTGTGAGGAGTTACTTTGAAGATGTGTGTGAGTGAGTGAGCTTCCTTTGGACTTTGTATAAGGGTGCTCTTATCAAGAGCAACCTTCTAGTAACACTGCTAATAACTCCTTCCACTTCTGCACGGCTTCCTGTGTGCCTGGCACTGTGCTAAGGATTTGGCCGCATCACCTCTGATGCTGATAACACCTGGAATGCAGTTCTCTTCTACCCCGCCATGCACTGATTGTGGACATAGATGAAAATGCCAAACAACGCTTGCCTATAAACATGCTTGGAATGTTATGCACTGCTTCTGAGATACACTTATTGATAGGGCTGCACATCCATTATTTATACAGATAAGGCCAATATCATTGAACTTCATATTAACATAAAGCCAGTATAAATATTTATAAATTAACATTTAATTAATATGTTGGCTTAAGCAGGTTTCTACTGGTAGTACATAGCCAATGACATTGTAAAATTTCAGAATAGTATACAGAGTAAGTGTTTGTAAAGCTAAGAAGCCTATTTTTCATTTGAAAAAAAAAATGCAGGTTGAAATCCAGACCCAATGGACCATTTCTTATGATTTTGCTGATACTATATCTTTGAATATGAATGTGGGCCTATAGTTAAGTGTTCAAGGCCTCTTAATTTAATTAGGAATAATGAAATATTTTCAGGATTCCCATTAAGAACATTTACTGACGAATACAGTTTATTCTTTTCAGACTAGAGCTTGACTTAATTCAACATTCTGATTACATTGCCCTATAGTAGTAGGGTGGTCTCCTCAAAATAATGATAATCCTCAATTCAGTACTTTGAAAACAGCCAACTTTTCTCCTTGTTTAATGGGCTCCAAATCAGGAAACTAAATTAATCAGAAAAGTCTTTGGCTCAAGTAATAATGCATTTTCAATTCAAATTTTTACTTTGTAGATCTATCTATTCATTATGTGTTCCAAAAGAAGACACAATGACAATGAGGTCATTTAACTCCAGCCCAACAAAATGTCTGAAAAGATTTATTTCATACAACCGTACTTACTTTGTTGAATGTCAAATATTTTCACACTTTAAAAGCTAAAGATTTTAACTGCTCATATTGCAAACATTAATATTAAATATATAATATCTTATAAAATATAATATATATACATATACATATATGTATACATGAAATATGGGATACACAAAGATATAAAATCACTGAGCCTATTAAAAATGCTAGTAAATGTCTTAAGAAAACAACTTCTGTATATAATAATCCAAGGAGCTTATAGCCTTATTATGTCAGAAAACTTCCTCTATGTTTAATTGCCTCTTTTTATTTCTGGAAGATTCTGTCTTATTTTTCATTCTAAAATTTTCTCATTCGTTACTATACAATCTGTTCCTGACCAAGTAACTCAGACCAGTTTATACGAAAAACTTTCTAATGTGAGAAAAAGTTAAAGTTAAGAAAAGTGTTTTTATTCCTTTCAAAATTTTATTCAACTGCAATCTGTGTAGATAAATAAGGCAGTAATTTATAGTTAAAATTTATTCTGTTGCTTTTTGACAAATCTGAAAATGTTCATGAAGAGTATATTGCAAGTCTGATCATTCTTAGAATGCAGACTATGGGACAAAAAGCTATTTAGTGATTTCAAACTGCAGTGATATATACTTAAATGGTAAAAACATTAAAATAAAACCAACATGAATTACAGTTAAGAATTAGATTTTTGACATCCTTTTCTGTCAGTTAGCACAAATAAAATACAAGTCAATACATTCACCTATAATTGGGGCTAGTTACAGTTTGCATACATTTCAAAAGATGTATAAATAAATAGTAATGTAACACAGACCACCAAAATAAGAAGAAAATAGCCTTAAATTTTAATGCTGTAGACTCTGATTTAAATATTGAGCTATATTTCTCTAAAGATTGAACTTTTCACATGACAATGTAACTTGTATCCAACTAATTCAAAAATGAAAAGACTAAAAATATTCATGTCTATATTTTTCTTTAAATTATAATATTTTGTCTGTGCCTTAGGACTTCTTTAAATATGAAGCAATCCATCTCAGTTTGCACTTGAACACATGGCCTAAGTAACTTTTTTTCACAGTTTGATACCAAAGAATATTCATTTATGAAAAAAATTACAATGGTATTTTTAAGTTTCTCAATTTAAAATTAAAATGAGTCTTGCCACACTTCAATATGAACAATGAATCCTTTATTTTGGTAATTTAAATTTCAAGAAAGAATAGAAATTCTTTTGTCCTCTAGCATTGCAATTTGTTGAGTAATTTTTCATTAACTCAAATGCTAATTATCACACTAATATTTATTTAAATGTATTTTTAAGAAATATATTTACTTTAAGTTGCATAGCTAAATGAAATAAAATTCAAACATTGTCTTAAATGTCTTTAATATTTTAAGAAATCTAAGTTTTGTGAATCATTTAATTTTATGGAAGTTTTTGACTTGAAACAATCAATTAGACATTTAAGATTTATTAAAATAGTATTAAATTAAGATAATTAGAGTTTAAGAACAACATTACTTTAATATAGTAGAATTTTAATTTTCCCTGTCAATGTTGTCAGTATCTTGAAGATTAATTTTAGATACATCCAACTATATTTCTATTTGTGGACTAAAATACAATAAGAATAAAACTAAGCTCAGGCAGATTTTATAATTTTTACATGGACCATCAGTGATAGTATTTTAGTGATAATATACTTTATATTATATTATAATTTATGAAAAAAATCTTCTTACTTATAAATCCATGTAATAAAATTCAACTACACAATATAGTCTAAGGGCAAGAAGAAATAGGAAATATTTTGTTTTAACATATTGTGCAGTCACCTTAACATCAGAAATTGCAGAAAAGTCAAAGATTTCTGGGTTTGATTCTGATTTTATAATTCATGATAAGTCATTTACAATATTAAAATATGCTCTATCATAGAAAACTATAATAAAATGTCCTGCTTCCATTTCTGTAGGTGATAATAAATAACAAAATCAAGCAAAGCAACTCAAATATAGCCAGACCCATTATATAGGACTTATTTCTTTATTCTAAGTCATTTGTACAGACCACAGGACAGTTTATAGTTAGATTGAAAAATATTTCAAAGGTATAATTTTATTAAAATTCTAAGTCACTATCATGATTAAGTAATAAGCCAATGGAAAGTTCAGCATCTTAATCTCGGTTATCCTTAAAAAGAAAATTACTACAGCAGAGAGTTTTGCTCAAAAGGGAAAACATTCTGAGGAGAATGAGAGTAAATTTTCTATTTCTCATCGATTGTGTCAATGTTGAAACTGGTTTAACTCTTTGCCTTCTATTATTTTTGTTGTTGTTGGTAAAATTATTTAACAAAAGTCTGCAAGATTCATTTTATTTGCTTTGTGCATTTGAAGACTTACTTAAGTATTCTTAGTAAGCTCTTATAAAGAATAAGAACTCTTAAAACCAGATAGTAAAAATTCAGTAAAGAACAATATTTTTTTCTTTCTTCAATTTTTACAATTTTTGGCATATGTTGATTATATTAAAACACTTTTTAAAAAGCAAAATCTCCAGAGGTGGATTGCATCTTTTGCCATTTACTCTTTCCTGTGCTTTAATTTTAATTTTTTAACAAAAGAATCAACTTTCTTCATAAAAATTTATTTAAAGTAAACACTTTTATTTTCTTTAAGTGCCAATATTTACAAATTCCCAAAGCCAAAACAATGCAAAATATAGATATCTGGTCTTTTTAGGTGCATTAGTTTGGTAGTTTAATGTTTAGAAACATTGATAAATACTAAACTAATATTTCAGAACAGATACCTGCATATTTTTCATGTAAAGTGAACATTCTATGCTGAAAAATAAGAATTATTGACACCCTAAGACAATTTTAATTATTTCAATATCAAATCTATCACTAATTTATGAGTTAAACATAGGTCGCTCACAGTGTAAAAATTTTAGTGAAGTAATTAGTGTAATTAATTAATTATTCCATAATTGAAATGCAGGTTAACAAACTTCTATATATAAAAGTTTAAAAAAATGTCCTTCATTCAAACTGTGAACTCTAAGCCTATAAAACTCTTCAAAGAACCCCAAGATATCAAACAATCTTTTATTTAGCTAAACCTACCCCCTACCTTCACTCTTATTCATACTTAAATACTCAGTATGCTTACAGCTTGGAAAAAAGCTAGAAAGCCTTAATGGATCACTGATTTTAACTAAAGAGGTAGGTGCATATCCCTTATAAATGAATTCAAAACAATTTTTGTTTTAGCATTAATAGTTTTCATCAAATGAAAACAAGCTTCTTAGTGTTGGAGAGGAAAGTCTTGAAAGGAGCACTTATTAACATATCTTTTATTTTAAACTCAAGGACAAATATTCTAAAACAATATCTATTACATTGGAACAATGGTGCATTTTCCCCCCCATTTTCGAATATTCTCTCAGTGGACTTCTTTCAAGCAAAGAGTAAGATAACCAAGGTCCAAACTGAAGGATTCAGTAAAAACAGCAGGAATACATAAAATCAATTTAAGGAAAACAATATTTAATCTTGTCATAGTTGAAAGCTAATGGGGTGAACATGTTTTAGACCCTCATTTCTCATGAGGTGTATGTTCTCCGTTTATGTGGTATGCCATTGAAAGTGTGTTTACAGTTAAAGACAGTGAGCTGGAGATTTGAATTTTCATCTGGTCAATATAAAGGTAACCTGTTTTAAAGTTAGCTATGCATTTTAGGTAAAGTTATTAAAATCAACAGCAAGATTAATTTCCAATGTCAAGGAACTTTCTCAAGATTAAAAAGTATAAAAATCTGGAAGGGCTTTACTGTCTTGTTCCCTAACTATCTGCATAATCTCCTTTAGAAGACACATATATTGTTAAATGTATGTCTCTTTTTCTCTGAATAATCTCAAATGTCAAACATTTCTTTTAAATAATTTTTTCTAGGCTTGGTAAATGGATGACAATTTGCAACTAATGATGAAATAAAAGATCTTGACAAAAACAGTGAGAAGGACAATTTCCATCTTTAGCTAATGGAGGCACTTCAACAGAATTAAATCAGGGATTATAAAAATCACTCTAAAATATTCCACTGTTCTTTTTCCTCCTTTCTAAAAAGGGTCCTAAAAATTGTTAATATTGGAAAAGCAAAACCAATCATAAAACAGGGATATAATGATTTGTGTAATGTTGATCTTGTAATTGTCCCTCTGAGGACAAAAATATAATTTTTAAGTGTGATTGTGAGGTGTTATCAAAAGAAAATGTTTGCAACAAGTGTCATGGTGCTTTAAAAATCATTTCCATATTAAACTATGTAAGATTAATTGCTGAATTGTGACAAACTTCTTCTTTTCCACAAAAACTACAACTTTTGCTTTCCTTTCTTAAATGGAGTTTTAAAACTGCTGTTATTGATTGCACTAATTAAAAGAATTCTATTTTCTCTGCACTCTTTGTGTTTATTACCTTGATACCTTTTAGTATTTGGTTTGAGAGTTTTCCCGAAGTGCCCTCCCAGCTTTTTGACACATCATTCCAAGGATCGTCAAGTTCAACCTAAGTAGTAATCACACATCCAGAAAGACAGTAACAGTTTCTTTTTTTAACCTTCCCAGTGAAAACAGGTAAGGGCATGAACAAGTATATTATGACCCCAGTGCATTTGTGGCTTTTGAGTCTGACACCTGTCAGATAAAAACAAGCTAGAGATGCTCTTATCAATTACAGGAGATCACCGATAGCACCAGGATGCTGGAATGATGAAGGTTTACTGCTTTTTTTTAAAGGACATCATCTGTAGCTATTAGAAGGGACTGAGAAAGAGACTTTTAAATGCTTATAGGAAAAAACATCTAAGAAAAACAGTGTTGAAAGCATCTAGTTTCCCTTTCTGTGACATAGAGAGCTTTAGGAATCAAAAGCTTCCATTAACATCTAAAGGCTATAGTCAGATAACAGAAAATAGCATAATATAGCAAAATGAAGCACCAATACCAATAAATCTTAAAGATCACATCTATCCCAGTTAGCTAATTAAATATCAACTGTTGAAATATTAAGGAATATACTGAATCAAATAGAATTTATTTTCATATTATTTTTCTAGAATCAAATTTTATTCCCTAACCTTGTTACAGAAAGCTAGTAAAGGAGATACTTTTCTCGAAGTCTGTAATAAGGCAGATACAGTTCTTAAGGGAAAGGAAACTCTACTGCCAGTGAAAAAGAGAAAATTGTGTAGTCTGTCCTCTCTAATTTACATGATTTCTTTTAAATAAAATCATTTACTCAGTGACAATAAATGTAACCAGCAGATGTTTAGTTATTTGCTGAAGCAAGACAGTATATTAACTGATGGAAGTATCAATTGCCGTTATTAAAATAGATGCTATTTAGGAGAACTGTGGGACTCAGAAATAATTATTCATATAATTAGAAATTGGAAATGAGTCAACAGGAATTGTTTTGGCATAAAAAAGACATTTGAAATGACTTTAAGTATGGTTCTACAAAACTATTTCCAATGCATATAATGTAAATATCAAATTTGCTGTTTTTATTTCTAAGATCATGTCTTTGAGACAGAGTGGGTTTGGTGCAAATAAAAGTTCCTGGTAAATGACATATATCTTATGGCAACAATTTATTTGAATATCTTCAAGGCTGGATATACTTCAAAGTTTATTTTTTTCATAATATCTTTCCTATCTATTTGATCAAATTGTTACATATAATTTAACGGAACTCATTTACAGATAAGACATTTAGGATTTGCTCATCTGGACAACTATGTAATTTTTCCTCTTGCCTTTAAAAATATAGCATGGGAGAGAATATCAGAATAGGCATGTGCTAAAGGAACTCAGAATAAATTATTATATTATGTGAGACCAGGAACTCCTCTGTGAACATATTCCCTCAAAATTAGCATCACCACTGAACTGTTACTTGATTTCAGCCCATCTGAAAGATTTGAAAACTGCTTTGCATGACCTAACTCCATAAAACACACACACACACACACACACACACACACACACACACACACACCACAACACCATCACCAACCTCTGAAAATTAACAACAGTTTTGTTAATCAAGGATTTCATCTCCACATGAAACCAAGGCCAAATTAGGAAGGCTGTGATACTAAGGCACACATTTGTTAAGCAAAGTCAAAATTAATGACAAACAAAACCAAGCTTCCTTTGTGACTGATTTTCAGGCAGCTGTATCTAAATATAAAAGAGCCATCAAAGAAAGATATCCATTAATTATTAACTCAGAACAACTTCAGAAAGCAGAGCCCTTAAACCTCCATTGACATCCTTCTGCCAGACTCCTAATCTCTGCAAGTTGTTGGTAAGAGTTGCATTAAACACAGCATGTCACCAATCCCGCCTTTAACAACTGCAGCTCTGGAGCTGTGCGCGGCAGCCTGGAAGACCACACGAGAGAAGCTCCACTTTCTATAAAGACATCTTTAAGAAACGTTTACAATCTCACATGTTGAATAATCTCCTGGGTTACTTTACCTCTCTCAACCACACAATAGACAGTCAATAGTCTAATAGCAACACGCATGATCAAGAAACTCATCCCCCTTTTTTTTCTCCCTGTGGAAGTACAGAGCTAACTGTCATGATTAAAAAGCTGTGACACCCTATAGATTAATGCAGTTCAATCTATAGATTGTTCCCAGGCTTTTTCATTACAGAATAGAAGGAAAGGCTCTAGTACAGTGGTGCGAAAGAATATAAGGCTGTTACGTAAGCTAGCGAAATAATTTAGGCTGTTGAGTATTACTATTAGTTTTCATAGTTTGTCATTGAAGTTAGGTACTTTTCAATTTGCAAGATGTTTTGGCTTTATTGCAAATATCAAATAAAATTTAATTTCTATGAAAATAGCCTTTTAATCTATGTTTATGACTGTATGTTTACATTTTGACTCTGGACTTATAAAATTCTGAGGCCAAATATAGAGACACAGCTGTTTTGTTCATTTTGAACTTTTCTAATTTGGCGCCATCATAATTGACTAATTTACTATTGTGCCTTAGTCCAAAGAACAGAGGAACAAAACTCTCATACAGCATGTTTCCAACCCAAATGCTAACCTGGGGGGAGAGAAAGTTCTTTTAAAAAAAAATATGTTAAAATGGAAGTAAAAATGAACATATATGTATATAAAAAAAGCTAACATTTTGAACTTTGAGGTTACTTTGCAGATATCTCTCCATAGAGAGAAAACAGCTGTAATGCAGCAGAAAGAGACATTATTTTCAGGCCCTTTGGACAAGCTGTACTTTGCTCTTATCCAGTCTTCATCTTTTTCTCATTCTCCCTGTCTTTTAAAAACTTATCAGAGTACAGACGAGAATCACCCAACCACACTAAGTCTTTAACAATCATTATACTTCATGGAAAATAGCATCACATTTGAATAAAGATATGAAAGCAATCAAAAATATTGAGAGCAGATAAGAAACATGTATTAGATCAAGTTGATTTGCCATAAACTTCTCAACCTTGTTAGTTATAATCCATTCCACTACCTGCAAATTCTTCAGATCATCTTTTTCTACCACAGAACTCAAATGATTGAAAATCAACATGTTAAATTTTCAAGCTGATATAAAAAGAACAGGATGAGGAAATGTGTGTATCTGTGTGATGATTCGCATTTAAAGGTTTTATCTCTTTACTCTGTTTGATTAAAGGCCTTGTATTGAGTTAAACAGCAAATCCTGGAGAATAATTAGAGGCTGTTGGTTTTGTCCACCCACCTCCCCCTTTTAAATGAAAGCTTAAATGGGGAAAATGGAATGTCAGTCAGAAACTGGTTCATACCAATCATAATAATTATAATCTATTAGAATTAAGCCATAATCATTAGAATTTCTTCTTTTCTCCTACCTTTGATGGCCTGTTTCATCTGTTTCATTAAAGCTGTGATTTTTACAGATGCTCTTGATGTTCCTATGTTTGCATCAGTGTCTAAGACAGCCTAAAGGGAAGAAATAGCTGTTTGCCTATAGAAATACATGTTAATACATTAGTTACTTGAAGCAAGCAACTTTTGCAAGATGTATGTCTGCGTGTCTGTAGTTGTCTTTATTTGGGCCTGTCCAGCATTTTGTTGTGTTCTACTCCTGCCCGGCAGCTGGATCCTGACCTTCAAGTTCTTTTTTTTTTTTTTCAAGAAAAAGAAAAAAAGAATTCTTTTCAGATTCCAAGTTCCCCCCCCCTCCGCTTCTTACCCTCCCACTGACACCATCCTATTCAGAACCGGAGATAACTTTATTCATCTACACATCATTGTATCAAATTCAATAGGCAAACTGCTTCAACATGCCTCAGAGCTGGACAGGACAGTTATGTCTTCATTCCCCAAGTCCCCCCACCCCCAGCCACCAGCGCAATGAGATTTTTACCACCGCCCTTTTCAGGCATGAAATGAACACGGTTACAAAAAATAATTTCCAACAAGTGTTTTACTACTCTGTTGGGTCACCATAGATTTACTTCCCTGCAAACTCCTCAACTGGATGTAATATCTGACTGCCAGACTGTGTTACTTAGAATCATCTCTAGATAATGCATGTTGGAAAGGAAGAAGGGGATCTGTTTATTCAAGTCCCATAAACTGCTCATGGAGATTTTGATGAAAATATGTGCTTGCGTCCCAAGTGTTTGCTTTCGCCTAAAATTAAAAGCATCAAATCTGATAAAGCGACACCATTGCACAGATGACACAAAGAATTGAAAGGGAGAATTCTGCTATCCCAGCAACCAAAAGCAAATATCCTGTTCTCAGGAAACAAAATATTATGTCTGTCTTCTGATCGATTTCGGAAGGGAGAGGAATTAAAGCTTTTTTCCCCTTAGGCTCTACAACACTTTGATTTTACTTTTGGGAGTTTGGAACTGTTAAAGAGAAAAATAGAACTTGCTTAATGTCAGGAACATCAAATAACAGTTTGATGTTGGCCACTCTTGCTACAAAATCAGTCTACTGTCTTTAGATTAGTGTTGGGGGTGGGAACCAGCTCTCATATGTGGATTCTTGATGAAGCAAGCAGCAGGCTGTTACAGACAAAATAGTCAGTTTCTTCCAAAGTTGGGTTTCTTTTTGAAAACTTCCAAAAGAGACCTTTTAAAACAACACCTCCTTGGATTCTAATGTTTTAAAAGGCAACAACAAAAATCTTGGTCAAAGCAGTGCTAAACCCAATCATGCTTCCTTATCCATTCCTGGGACACCCCACCCCCATATTAGCCTGCAGAGCCTGAAAGAAAGTTGAATGGTTAAAATGAAATAGAGCATCTAAAGTGCTTAGCTAGCTGTTATAAAGCCTTCTAGACCCTGAAGATAGAAAAGGAGAAAGATTTTGTTTTTTTTAAAAAAAGACTTGTACCCTTGACTAGGTGTTTTCTACTCTAGCTCCTATATGTTTATGTAGATAGAGGGTGTTATAGACATTTGGAAGGATTTGGGAGTTTCAAAAGAGAGAAGTTTATACATTAGTGCTGCAAGTTGCAAAACACTGTTGATATTCAAATGTTTATTGTGCAAAATCTGGGATAAGCTTCAGCATGAGGGCCCCTTTAAGTGCCTACAACTCTTGCTAATTCCCCTCAGCATTGAGGCTCGCACAAAGGCCTTAATCCAATTCCACTTTTTTTCAGAAAGCCTATGCTATTTTCTCTCGCAAAAACTAACAACACTACCCCATCACACTGCAGAGTGGGTCAAAGAAAAAGCACTCTCTGTTTATACTTTACCAGCACTTTGTACTTCTTGGGCAAGCATGGCAAGGAACTTTAAGTGGTTCCCTACGCCCCACAAACATGTTTAGGGGGAAAAAAACCCTTCAGACTTGAGGGGGTGTTTTTTAAGGACAAAAAATGTACTGGGGTGTTGGGCCTTCTCCTTCTGTGTTTTCTGTGAAGAGAAATTGATCACCAGAGCCTCATTCTTGCAGTTCTTATTTGGATAATAGGAGTCAGGCTTGCTTTGATGAGGTAGCATGTACCTTTCGAGGAGGTGGTATTATTTTTCTCTAAGACTGTTGGTTCTGCTTCTTCCTTCCTTTCTCTCTCTGTACCTTCCTTTCAGTCTACCCCTCCACCCCTGGTACAGTTGCCTTTCCTGTGGGTTTCTCGAGGTCATATAGATGATTCTCACTATATTCTTTTGGCTACCAGATCCCTTAAGCAAAATGAGACATTGATTCAGCCTTAATTTTCAGCATCTTCTCTTTCAACACTTGTAATTCTGGTGGGTCATTTCTAATTTCAGGTAGAAATTCTGCTAACAAATAATTACACCTGCTGTTGGCACTGGAAATCAGGCATTTGCCTCTGATTGTGAGTACACAAGTGACCAATTACTCTAGTAATTAAGCTACTGTGGTCGTAATTAGAAATGACCATGATTTTGCCCCAGAAGTGAACTAGAGAGCTGGAATAAGAAGCCAAAATGACAACGGATATCTGTCAATTTCAGAGTTGTGCTTTGGTTATCAATGTCACCAAAAATTAAACCGCACAGAACTCTGGGTCTCCATTAGGGAAAATGATGTCTTGTTCCTATTGATTCCTGTTCATGATGTCAAACTGAGGAAACTCACATTGGCTACTTTTGAGTGTTTCCATATTTCCATAAACCCTATGAGAAGCAAGTTTGGTGTACAGATTTGAAGTTCATGTGTTGAGAATTGAGGCAGCAAATCGTAACAGATTTGTTTGGAAAGATGACTCTGATTGATAGGCTTCTACAATAGAAACAGGATATATCTGATGCAGGACTTTATGTATCTTTTGTATGTGTATATGTTAGTCCCTCAGTCATGTCTGACTCTTTGTGATCTCATGGACTGTAGCCCACCAGGCTCCTCTGGCCATGGAATTCTCCAGGTAAGAATACTGGAGTGGGTTGCCATTCCTTTCTCCAGGGGATCTTCCCAACCCAGGATCGAACCCAGATCTCCTCCATTGAAGGCAGATTCTTTATCATCTGAGCTACCTAGGAGGACTTATATATCTTAAAGAAGCTAATCTTTACAGGAAGGGAATATTGCCACGCAGGGCAAGATTAACCTATGGCAGTATTTGGTCATTTGTCTAATGAATCATGCCAAACATTTGAAATGGTGTCTCTGTTTAACTAGATTGCAAGAGCTAACATCAGCTGTCTCCAAGACTAAACCCTCAAACAGTTGGAAGAAGACATTTTCCATGATGAATTTGTATAAGAAGAGCATGATCAAGTCAATGGTGTCCAACAACCTGAATCAATCCCATATTAAGGCTGGTACAACAAATCCCCTAACTTCTGAGATTGTGCATTTATTTAAGTCTGAGAACCACAGTGTACTTTTTACTTTTAAGATTCTCTGATGATCTGTATCTTTGCAATTATTTTCAAATGTTTCTAGCTAGTAAAACAAAAAAACAACAAAAAAACAGTCTGCCATAGAATGGTGAAATGGTGAACAATTGGACAGAAAATTCCATTTGAATCTGGTCTGTGATCTAATGGTCAGCTATTACACTATCAAAATTAAATCACTTATGTAATTAGCATGGTTTTCATGCTCACAGGCCTTCTCAGCAGACAGGCCAAAGACCTGAATGAACATAGAAATGGATTTCTCCTTTTGCCTCATGAGGTCACTATTGGAGCCACAGCTGCGTTGTAGGGAGTGGGACCAAATTTCCTCTGCTGGGAAGGGGTGACAGGGTCATAATTTCTCATAAAAATGATGCTGATGTAACTCAAAAACAGACTATGAAATGATGCTCCTTTGGCATAATGGAAAAGATTTCTGGTTTGTAACAAACTATAATATGTAGCCTAATAGTGAATAGCTCAATTGTGAATGAATAGTTTTACAAATTCCTTTTGAATCTGGCCCGCAGTGGTCAGTCCCTTGGATAGTTAGCAAGAGTACATTTCTTTGAGGTTTTTCATTAGTTGGGCAAAAGAACTGAATGAAGCATTCCTTTCTTCAGGGAAGAAAATGAGGAAGGAAGGAAGGGAAGGAGAGAGGAAAGAAAAACCCATCTGAAGACAAAATTCAGACATTTACTCACCAAAATCTACCAGAAAGAATAATTGAAAGACAAATAGCAAGTTTGAGCTACTTTATTTTATTTTTAATTGGAGGATAATTACTTTACCTTATTGTGATGGTTTCTGCCATACATCAACATGAGCTACTTTGCTTGAAAAGACCATTTCACTTTCAAGTAAACCTCACCAGGTCCATGTACTTAGTGAGATGGAGTGAAAATGGAGTTAATTACAGGGAGTCAGGATATTCCAAAGCATTGCCATGTTACCCTCTACATCATAATCTGAAACTCAAATGCCTTCATGGCAAGCAGGTTGTAAAAGAATATGGAGCTTCCGGTTGGGGCCAGAAAGTAGAGAACGTACTTCTTACATAAAGTATAAGTGTAATTTTTGCTGGTTTGTTTTTCTACTCAAATAAAATAAAACCAGTCCTCAGTTGGGCCAGAGGACAGCACTTGTTGGCATGGAGAACCCTTAAAATGCCTAGTGTTGAAGGTTTTCATGTATAAAGCAGTCATCAACGCACACACTTAAAATTGTAGCTTAACAATATTCTCCCACTGAAATGGACCACTTGTTTTCTTCAATTTAGCATTGAACATATTATATTAAAAAGACAGTGATGGAGTGAGCTACAACTTAAAGTCAACAAACTGCCTAAGAGAGTCCTCATTTGTTTTATTTTCTTTTTGTTAATTTAGTCCAAGACCAGCAGCCATCCTCTTGGGCTGGTGATCAGGCAGTCTCGGCCATTATGGTTTTTTATACCAAGTTCCCCATTCTCCCGGGTTACCCGAGGTTTGGGTTCTGATATCCAGGCCCTGGGAACAGCCTTTCAGCCCCTGTCACTGGTCATGGGGTCACACCTGAATGCTAACATACCCACAAGCTTCCTCATGGGCACTTCTGCCTGATGGCTCTATGTCTTTTCTATCTGCTTTGGGACATGGGTCAATCAACTCCCCTCTGTGCTCCTGCTGCCATGAGGCTGGGCAAGGTCTCCCCCATCAGAGGCCCTGCCCCCAATATTCGGTCTCTTTAAGCATCAGGAAAATCTCTACTCTATCTTTTCCTTGAAGTAGACTCCGAGGAAATCAACCCTGAATATTCATTGGAAGGATGGATGCGAAAGCTGAAGCTCCAATCCTTTGACCACCTGATGTGAGAAGCCGACTCACTGGAAAAACCCTGATGCTGGGAAACTTTTAAGGCAAAAGGAGAAGCAGGTTGCAGAGGATGAGATGGTTAGTTAGCATCAGCAGCTCAGTGGACATGAATTTGAGCAAACTCTGGGAGATAGTGAAGGACAGGGGAGCCTGGCATGCTGCAGTCCATGGGGTTGCAAAGAGTTGGACACGACTGAGCGACTGAACAACGAAAAATCTTCCTTTTCTCTCTAAGGACACACAGGATGACAGCTTCATGAGCTTCCAGGGATGCTGACCCAGATTCCTTAAGGAGCAAACAGGTAGTAAATAAGAGAAGTGAGCTAGTGTGAGACAGTACGGATGGGGATTTTAGTGAATTAGAGAGTAATTGAATGTTTAAAGCCTCTTACATTCAACCCATGCATGTTAGAATCTCAGTTTTAAATCCTTTGTTTAATCTTTTACAGAATACAGGAAGAACTCTTGAACATCTACTTTCAAGTTTACAAAACTCCTTGAGGCGGAAAAATGAAAAAATAAATGAAAGATTGGGATATTTACTCTGCTTGAGGTAACAGTGTTGGAGAAATTCAAGGGGAAATACACACAATAACATTTCAACAAATTATTAGGCAATAAAGCAGTAGTGGCTACTTTTGTGTTTTGCTTTTTTTTTAAACAACTATGGTGTATGAACACAATTAGAAATTTTACTCAATATACCTTTGGGTGCTTACTAATTACCTTGGCCTCTGGTAAGGAGTGAGGATTATACAAATATATATATATATATATTTGTATAAGCATATATATATGTTTATATAATCCCCAGGGATCCCCAGTCACAGCTCATAAGAAATCTTTGCAAAACAAGCAATTTACGTGCAACATTTACTCCTCAAAACAACTAAGGAGGGGTGATTATCACACCCATTTTACAGCTGGGAAAACTGGGGCACAAATAAGCTTAGGAAGCAACTTGCTCAAGGTTGCAGAGCTGGTAAACAGCATAGATGGGAGTGGATTGTTGGTTGGTCTGATCTCATTTCCTGGGAATTTTCACTATCACTCTGACTCTAATTATCTACATCAAAATATATTGTGAGGGCTAAACTCTGTTTTTCAAAAATTAGAGCAGCAATAGCATTAGAGTTGGGCAAAGAGTTACTTGCTTGAATTTATGCTGATGCGAAGGTGAGAATCCATCTGCCCAGACTCTGAGATGGCCCCAACCCCTAACCTTAGGTGGCCACCAAGTCAGTCCCCCAAAGATGTTCCCTGGAGAGCTCTCAGTTCCACAGCCACTCGCCCTTTCTAATTGCAACATACCAGTTCTATTCACAGGTGGATCGACCCGCAAAGGCTCATTGAAACCCTCTCAACCACTTTCTCCCACCTTCTAAACTCGAAAGGGGGCAGAAAGGAACTCACAAAAGCCTCTTCTTCCTGAAGCCCTTGTAATAGGCTCATTAAGCACCCGCCTGGGCTTGTTATAAAATACTTTGGAAGCAGCCTGTAAGTAGCTGACTGTTTGTAACAGATAATATCAAATTGGAGAAACATGTAAAAGCACATACAAAAACAGTAAAATGAGATGTACTCTAATGATACCAGCCAAACAAGCAGGGAAGTAATTAGTCACTCCACGTACATAATTTGGGATGTGTAGCAGAGCTAATTTTATGTGAGGCCATGTCAGCTTCTAACTTTGGTGTTTTGTGTATGGGGTAAATAAAAGATGTTCCACGGAGAATTCTGTAGCATAGGAAACTGAGCAGGCTGCTATCTCATTATGGAAGTCACACATCGTATTTATTAAACATTGATCTTAAGCCTCTCTTAAGAATGCTGTAGAGTGTTTTGATTATTTATGTTTTTCCTTTCATCAGATATGAATTTATGTAAACTGATCTAACTCTAAATAAAAATTATTTATCTATAAAACATAGAGTGCTACTATTTCTTGTTCATGATGTTAATGCTAAAAATTAGTGTTTTGATCTAGAATTAATACTCAAAGTATGTAATCTTTTATGGAGGACATTGAGATGAATGATATACAAACATGCAAAGACTGTGGATTACCTTGTGGAAAACTACATTTGAAGGGAACTGTATTTTAAGGAAGAATTTTTAAATTTGGGGAGATGACTTGTTTTTCAATTATTATCTGTAAAGTAATCCTCAGCTTATATAAAATATTATTATATTCATTTCAAAAACTTTTGCTAAACAAAATCTTTTATACCTCAGAAAACTACAAGTATCACCTCTGTGGGAAATGAAACAATTTCCATGTCTAAAAGTATAAAAGAGATAAAAAGATATTTTTATGTACCTCATCAGAGTAGAATCATTAGTATTGATATTATTGATACAAATTTGGATACTTTAAAAGCTTGTTGTCAAGCATAATTTATTTAGGATCTTACTTATTTCATGAATTTGTCAGGTAGATGAATACAAGAACTACACTTTCTCATCTTTGCTACCACTCCCCCTCCCATTGTAAGCTGTTTTATATAAGCTTAAATTTTGCTCTGTGGCCTCTGGATTTGGGCTTCCTGGGGTTCCAAGACTGGGGAGCAAGCAGTCTTGTGTGGAGAAAGACACCTGACCCTGGACAATTCTATCCCTCCCTCTTTCACATACATCCATGGATGTATCGCCATGTGCTCTCTGCATCCTTTTAGGCCAAATTAGAGGGTTGGAAAAGTAATTCCTATACTAACTTTCAGTCCCCTGGTTCTGTTTTTATACTTTGATCTGAACAGGAGCTATCATAGCTATCCAGGCTGAGCAAACGTATTTAATTAATAAGTGCTATAACCCTGGAAGAGAGGATGACTCAGTAAAATACTGTGAACAATTAAAAATTATAGGACATTCTGCACCATGTGATGGTGGATGGCGAACAGATTCCTTGCTTTGAAAACTGTGATATAACATCATACCTTTGGTTTGTAGTATGCTTTTTACTGGAAAACTATGTTCACATCTTGGAGAAGGCAATGGCACCCCACTCCAGTACTTTCGCTTGGAAAATCCCATGGACGGAGGAGCCTGGTGGGCTGCCGTCTATGGGGTTGCTAGGAGTCGGACACGACTGAAGCAACTTAGCAGCAGCAGCAGCATGTTCACATCTGAAGATCTCCTTTTGGACAGCTGGACAAAGAGTGGACATATCCTTTGACCCAATAGATCCACTTACAGCCATTTTTCTTATAAACACATGTGCAAAGTTGTCTACTTAAGTGTAGATGGTGCACCATTATTTGTGAAAGCCAAAGATTGGAAACAATCCTACATGAAATAGATAAACAACAAGGATCTACTATATAGCACAGGGATCTATATTCAATATCTGTATTAACCTTCAATGGAAAAGAATCTAAATATATATAAGTGTGTGTGTGTGTGTGGTGTATTTTTGTGTGTATATATATATATAATTGAATCACTTTGCTGTGTACCTGAAACTAATACAATATTGTAAATCAACTACATTTCAATTAAAAAAAGATCAGAAACAATCCATTTGTGCATCAATAGAGATGTTTAGTAGATCATATTTAAATTTAACGAAACACTAAAATAAGTAAGGCATCTTTATAAGAACAGGTAAGGAACTATCTTCAAGATGGATTATTAGGTAAAAAAAACAAAATGCAAAAATTGGCATGTAGAATACAAGACCATTGGTTTTTTCAAAATGTATAGACACACATATCACATATATTATATGTTTGTAATGTCTCTAAGAGGCTGCCTAGAAGGATGGTGACCATGGGTCCAGGGCTGCTGACGAAGGCCAACTCAATTTTTCCTGTGTGCTGATTCTTACCTTTTAAAATTTGTACCATGTGCATCCCATATTTATATTATCAGAAGCAATACTAAAATTAAATACTAAGTGTGTAGGATGGGACTTCCCTGGCGGCTCAGACAGTAAAGCGTCTGTCTACAGTGCGGGAGACCTGGGTTCGATCCCTGGGTTGGGAAGATCCCCTGGAGAAGGAAATGGCAATCCACTCCAGGACTATTGCCTGAAAAACCCCATGGACAGAGGAGCCTGGTAGGCTACAGTCCATGGGGTCACAAAGAGTCGGACACGACTGAGCGACTTCACTATATATGTATAGTGTAGGATGTACCAGGTATTGTTCTAATGCCTAAATGAATGAATTCAGTGAATCTTTATAATAAAGATTTTTAAGAGATTAGAACTGTTACTATGATCCCATTTAGCAGATAAGAAAACTGAGGCAGGAGCAAGGTTATCCAAGCTGACATAGAAAATGAATGGTTTATAAGCTGCTGGGGCATCTTCCTAAAGGTCTCTCTCTAAAGTTTTAGAAGCACTTTCACAAATGCAATATATATATACACATATATATAATATATATATTATATTCAGGTTTGTGGAAGTCTCCTGACTTTGATAGCTCCATCCTTCCCCACTATAAATGTTGCCCAGTCAAACAAAGTTATGTGTGGTTTTGTCCAACATCAAGGATTAGTAGTGGTCCTTTGGCCCGTCCAGCAACAGCCGAACCCAAATGGAGATGCCTCTGTCTTGGGTCCAATTATTCTCCACTTGGATTCTCAGTGTCCCCTCATTTACTTGAAAGTTCAACTTTTACTGCCTGCTCTCTGGTACAAATGCATGTGATTTTTTCCAAATGCTGCAGTTCCTGCTTCACCAATTTCACAGCTTTTTAAAAAATTGAGCACATCTTTTTCTAAAATACTATCCCAAGTGTACGAACACCCAGGTAATTCTATAGACTACCTGTTTTCCCAGAAACAAGTCACTTTTAATTTGGTCATAAATACAAGTATAAATAAAAGCCAAAGCCCCCCATCATTACTTTTGTCTTTCTCATAACCATCGTTAAAGAGAACATCTCATTATTTACCGATGCACTACTCACAACCTTAATAGAAATTAAGAAATCAATTTCGTTAATTGATGGACACAGAACTCTGTGCATTTAGCAGTGATGAACAAACTATGAGAGTGAAGGAAGGAATAGATAAATTGTTTAACTATTAGGAAGGGCCATTTATCTTTTGTCTCTCTCAGTCTCTTATTTAGGAATTGACTTAACAATGTGAGACTGCTTCTAGGTTATTTAATTATCGCCAGCCATTGCTTCAGCTTCCAGTTGTCTGCCAGTCAGCTTCTAAGTTCAGAGACTTACTTCCTGCTGCTTCCCTCTGGAACATGCTAGAACACTTTCGCCCTTAGATTTCTCACCTTCGGTGACCTGTAGCTCAGTTTGTCATTAAAAACACAACAAAATAATACAACGAAACAAAATAGTCCAGAGGTCAACACCCTTCAGGTGTGAGTCTGGGACCTCGCAGGGGGTGGCAATGAGAGTTCAGCTCTGTCTTGAGGCTGAGAGATTGAAAAGGAGAGAGTTCACAGCCCTGAAGTTTGCTTCTTTTTCCAGAACTCAAGTTTTAGTCTTTTGACACCTCACATTCAGTCAGTGGAACAAATCTGTCTGAGAATGTTTTAGAGGGTAGACCAGAAGTTTATTTGTTTTAATAAGTCTTACAAAAATACATTTTCTTTGGAGAAACCTGGAAAGTCCAGTTTCTTTCCGTTGCCTCAACTCCATTTACAGTATTTCTTGAGATGTAGGGCCCTTGAGGGGATTTATTCTTTTACCAGGCTTGGTGTTTGGAAGTTGCTGCTATGAGCAGTGAGGTTTTGGATCTCATATCAAAGGGTTTAAAGTTAATGATTTTAAGTATGGTTGGATTTTATTGCTCCTCTGGTGGGCTAAAAACTTCAGCCACTCTTTGACCTCTGCTCAGTCAATTCAATTCCATCTAATGCTCTGTGACTAATATGGTGGATATTTAATCTACTTTGCTGCTGAAATTACTTTTAGAGTCACTTTTTTTTTTCCCCTTGGAAAACTTCCTCCTGAGAGAAATTGCTTATCGTAAGCTCTAAATATGTTGCATATTACAGAATACATTTTTAAAAGCTTTTCTTCCAGAGACAATTAAACCTTATCACTTATTTTGCTATCACATTACAAAAGACACAGGAAAAATGATATTATTCTAGAAATAAAAGCAGAATCAAAAGGAAGAATGACCTGAAAGTGCCCTGATCCTGATATTAATGTAGATATCATAAGCAGTCATGTCTTACTCAAATATATCCCTCAATGAAATTAACCTGGGAGACAAAAATCGATGAATCACAGGGTTATGCATCCAAGTGGGTTCCTTTCATCTATTTCCTTGTTCAAAACACACGTGGCTGCTTTTCAAGGCTCATTTGGTGGAGCACGTGGCCTGTGTATTCAACAAGCAAGAAGAAGTGCCTCAGGCACTTGGGAAGGTGTGGTCCACATAAGGGCTGAGTGGAGACAGACCTGACATTGTCCCCAGGGAACAAGAAACTGGGTCTAACCTTTCCCTGGCCCCTGACTACTGTTGTGACCCATTGGGCCAGCTGTTTAAGCCTCTGCTCCTCACTAGAGGGTCTGCAAGGTCTTCTAGGGCTACCCATCTGTAGTCAACTTAGACCAATGCTGTGGTCATGAATCTGATCTCTGATGAAGGTTCTTGAGTAGTTGTTCAGGGCAAACAGGTTCAGTGTGAAGTAGGCAGAGCCCTTTCTTTCCTGCGGCCAATTTTCATTCCTCAGTCACTTAAAACGGTTACCACCGTTAATCACATTAAGTATAAAAGTCTCTTCCCGGGAAAATTTGCATTTAGACAGGGATCAAAGCCTTAAACTAAGGAAGAGTGTGGAAGGTGGAGAAGACCCTGTGGCTTCAGAAATACATTTCTGGTCCCAATTTTACCATTCACTCATTTGATATCATCACCTCTCTGGGCTTCAGTCTCTTACTGAAGGAGGAGAGGGAGCTGTAACAATCTCTAATCTTCCTTCCAACTCTAAAATGTAGCCATTTAGAAATAAAGATGGTCTTCATGTATCAGAAGTCAAGGACAGTTTTTTTCTCAAGTCTGGTCATAGCCTTAAATTTCCTCCCCAGTGACATGAGCTATACACGGCTGAGCATCCAGTAGTGGGGGGTGTGGTGAGAAGAGACCTGGATTCAGGGAAGCCACAGGCAAAGCTTCCTCTGCCTCAGTTCAGTCCCTCAATCATGTCCAGCTCTTTGCGACCCCATAGACTGCAGCATGCCAGGCTTCCCTGTCCATCACCAACTCTCAGAGCTTACTCAAACTCATATCCATTGAGTCAGTGATGTCATTCAACCATCTCATCCTCTGTCATCCCCTTCTCCTTCTGCCTTCGATCTTTCCCAGCATCAGGGTCTTTTCCAAGGAGTCATTTCTTTGCATCAGGTGGCCAAAGTATTGGAGTTTCAGCTTCAGCATCAGTCCTTCCAATCAATATTCAGGATTGATTTCCTTTAGGATGGACTGTTTGGATATCCTTGCAGTCCAAGGGACTCTCAAGAGTCTTCTCCAACACCATAGTTCAAAGCATCAATTCTTCAGCACTCAGCTTTCTTTATAGTCCAGCTCTCACATCCATACATGACCACTGGAAAAACCATAGCTTTGACTTGAGGAACTTTTTTGGCAAAGTAATGTCTCTGCTTTTTAATATGTTGTCTAGGTTGGTCATAGCTTTTCTTCCAAGGAGTAAGCGTCTTTTAATTTCATGGCTGCAGTCACCATCTGTAGTGACTTTGGAGCCCAGAAAAATAAAGTCTGTCACTGTTTCCACTGTTTCCCCATCTATTTCCCATGAAGTGATGGGACCAGATGCCATGATCTTAGTTTTCTGAATGTTGAGTTTTAAGCCAAATTTTTCACTCTCCTCTTTTACTTTCATCGAGAGTCTCTTTAGTTCTTCCCTTTCTGCCATAAGGGTAGTGTCATCTGCATATTTGAGGTTATTAATATTTCTCCCGGCAATCTTGATTCCAGCTTGTACTTCTTCCAGCAGTGATTTTGGAACCTCCCAAAATAAAGTCTGTCATTGTATCCACTGTTTCCCCATCTATCTGCCATGAAGTGAGGGGACCCAATGCCATGATCTTAGTTTTCTGAATGTTGAGTTTTAAGCCAACCTTTTCACTCTCCTCTTTCACTTTCATCAAGAGGCTCTTTAGTTTTTCTTTGCTTTCTGCCATAAGGGTGGTGTCATCTGCATATTTGAGGTTATTGATATTTCTCCCAGCAATCTTGATTCCAGTTTGTGCTTCATCCAGCCCAGCATT
>NW_011494799.1:1035293-1042028 GCF_000754665.1 Bison bison bison | reverse complement strand
GTCATAGCTTTTCTTCCAAGGAGTAAGCGTCTTTTAATTTCATGGCTGCAGTCACCATCTGTAGTGACTTTGGAGCCCAGAAAAATAAAGTCTGTCACTGTTTCCACTGTTTCCCCATCTATTTCCCATGAAGTGATGGGACCAGATGCCATGATCTTAGTTTTCTGAATGTTGAGTTTTAAGCCAAATTTTTCACTGTCCTCTTTTACTTTCATTGAGATCTCTTTAGTTCTTCCCTTTCTGCCATAAGGGTGGTGTCATCTGCATATTTGAGGTTATTGATATTTCTCCCAGCAATCTTGATTCCAGCTTGTGCTTCATCCAGCCCAGCATTTCCCATGATGATCCTGCCTCAGTTTCTTGAAATATAAACTGAGGACAGTAGTACATAGCTCATCAAGGAGTTATGATAACACAATGAATCTGGATGGTGTCTGGCACAGAAGATTCTTGATCAGTGTTAATTTCTCTCTAACCATCTCTCTACCCTCCACCAGTATGTTACTACTTCTACTATTCTCTCCCCAAAAAGTCAGATGAGTGACTATAGAAGATTGAATTCCTGGCCCCTGTTTTTGCATCTTCCTATCCATATTTCCTTCACTAATGCCATGTAACTTTTTAGTTTCTTCAATAAAAAGCAGAGTGTACACTTTTGCCAAATAGGCTAAAATGCCATAACAAACCACGTCAAAGTCTTAGTGTCTTAAAACAAGATGAAATTATTTTTTGCTCATCTTACAATCCAGTGCAGTCGTCGGGGAGCTCTATTCTGTTCAGTCAGTCCCAGTCCTTTTTGGCTGGAGCCTCCTCCCCACTCTGCACACCTGGAGTTCTTTACATCCAGCCAGGGAGTGACAGAGAGCAAGGACAAATTGTCAGGAGGCTTTTATGGATCAAGCCTACTCAGAGAGACCATCACTCCCACCTCAGTCCATTGTCTACAATTTAGTCACGTGTCCCTCCCTTCGAAACTGCAAGGGAGCCTGGGAATATGTGGCTTGGTTTTGTGTCCAGAAAAGAAAGGAAAATGGTTTGGTGAACATATATAGCGCCATCTGTCATGGCAAGTGTAGATGGAGCTCATGAGCACACATGCCTCTGTGAGAGGTGCGAGGCCACCACAGCGCAAAAGGGAGTAGCAGTGACTCGGAGGACCAGAGTGGGGCGCTCATCCTACAAGGGCCTTCCCACGTGCACTGGCTTACCAGATCGTTCAGTGTCTGTAAGCAAATGTGGATTTTGATGTGAAAACCAGAACTTTTAGGATGTTAAGTTCCTTTCTGAAAAAAAAAAAAAAAAGTGTGCTAGCCTAAAGCAGATACCTATAAGTCCCGTTTGGTGTGTGAAAGTCAGCTAGTCTGGATGTGTCTCTGGTCTGGATACACTGAGGGTCTGAGTTTCTGAGAGGCAGGGTCATGGACGCTTGGTCTTTCAGAGGTAAGTGAGGGGGTGAGGGGAGTATTCTATGATAGTATTTGGGTTCCCTGAAGGCAAAGAGAAAATGTGTGCATTCTGAGAGCAGTGGAGACTGTAGTACCCAGAGGCAGAAGCGTACTTTGATAGGCAGGGGGCCTGACATAGGGCTAGGCGTTAACTACCTGCCTTGACCTCTCTGCTCAGCCACAGGAGTGGACTGATGGTGGCTAGCCGGGAATGGTCATCATATTCCCCATTCATTTCAGCCTCTGTTACAGTGCCTGACACCTTGGTTAAGTACTTGACAAGTATATATATATATATTTTTAATTAATGAATGATTGACTTGAACTGAGTGAATAAATGAATGCAGCTCCCAAAACAACAAGGAGTATCAAGGCAGTGACACATAAACATCTGTGTGTTCTTCTGGGACTTTCCTTAGGCTCCCTAGGACACTTGTATTATCTCAGAAGAGGAAGGGGAGGACTTCTTGTTAACGTTGGATGTGAAAGTGTGAATTACATTGCACTTGATTTAAAGAATAAAGGAATGGAATTTTTTTTGCATTCTGAATTTTGGTACACAATTCAGAGCTATTTGTTATTTAACATAGGTGTTAAATGGACCAACTATGGACCTTCCAGCTAAGTCAGACAACTGCTGTGAGTTTGGATAAGGCAGGGAAATCCACCAGGCGGGGAAGCTAAGTGGCTTATTGCTGCAAATTGCAACATAAAAACAAAAGCGAGTAGTTTAGAAAACTAGGGTTCAAGCAAAGATCAATGACTAAAGTACAGTCTTGGTATGTTTGTGTCTGTGTCTGTGTATATGCTCAGTAACATCCGACTGTTTGTTACCCTATGGACTGCAGCCCACCAGGCTCCTCTGTCCATGGGATACTCCAGGCAAGGATACTGGAGTGAGTTGCTCTTTCCTCCTCCACTTGGTATGTGGAGCACTTTGATAACGGCTCTAAATCTTAGGCTTAAGGTCCATCTGTAAGTAAAACAGGTTCAAAATAACAGTGGCTTAAAGAAAAATGGAAGTTATGAAAGTATGTGAGGCATACGGTGGAAAGCTAGTGTCTGGTTCTTCCCCATGAAGTCTTCAGGGACCTGGCTTTCTTCCCATTTAGGATGCTACCTGCCTTCTTCCATGGTCCAGGACGATGGTTTGTGCTTCAGTCATCACAGCTGCAGGTCAGGTGGCAGATCACGGAGGTGAGGAAGGAGAGAAGATAAACCAGGCGATCATACCAACCAACTTTTAAGAGAATGTCTGTCCCGGAACCTGCCACGCTTTTTTCCATTTCCTTGGCCAGAATGTAGCTGTAATGGAGTCTGGAAAAAGTGCCTGGCTTAAAACAATGGTAACTAATACTCTGTGCATTAGTTAGCTCTTCCTGCCAAGCAAATCGTCTCTGAACTTAGCAGCTTAAATAACAACCATTTTATTTATCTCACCATTCTCTGGGTCAACTGAGCTTCTTTTCCTCTGGACCAAGGTGAATGACTTCAGAGTTCAGGGCAACTTCATAGTCATATGGCTTTGTTTACCTTCACATGGGTTCTTTCCCTCCAGCAGGCTACCTAGGGCTCATCACATGGTGATATCAGAGTGGCACTGCAGTCAAAGGGGATGAGTCCTAATGTAAGCCTTTTCAAACCCCTGCTTGAGGCACAATTATACTACTGCTCCATCATCTAAAGTAGCTAAGCCTGATTCAGCAGATAGAGAAATGCATTCAACCTCTTGATGAGAGGAGAAGAATCTGTGGCTATTGTATAGAATCGGAGGACAATGGAGAATATAGACATTTTACCTTCAGGAATAGAATACTCCCCCCACCAACGTCTATTGTTTCAGGCTGGTTGTGACTAACTTCTTGCATTCCATCTTCACCTGGGTGTGTCCTGAGACATCACTTATAATCCATCTCCCACACATAATGAAACTAAGCAAAGCTTGTCCTCCTACATCATATGACACTGTAACCCTTCTAGTTAGTTACTCAGCTAAATAGGTAGAAGTCATCCTCGATGACTCCTTCCCTCTCATGTTCTCATACTCAAATTATAAGCAAGTCTTGCTGATTTCATCTCCTATTTATCTCTAGAATCCACCCACATGCCTTCATCTCTATTGCCACTGCCTTTTAGTCCAAGAGACCAGGCATTCTTGCCTTCTCCAATCTATTTTTCACAAGACGACTAACGTGATGAAAATGTAAATGTCATGTCATGTCACTCTCTAGTTTCAAAGTTCTGCTGGCGTACTCTCACTCTTAGCATGGAGATAAGCTCTTGACATATGGCCTGCAAGATCCTGCCTGATCTGACCCCTAGTAATCTCTCTCTGTCCACTCACTGCTACATATGACTTCAGCATAAGGCATAAACATGTACTTTTAAAACAATAATTTCAGTAGCATGAACCCAAGACTTGACCGCCTGCCCCTTGGGATACTAACACCATTACACTCAAAAGTTTCAGTCTATGTGCTACAAACTAACCACAGGCCCTCTCTTATGGGCAACTGGAGTGATATTTCTCGGTCTTTTAGGTGTTCTTCCTCGTCCTTGGGTGGTGAAGTAAGGCAGACTTCTTTGCAGGCTTATAGTAATGTTCAAAGGCGCTTTGGGAGTCCCTGTGTGTGACTGTAAGTAACAACGAATAAAATGGCTGATACGTATTGGATATTTAAAAAATTTTTTTTGGAGTACAGCTGCTTTACAATGTTGTGCTAGTTTCTGCTGTATAGCAAAAGGAATCAGCATATATCCCCTCTTTTTTGGATTTCCTTCCCATTTAGGTCACCACAGAGCCTTGAGTAGCGTTCCCTGTGCTCTACAGCAGGTTCTCACTAGTTATCTGTTTTATACATAATAGTGTATAATATGTTAATCCCAGTCTCCCCATCCATTCCATCCCCTCACTCCCCCTTGGTGTCTGTATGTTTATTCTCTACATTCGTGTCTTTATTTCTGCTTTACAAATAGGTTTATCTGTACAGTTTTTCTGGATTCCACATAAATGCATTGATATGTACTTGGTTTCTTTTTCTGACTGGCTTCAGTCTTTATGATTGTCTGTAGTCCATCTACGTCTCTGCAAATGACATACCTTCATTCCTTTAAGACTGGGTAATATTCCATTGGATATATGTGCCACATCTTCTTTATCCATTCCTCTGTTGATGGACATTTAGATTGCTTCCATGTCCTTATATTCACAATTTAATTGAAGTCACAGAACAATGAGGTAGGACTCTTGTCATTCCCATTTTACAGATAACAAATTGAGAGGTAGAGATGTTAGTAATCTGTCCAAGGACACAGGTAACTATTATTAGATTCAGATTTCATATCTGAGCGGTTTTAAATGAGAGTCTATCTCTAAGAAGTGAGAGTTTTTAACAGCATACTCAACTGCCTTGTTTGACTCTTATTATAGTGCCAGGGAGCTAGTTCAGTGTTGGGGGCCAGTTACATGAGTCTGAGCTTAGACGGAGGTGTTAAAAGGTAGAGGGCGTTCCACCTGGGTCGGTCAGCATGGGATCACATAGACAGGCTCTCTGAGCTAGAGGCGAAGTGAAAGAAACCACAGTTTGTCCCAGAGATAAGACAGAGGTGGATGACGAGGGAAAGAACTGAAGCTGGACCACAACAGAGGAGAATGGGAAGCGTCCAGGTGGAAACTTAATGAAAGAAAAGATTGCTTAGTTAGTAAGGGCCTTCTCTTGTGCTACCAGACTACTTTCCTTGATGGCTTAGTTTTTGGATATTTTGCAAACAAATATTAAATAAGGTCAGGTATCTTTTCCCAGTCCTCATCTAACCCTCCTGGCCTGGGGTAGTCTAGCCTCTGCAGTGGGTCTGACCAGCAGCTCTGCTCCTCAAGTCTTAGCTGGCGTGTCCAGCCCAGGCCTGTCCCTTACCTGCTCTTAAATGAGTTTAAAGTTGATTCTCAGAACCTCCTGATAAGACCCCAGCCTTGATTTTTGGCCTGTGAAACCCAGAGCAGAGACACCAGCCAAATTCATGCAGACTGGGAGATAATACATTTGCATTGTTTTAAGTCTCTGAACTTGCAGTGATTTGTTATGGCACTAACAAAATAACTAACACAAATCTTTCCCTCGGATCCTATTTCTGACAAGGTTTAGAAACCCACCAGGCCTTGAGGGATAGGAGAAGTTTCTAGGCACACCCTCCCCTACTAACACCAAGTTGAAATGACTTCTCAGAGTCTCCTTGGGTAGGGTCTGTCATGAACCAGACAAAGTGGGCCCGAGGCGACCCTCAGCCAGCAGGAACCTCCCCATTTTGCTCGCCGCCATCAGCTGGACCGTGTCAAGCTTTCAGCAGTTTACCAGGAGGAGAGCAGATGTCTGTCAGCTGGTGGACAAAGTGCGAAGGTGTTGCTCAGGCAGGGAGTCAATGTCACTCCTTGGAAAACAGTGGAAGGAGATCTTCACGGAGAAAAACCTGTCTGCACAGACAGCATTCCCAGTGGGATGAAGGGTTTTCTCCAAAACCTGGAGAGACAAGTTTAAAGGTGGGACACATTATAAAAAGATGCAAGTGTGAGTAGTAACAGTGACCAATGTTGGCTGCTAAGATGGATAAGACATTTTTTTCACCTGAGCCTCAGCAGCAGTTACATTACCTGGCATTAAGGCAGCTTCATATTCAAGGATGGACTTCCTGCCCTAAAAGCAGTAATCTAGACTATCACCTTTACCAGGCACCTGGATGAAAAGTGCTTGGAAGTCACAAAGTTACTCTTTACAAAGCATCAAGTAGATTTCCTTTTTTTTTTATTAAGGATAATCTGCAGACTGCATAGTAGCCATTTCCATTAAATAGACAGCTTAAGGGAAAAAAAAGAGAAAAAGCTTTGACAACTTTCCTTGCAATATCTTTTCATTCTTTCTTTGATGTATTTGGAGTGAGGAGAATACATTAGTGCCTTTTAGCTTGGCAGCCAACTCTCTCGCATGTAAGTAAATGGAAAAGGGTTGACTAGATGGTTTACTTCATTTGCAGAATTCTAATGTCAAGGCTGTTTCCTCAAAAGGCAAAAAAAAAAAAAAGTTTTAAACAATGCCTTTTACTTCTTATCAACAGTCAACTTCAATTAAATAGATGCTGTCATGCAGGAGACTATCTCAGGAACTTGTCAGTCTTTGGACCATAGGACCCATGGACAAGGTGATGGCTGCATTGGTACCTAGCAGCCCTGAGGGAGATGGGCTTCAGGGAAACGTGACCAATAAGAGTTAAGTCTTGACTCTATAGCAAAGACCATGTA
>NW_011494799.1:990824-1035193 GCF_000754665.1 Bison bison bison | reverse complement strand
AGACCATGTACATGTCCATAGCTGGCCTCATCCGGGCAGACTAGAATATACCCCAGTCCGGCCACTCTCCTCTGCCCCACCAGACATATAGAGTTTTGCTGTCACATGACCACCCACTTGAGCGCTTGAGATAAGACCTCTCAGGCTCTCTGAAGGTTGGGTGTAGTCAACGGGAAGTAAATGAAAGCAATGTGTTCCGCTTCCGGATCTGGACTTTAAAACTCTGCAATCCTCCCTTTTCTCTCTCGTCTCCCTCAGGGTAAGATCCAGACCGTGTTCCCGACAGTGACCCAGGTCCTTCCACCCAGAGGAAGGTGACACCCGAGGGGACAGTAGTGCATCAGACAGAAGGAGCCTGAGGCCACAAAAGTCTCTCGAGGCTGAGAGTTGCTCTGCCACATCAACTTCCAACCTACAGCTACGGGACAGAGACACAAACTTTCACATTATTTAAATATGCCTTGGCATCTCTTTGTTTTCACAGCTCAGCTGTTACCAAGCCCTCAACCCCTTCCCTCGTACCCAGAGCCTTTGGTTGCCTCGATGCCCAACCCCGGAATGCCCTCACCTAGATCTATGTTCTTGCTAAGCCCCGCTTTCTTTTTTAGAGTGATGACACTTCTGTTACAGAGCAGGCATCATGTTTTGCTCTGGGAATAAGTCATGCCAGCCCTCTGGGATGTGCCTGTCTTCCATGAGCAGTGCTCTTAGGATCTCCAACTCAGACCTTCTGATGGTCCATTGCTCATGTGTGTCTGGTGGGCAACTGATGGGCCTTAACCTTGACCTTCTGGGCACCATTTTCACTTTCAAGAGCACCTCTTATGGTGGGGAGTTCAGGACAGGTGGAGACAAGCTTGCGTCCCAGTGAGCCCTTGTGGTGCTTCTCAACATGCTGCTGCTGCTGCTAAGTCGCTTCAGTCGTGTCCGACTCTGTGTGACCTCATAGACGGCAGCCCACCAGGCTCCTCCGCCCATGGGATTTTCCAGGCAAGAATACTGGAGTGGGTTGTCATTTCCTTCTCCAATGCATGAAAGTGAAAAGTGAAAGTGAAGTCGCTCAGTCATGTCTGACTCTTCCCGACCCCATGGACTGCAGCCTACCAGGCTCCTCTGCCCATGGGATTTTCCAGGCAAGAGTACTGGAGTGGGGTGCCATTGCCTTCTCCGCCTCTCAACCATACCATGCCCCAAATTGTTTCCTCTACCTCCAAGGTTGGAATTTCACCCTCCTTTCCACTCCCAGTGTTTTAGAAGACATACATAGGTTTAGAGTAAATCTTAAAATTTTGATGGTAAGCAAGATTTCACTTTTGATTAAACAGCTAAGATTGGACTTAAAAGCAATTTTTTTTTTAAAAAGGAAGTAATTCAGGGATACAGAGAACAGATTGGTGATTGCCAGAAGCAGGGGGTAAGAGTGTAAAATGGGTGAAAGTCAAAAGGTGGATTCCACATATAAAATAAGTAAGTCATGATGTATAGCCTGGTTACTATAGTTCGGTTCAGTTCAGTTTAGTAGCCCAGTCATGTCCGACTCTTTGTGACCCCATGAATCGCAGCACGCCAGGCCTCCCTGTCCATCACCAACTCCCGGAGTTCACCCAAACTCATGTCCATCAAGTCGGTGATGCCATCCAGCCATCTCATCCTCTGTCGTCCCCTTTTCCTCCTGCCCCCAATCCCTCCCAGCATCAGAGTCTTTTCCAATGAGTCAACTCTTAGCATGAGGTGGCCAAAGTACTGGAGTTTCAGCTTTAGCATCATTCCTTCCAAAGAAATCCCAGGGTTGATCTCCTTCAGAATGGACTGGTTGGATCTCCTTACAGTCCAAGGGACTCTCAAGAGTCTTCACCACAATTCAGAAGCATCAATTCTTTGGCGCTCAGCTTTCTTCACAGTCCAAATTTCATATCCATACATGACCACTGGGAAAACCATAGCCTTGACTAGACAGAACTTTGTTGGGAAAGTAATGTCTCTGCTTTTGAATATGCTATCTAGGTTGGTCATAACTTTCCTTCCAAGGAGTAAGTGTCTTTTAATTTCATGGCTGCAATCACGATCTGCAGTAATTTTGGAGCCCCTCAAAAATAAAGTTTGACCGTTTCCACTGTTTCCCCATCTATTTCCCATGAAGTTAGTATTGTAGAATATTGTATATTTGAAAGATACCAAGAGAATAAATCTTAAAAATTCTTATTACAAGGAAAATAATTCTGTGACCATATGTGGTGATAGATGTTAACTTGACTTCTCATGGTCATTTCACAGTATATACAAATATCAAATCACTATGTTGTACTCCTGAAACTAATAAAATGTATATCAATTATGCCTTCATATAACAGGAATCATTAAAATTAATGAAAAGTGTGACTGAATGCATTCTCAGCCTCCTCAAGCCCAGCAAAGTTTAGAAATACAATGCAGGGTTCAAAATAGCCACAAATCCTTGGGTTACAGGACATCTGGCATCACCGACTCAATGGACAGGAGTTTGAGTGAACTCCGGGAGTTGGTGATAGACAGGGAGGCCTGGCATGCTGAGATTCATGGGGTTGCAAAGAGTCGGACACGACTGAGCGACTGAACTGAACTGAACTCTCAATAAAGCTGTTTCATAATTTTAAAGTGGTGTTATATGGCAGGATGCATAAGTAATGTTCATGTATGATAAAAATAAATGTTTCAAAATCTAGTCATGCAAATGTTTTAAACCTTTTAGAATTGGTCATATTACAAAAATTCAGTCTTAGAAAAAGAGGTAGCTAGTTTTTCAAAAGCATGCAGCACAAGATTTCTTTCAGAGGAAACTTATGCTGTGTTTCAATATTATTTAATTTAAAAAACTTAACTTTTTGGCAACTCCTGGGAACATAGACAGATATAGACTATCCCCTGGAATCGAGGGTGAAAAACTCTTCCTTCTATAAATAACTGCTTAACACCTTACAGGACACACACACCCACACACAATTTTGTAGATACGCAATTTTTTTCACACGAAATTCTACAGGGAAATGGAAGATTTTTCTACAAGCTGGTATAAATGGTGGCAAATCTGAAGAAAATGTAGATGGACATCCTTAACGCTATCTACTTACCCAGTGAAATGAGAATTCATTTATTTATTACAAGTTTGTGTATATTAATTTTAAATTACTTTAAAGACAATACAGTTAAAGTACATAAACCATTAATCAATCAAACAAATATTTAACTGGATGCTACTAAATGCTAGGTCCTATTCTAGACAATGGACCTTTAGAAGTGAACCTGACTTACCTTGGGGCCAAATCCATAGGATTTTATTTTCTTGTAAGACAAGTTGTACGGCTCAACAAATCCTAACAATAACAAAAAAGGGTTTACCAGTATCATTGTGTTGTTGTGCTAGCTGCTCACTCATGTCTGAGTCTTTGTGACCCCATGGACTATAGCCCACCAGGCTCCTCTGTCTGTGGAATTCTTCAGGCAACAGTAATGGAATGGGTTGCCATTCCCTTCTCCAGGGGATCTTTCCAACCCAGAGACTGAACCAATGTCTCCTGCACAGCAGGCAGATTCTTTACAGTCCGAGTCACAGGGAAGCCCTAAGTATCATTAGTACACAGAAAACATAGTTTCAAGACAGCTGGGTGTGTGTACCCACACCGTCCATATTTTTTCATGTCAGTTCCTATCATTTCTCCTCTGCATCGCTTCTTGCTCTCTCTCTCTCTGTCTCTCTCCCTTCAAGTAGTAATTCAAAACTGAAGACAGAGGTTAGTACCAATAAAGATTACCAACTGAAATACTGGATTTCAGTTCTGTGCTCTTCATGGATAAAAGTCTCCTTTTAGTACCTAGCGGAACATTTGGATATTCATCTGAGCTTGGAGAATGAGGGGGGCTTACAGAGCATGAGCTGCCTGGGAGGGTCACTCTGGCCTGTGTGTGTGTGTGGTGTCTTGGGGTAAATTGTGAGGGGCCTGAAGAAGGCAAGCAACTTATTACCTGCTCCAGCATCTCTGCCAGCAAGCCTGTACATCTGGATAATTGAAGAGAAAGAGAGCCCAAGCCCAGCCATTTCAGAAAACACTTCAGTGAGGCAAAGGTTTCAGACTATAACTCTCTTTGTGAGAGTCGTATACATAGTAATGCGGAAGGAAGCAGTGGACCTCCAAAGAGTGGTGAGTCCCCATCCTCTACTCCCAGTTCCAAGCATGCAGTCAACCCTCTGTGCGTGCTAAGTCACTTCAGTCACGTCTGACTCTTTGCAACCCTATCGACCGTCACCTGCCAGGCTCCTCTGTCCACGGGATTTCCCAGGCAAGAATACTGGAGAGGATTGCTGTGCCCTCCTCCTGGGGGCTGTTCACAACCCAGGGATAGAACTCCCATCTCTTATGTCTCCTGCATTGATAGGTAGGTTCTTTACTGCTAGCGCCACCTGGGAAACTCAGTCAACCCTACAGTGAAAGTGAAAGTCATTCAGTCATGTCTGACTCTTTGCGTCCCCATGGACTACACAGTCCATGGAATTCTCCAGGCCAGAATACTGGAGTGGGTAGCCTTTCCCTTCTCCAGGAGATCTTGCCCACCCAGGGACTGAACCTAGATCTCCTTCATTGCAGGCGATTCTTTACCAGCTGAGCCACGAGGGAAACCCAGTCAACCCTATGTTTGAGCTAAAATCTACTACTTACGTGGATGGGCTATAACCCAACCTTGCATTGTGATTTCAAAGGTAGCCTACTTGTTAGAACATAGATGCTTTTTACGTTGAATCTGTAAAAAGCTGCCAAAAGCAAAACTAGCATCAGAGGAGCTATTGCCTTGGGAATTACAGCGTGACTGCAGGTGATGTTTCATGGGTGGGAGTTTCCAGGAACCAGCAGGTGATGTGGAGAAAGAAGAGCTGCTACAGGTAGAGTCTGTGTTTGTCTTTGCATTGACCAGGAGAGGGGGTGTTTCTAATGGTGCACAGCTGGCCTTTCTTCTGAAGATGGACACCGAGAACAGAGTCAGCCTTGCACGGTGCTAAGTCTTTTTCCTTGGCTGGGATGTTAGCAAGCGTATGGGGTAAGGCAGTGCCTCTTCTTGTTTTATTGCTTCTGGTGAAATTGTAGGGTGGTTGTGATTTTATGCTGCTTATCTCACCAGGTGGAGAGAGAGAAGGGCAAGAGACAGAGGAAGATAGACAGAGATAGGAAGAGAGGCCTATGATGGCTCTTGTATCATCTTTTGGAGGAAGTCCCTGTTCATATTCAAACTGATATAAATCTGCTTATAAGGCAGGCTGAAGGCTGCTTGGAGAAATATAAATGTCTGTTGTCCTCCTTTATGGCAGAATCTGGCAGCTTTATTTCCATTCAGCCACCCATCAGGCTCTGTCATGTCAGACATGGTTACCACACACATTATGTATCCTGGAACTTGGTGAGCACACATTCCACTCAATTTAACTGTGTTCCTCTGGAATACAATTCCTCCTAATCGAGAGGGAAAAATGTATTCATGAATCTGTTGATTTGAACCTCTCACAGGAACAATAAGAACCAAATATTCCTCAAGAATTTAATGACTCCATGACCACTCCAATAGGAAAGAGTGCAAGAAATTTGTCCCATGTCAACCTGTGTGGTTTTCTTTTTAAGCTGATTCTTATCTTTATTACTGCAGAGGAAAGAATGCAGTGTACAAACACGTGCATATGTTCGTATATATGCCTGTCATTACACAAATGTGAAAAAAATTACATCTTCTTCTATTCTGTATTCCCCATAGCAGTCAATATGCATCATTCTCTATTGCTGCATCACAACCTATCCTAAAACATAGGGACCTAAAAAATAACAATTATTTCTCACCATTTGGGGAGTTAATCAGGCATTTCTCCTTCTGTACATGGTGACATTCAGTGGTGAGACGGCTGAAAAGTCCGAATGGCCTCATCCACATGGTTGACGGTTAGTTAGTGCTAGCTGGGTCCTACCTGGGGCTGTTGGGTGGGACCCATCTCTCCTCCAGGCGTATAATAAACAGGCTGCTTGGGTTTTCCCACAGCATGGCAGTCTGAGGGGGTCAACTTCTAACCTGGCAGCTGGCTTCTAAGAATGCAAAATTTGCTTCTGCAACCTAACAAGGCTTTGGTATAAAATACCACTTCAGGCAGCATCACTTCTGTCATAGCTTATTGGTTAAAACAGATCACAGAGCCAACCCAGGCTTAAAATAAGGCATGGATATTGGGAAGTGGGGTCTCCTGGAGAGTCACTGAAACAAATATATACATACATCTACAAATACATCTTTCTGTCTCTTGTCTATCATCTAATTATCTATGTATATTTCCAAACACTTCACATGTTTAAATGTGGTCTTTATTTTGTAAGACGTCTATTCGGTGTGCTAAACATCTGATCTGAGAGTGAAGGACTGAAGTATCCACTGTGCTTAGTCGCTCAGTCATGTCTGACTCTTTGCGACCCCATGGACTGTAGCCCATCAGGCTCCTCTGACCTTGGGATTCTATGGGCAAGAATACTGGAGTGGGTTGCCATTTCCTCCTCCAAGGGGATCTTCCCAATTCAGGGATCCAATGCAGGTCTCCCACATTGCAGTGGGAGTGGAATGGAATGCAATGGAAATAAAAAGGCAGTCTTTTTACTGAGCCACCAGGGAAGTCAGGAAGTATCACAGATGATAGCATTTCAGAGGAAGATAAGAACTTAGAGATCATCTAGTTAAGCATCTTTCTTTTCAAGTGAAAGAACTAATATTACTCAACACTTTCTTCATCAGACCACATGTCACTGGCCCTGTTTTTCTTCTGACAATACTAAGCAACCACTTTGCCCTGATTCAGTTGTTTTAACATCAAAGGTATTGAACAGTAAATGACTGTAATAATCATGTAGCACATTCACAATCTGATCATTACTTTGGAATCTTGCTAATGATCCAGCTTCTAAACTGGAGTCATTACAAGTGAAAACTCTGACTCTAGAGAAAACCAGTAAGAATAACTTGATTTCCTGGGAGAATGGAAAGCAGCATATGTTAAAGAAACCTCAGCTGTAGGTAGGAGAGAAAATTCTCCCTGGAAACATGACTTTGCTTAACTGAACAAGAAAAATCATGTGTATTTTTAAAACCCCTAATAAACTCTAATTGACTTAGAAATATTGTTCCATTCACAAGTTGAATGTAAATATGAATGTTGTCTTTAGGTAAGTTGATATTTAAACTACTCACTTAATTTACTTTAGTTTATTTCAACCTGTATTCTGTTCAGTGATCCCCAATATCCTAGTGATCCCCAAGATCCTAGATAGCTGACAGAGATGAAGAAAAAAGATATCTATGTCCAACCATATGTAATTAGTTATGACACATCCACAGGATTTACCACACACTTATCATATCAGAAGTTATAAAATAATATTTTAAGAGCCCTCTTTAAGTATAATTGATACATAGAAGATTTTGCATCTTTTATGTATACAATTTGATGAATTTTGATACATGCATATACTCGTGAAACTATCACCACAATTAAGGTAATTAACATATATAGACAAATATTTAATACAGAGAGAAATGTTCAGGAGGAGTATCAAAGTGGAAAAGAATGCTAAAGGCAGCAAGATGAGAACAAATGCCTAGTGTAGTCCAGTGTTTTGAAAAATAATCTTTATCCATAGCAAAGAATGACAAATGTTAATACATTATTTCTGGTTTGTGGGCCTGAGGTAATTTTTTCCTACATTTTTCAAATTTCCCACAGTCAATATATGTTTGTCAATATAAAAAGGAAATTAAAAAATATTTTAAAGTACAGAAGACTATTTATCTATTATCTGTCTCCTTTGTTTCTTGTCTGTTTGGCTATCTATTTTTCAACTTCTAATTTTTCTCTAATTTGCAATGTTCCAAAGGCAGTAGTATTTATATAAAAATTTCAAGTTTCCTAAGAAATATATAATAAGCCATGAAGATTCTAGCACCACCATGCATTTCATTAAAATCAGCCTGGAGGACAAAAGCTGATGTGTCTGAGTCCACTGGTAGCTTCCCCACAAGGAGGGTAGGGGCATACTCAGGACACCTAATCCCGACCTGGGCCTGTTGCACTTGAATATCATCATAGCATAATGCCATTTGATCCCAAGCCATCTTTGATCAATGTTTAATGATCAGAGTTTATGTAGCAATCAAAGACATTATAAAGCAGCAGATATTTATAGCTTATGGCCAATGGAGGCTCTGCAAAAACAGCTTTTTCTGTGGTGCGAGACAGTTCAATTGATGCCATTGGCATTCCACAGCACCACAGAAACATATCAAAGAAATTTGTTATGCTTTGAGCATGAAAGCGAAGTAAAACACAGATAATTTGAGAAACCAGAAAACTTATCAGGGACGGGATCCACAGGCTGCCTGTCAGTTGGCAGACGCCGGGCCATGGAGCACTTGGCAGGACAGCACCTGCATGCAAATGCAGACCCGGAGCGGCAACAGCAGGTTTTCCTCCAACTGGAGGATGTTGCTATTCAAGGGGGCTGATGAATGAAACCAGAATTGCATCAACCGCAGTGGAAAGGCGGACAGGAGCAGGAGACAGCTGCGCGGGTGACCGCTTTACAAGCAGAAGCTATCAATCAGAAGGCGTGAAAGGCCCAAATCCAGGGAAACCAGGAGCCCACCCCCTTGATACCAATCCTAATAGAGTGTCAGTCACTGATGCAAATACCAGACTGAGGAGCACAGCGACAGCCCCTGCCTTTCCCGGAGGAATGATCTCGGCCAAAGTTGGCCCTTGTCCTCCTTTAGGGACAGGTCACACTGCAACTGAGGATATTTTTACATGCCAGAGATTGTTGCTGACCTTCCTTGGAAGTGTTTAGAGGTGCTGTTGGAGTATCAACGGTATAACTGTCTCCCATCAACCACCCAGCTCAGGGTATCCACAGGGAAGGAGCCAAACCATCAGGCATTCGGGGGCTCATGTCTAAGAGAGTACAGATTCTACAGCCAAGCTGCTGGCTGGATTTGAATCCCCAATATGATCTCTGTGAACTTGACTTTCTCATCTGGAAAATGGGTTGATGACAGTTTACAAAGACTGAACTCAAGAGCAGGGCTACCCAATAGAAATTTTATGTGGGCTACTGTATGTGATTTCCTTGCACCTAAATTTAAAGAGTAAAGAAAAGAAAATGTGAGATGTAAATATTTTATTTAGCCCAAACTGTCTAAAATATTGTCATTTAAACATATAATCAACACTAAGATTGTACTAATGAGCTCTGGGTTTTTTTGGACTAAGCCTTCAAAACCCAGACAGTATTTCAGCTTTATGGCATGTCTCCATTTAGACCAGCCTCATTTCAAGCTCTTAGTCAGTCACGTTTGGCTAGGCGCTACTGTGTTGAACAGAACAGCTTTAAATCATGAGACGCATTATATTTATGGTCAGCCTAGAATCTGGGGGGGAAACTGAACTATTTTAAAATGTTTCATAAATTTAACAGACAATCTCCTTGCGATCCAGGGCTGAGAAGGTAAAAGCTTATAATTCCCTCTGCCAGTAAAAGCAACATTCGCTTTTTTAAAAAGTCTAAAAATAAGTACTTTGATATTTATAATTCTGAAAATTCTATCCATTTCAATCTAAACTATCTGCATGAGATAATAGACCAATTATTTTTAGAGCTCTTTAAAATAATTTGGTAGACATAAATACACATGTGGATACACAATTGGGATACACAAAAAGTCGGCACCAGCCACAGATAAATAATTAATCAATATGGAATGTTAAATTCCAGGGATCCAAGTGGAATCGTCAGAACGAACCACGTCCTTACCTCATTATGACACTCATATTCATCGTCATTTGTAGCATTAATAACATTAAAAAATAAATACATGGATCCTAGAACATTAATAATGGTAATCTTGTCATCTTTTAAAATTATGAGATGCAGTTACCCTGCACAGTGGGATGCAGATATCATGAAGGAAAATAATTAAAATATTAATTACACATTGGATAGAGCATTGCCTATCATTATTATGTTATCATTATTGTTGTTATGTTGCCAAATATTGCTTTATGAAGATTTTGCTTTATAAAGCCTTTATGAGACATAAAATCTTTTATGATTTTCATATTTACTCTATTAGCAACTTAAGCTCCCTGGGACATTAATGCATGAGATATCAGATGGAGACGATCAGATTCAGCAACCAGGAAATATATTAACCTGGCTTTGCTGTGGGCCTATGCTCATTAATCTGAAATGTTCAGCATGTAATGTGTGTCTTTGAGTCAAATGGATGCTTAGATGGAAAAATACGTGGAACATCCATTTTAGGCATGCCCATTGTTGAGTTAATCATAGGTAAACATTTACCCAAAGGTGGAAAGTTCTGTCGATCCAGGTTTCACCTGTCTCTGGTACCAGTTCTAGGGTCTCACCTATTTCTGTCGTTACCATTTCCTCTGCATTCGAGGCTGTAGTGACCAAAGGGAAATTTGTCGTGGACAGTATATGGGCAATATGGGCTAGTTCAATAAAGATGGTACTGTGATGTTCAGCTCTTCACTTCTCATGTAGTAAAATGCAAAGCAATCTTGTGTTATGACTTCAAGATTAGACATCAGGAAGCAGAGTGTCCATGAGAAAGGAAAGATGATCCTGTCACCATCGCTAACATCTGTCCAGGGAGGAGCAAGATTTTGTCCTCGACCTGACATTTCCTGACTCCTCTCAGCCTTGAGGTTCATTTGTATAAAATGCTGGGGAGGGGCGGGGATTACCACCCCTCCTGCACAGCTTTGTGGAAAGACCAGAGTCCAAGGCCCTTAAATGTACGTGCCCGTTATATGCACAGTAGAAGTGTCCGATATTATTCTTCTGTGCATATTCAGCTATGTGAAAACTGTCCACATTCATTTCAATCTTTTTACAGGCTTTTGACTGATTTTTTAACTTTCTGTTTTACACTGGAGTGATTAACAATGTTGTGTTAATTTCAGGTGTAGAACAAAATGATTCAGTTATACGGATATATGTATCTGTGAAGTGAAAGCCTCCCAGTCACGTCTGACTCTTTCCGACTCCATGGATTATACAGTCCGTGGAATTCTCCAGGCCAGAATACTGGAGTGGGTGGCCTTTCCTTTCTCCAGGGGTTCTTCCCAACCCAGGGATGGAGCCCAGGTCTTCCACATTGCAGGTGGACTCTTTACCAGCTGAGCCACGAGGGAAGCCCAAGAATACTGGAGTGGGTAGCCTATCCCTTCTCCAGTGGATCTTCCCAGCCCAGGAATTGAACTGGGGTCTCCTGCATTGCAGGTGGATTCTTTACCAACTGAACTATCAGGGTGTATCTAGTTAGTAACTATTATTTTTTCAAATTCTTTTCCCAATTAGATTGTTACAGAATATTGACCAGAGTACCCTGTGCTGGGAAAGATTGAACAGAGTTTCCTGATGCTGGGAAAGACTGAAGGCTAAAGGAGAAGGGGGCGGTAGGGGATGAGATGGTTAGATAACATCACCGACTCAATGGACATGAGTTTGAGCAAAATCCAGGAGACAGTGAAGGACAGGGAAGCCTGATATGCTGCAGTCCACGGGGTCGCAAATAGTCGGACACAACTTAGTGACTGAACAGCAACAGCATACAGTAGGTCCTTGTGGTTATCCATTTTATTTTCCCCTAGCTATTTAAAAAATATTTTTAATTGGAAATTTAAAAAAGTAATTTCCATTTTAAAAATTAATTGAAAATTTAATCTTAACTTTAATAAAAGGAATTATTATAATTGCCTTACAATGGTGTGTTGATTTCTGTCATATGACAGTGTGAACCAGCCATAAATGTACATATGTCTCCTCCCTCTTGAGCTTCGCCCTCACCACCCTGTCCTTCCCCTCTAGGTTATCACAGAGCGCCAGACTGAGCTCCCTGTGGTACATAGCAACTTCCCGCTGGCCATCTATTTTATGCATTGTGATGTGTATACTTCATGCTCCTCTCTCAATTTGTCCCACCCTCCTCTTCCTCTGCTGTGTCCACAGTCCATTCTCTGTGTCTGTATCTCTATTCTTGCCCTACAAATTGGTTCACAGTACCATTTTTCTCAATTCCATGTACATGCATTAATACAGGATATTTGTTTTTCTCCTTACAATAGCCAGGACACAGAAGCAACGTAGATGTCCATCGACAGAAGAATGGATAAAGAAGCGATGTACTCATATATAACGCAATATTACTCAGCCATAAAGAGGAATGAATTTGAGTCAGCTGAACTGAGGTAGATGAACATAGAGCCTGTCATAAGGAATGGAGTAAGTCAGAAAGACTAAAACAAATATTGTATCTATTTTAAATATCACAGGGTGTGAGTGTTAATCCCCAACTTCCTAACTATCCCTCCCCATCTTCCCCACTGGGAACCATAAGTTTTTCTCTAAGTCTATGAGTCTGTTTCTGTTTTGTAAATAAGTTCATTTGCATCATTTTTTTTAAGATTCCACATATAAATGGTATTATATGATATTTCTCTTTCTCAATCTCTCTTTTAATAAACATTTCATAGGGGCCCATTTATATAAAGGAGGTAGAGCTGGTTAAGTCAGGAGGAGGAAAAGGTCCCTGTTTCCAGGACTGGCAGTCTGAGGGGGAGACAGATGTACAGACATACATGAGCCCAGGCCATGGCAGAAGCGGTGGGCAGTGGTGACTATGCATGGTTGGCATCTTCGCAGCCTCCTGTTGGGCGAGGAACCCTGCTTGTTAATTTTCTTGTGTGGGATGCAAAGAACAACGGTTTAGAAATCCTAAGAATGGTGATTTGGTCCCAGTTACTAGATCCAACTACTTTTAGCTGCGTGCATTGGACCTGTATGTAGGTACTTGTCTAATACAAAGTCCAAGCCATGCTGGTTAATTTGCTTCTGTGTAGTATTAATATTTCTTCTTGTGGATCTCTACTTTAATAGCTTATTTGACTACTAATTTCTCAGGTGCGCATGGGGAGGGAACAGCACTGATGATTTCTTTCCTTCCAGTCTCTGCTTAAACGGTCTACGAACAAAGAGTGCCTGCCACTCATCAGAAACAGCTCTGACTCCACCTCTAAGGGCTTTAGACTCATGTTCTGCTCATCTTTTCTTTCTAGCTGTTATTGCTACTTGAGAATTGATGTGTGATTTGCTTCTCCCACTTAGAAAATAAAGTCAAGCAGGGTGGGACTTTGTTTTGTCTGCTGCTATATTCCTAGGGCCTAAAATGATGCCTGTATGATGGATGGCTCCTGATAAATATTTTCTGAAAGAATGAATACATGAAGAAATAACATAATCCTTAAAGAAAGAATGACATGCATGTAGGGGAAAGCACTTAGACTTCAGAAGGAGATTCTTAGGTTTTCATCCTGACCCTCTGGCTTCCTAAATGTGCAGAGGTGGGTGTATTATTTCTTTTTGAACTATAGTTTTCTTATCCATATAATGGGAGTCTTAACTCTCACACACGATAGTAAGAGCTCTTTCAAAATTTCATTCTTTGTAGCTAATTATCTCATATGGAAAGTCAACTTATTTAGTTATCTGAATTGATATTACATGGTTGATTAATTTGGAAGCCATTGTGAGAACTGAGATAATATAAGCAAGACCATCAAGTTTCTCTAACATTAGTTTTAATTCCCAGGTGTTATATTTGAAGGGATTTATTTTGCTTATCCATGGAGAAGGGCATGGCAAGCCACTCCAGTAATCTTTCCTGGAGAATCCCATAGACGGGTAGCCTGGGGGGGCTACAGTCCATAGGGTTGCAAAGAGTCAGACATGCCTGAAGCATCTTGGCACAGTGCAGCACAGCACATTTTGCTTATAAACTTTTGCTTTCTAAATCATCTTTAATCAATACAGGCTAATCAAATGAATATTAATATCAATTAAGGAAGCAGAAATGTCTTTTCAAACAAGATAACTAGGAAAAATCTTCTATGTATAAAGTTTATTCAGGTCCCTATTGACAGCATTTGATCTTCAAAAAATATTTTCTCTATGTTTGGTCATCATTTAAGTTTTCATTTATTTTTCTGTTTACTCAGAGCCTATACCTCTACTGTCTTCCCTCTCAATATTTGGCTGTTGTGGAACTTAATATAAATTGCAAGAGAAAAAAAATAATAGGAAAGGAATTAAAATTCAAAGTAAATTCCACTCATTTTTCAGTTCAGTTCAGTTGCTCAGTCTAGTCCGACTCTTTGCGACCCCATGGACTGCAGCATGCCAGGCTTCCCTGTCCATAACCAACTCCCAGAGCTTACTCAAACTCATGTCCATCGAGTCAGTGATGCCATCCAACCATCTCATCCTCTGTCATCCCTTCTCCTCCTGCCTTCAATCTTTCCCAGCACCAGGGTCTTTTCCAGTGAGTCAGTTATTTGCATCAGGGGGCCAAAGAATTGGAGTTTCAGCATCAGCATCTGTCCTCCCAATGAATATTCAGGATTGATTTCTTTTAGGATGGACTGGTTGGATCTCCTTGCAGTCCAAGGGACTCTCAAGAGTCTTCTCCAACAACACAGTTCAAAAGCATCCGTTTTTCAGCGCTCACCTTTCTTTATGGTCCAACTCTCACATCCATACATGACTATTGGAAAAATCATAGCTTTGACTAGATGGACTTTGTTGGCAAAGAAATGTCTCTGCCTTTTAATATGCTGTCTAGGTTGGTCATAGCTTTTCTTCCAAGGAACAAGTGTCTTTTAATTTCATGGCTGCAGTCACCATCTGCAGTGATTTTGGAGCCCCTAAAATAAAGTCTTTCACTGTTTCCATTCATTTTTAGTTATTTCCATTCATTTCCACTCATTTTAGGTAAGATATAATGTTCATGGAGCAGAATAGTTAGAAATAGTTGTGATAATCTTTGGGTTTAAATTGTTAGAAATATTTGTAGCAATCTGTAGGTTTAAATTTTGAGTACTTTTGTCTGAATTTCAGGTACCAGAAAATTTTCAACAAATCCCAAAGTGGTGTCATCTAAATTCTAAAGGCACAGAGACTTATACAAAACAATCAGTCCATTTCACCAATTTAGACAACTGCTCATTCATTGGAAATATAGTCCCATGTAAATCAAATCTCTGACTTGATCAATCTGTCTAATGAATCTCTTTGTGTCATGTCTGTTTTACAAATGTGAGAGAAATTCATACAGAGGCAGGGCTTCTCCATTCAGTATCAGCCTTGGCTAAGGATGGGCAATGGCACAACCTGAGTCTCTTTGTCGGAAATCCCCTAGTATACAGCCAGGGAGTTAGGAGAGCTGGTTCTGATTAGCCTATACGGAGAGTCCAGTGTGAATGCTATTAAAAGCTCATTGAATGGTATAGGAACTGATTACTTACCCAGGGAGTTCTAAGTAAATCGAAGCAAATTGGCTGAGATTCAATTTAACAAACATTTACCAAGCATCTGCTCTGCTTACAGGGCTGTGCTCAGCGCTATGGGAGATGCAAAGATGAAACAGAGGCAGGCTGCCCTCCAGGAGCTCACCCTCTGCTGTGTGTGACACAGCCCCGGAAAGAGCATGCATCTTCAATTGTAGCCAGGGAACATTCTACCCACGGATCAAAATTTGGGGCAAATTGTTAAGGATTCATGGCACAGAGCTAGAGAACAAATGACCTGCATGGTGACTGTAATCAATGGCAGAATATCTTCGATACTGGAAGAAAGACTTAAGAGAGAATGCCTGAGTACCGAGGATGGTTTCTGGGAAGACATGGGTCTTAAATGGCACTGCATCTTCAACAGGTATGCACTGGAGGGAAGGACTTTCTGGGTAAGGGAAGAGAGGCTGAGTAATACTGAAAAATAGCTATAATGAAGGGCTTACGTGGGCCAGGCACTGTTCTAAGTCCTTTACATGTCCTAACCCACTTGTTTTTCACATCAGCTTCACGAGAGTAGGTACAGATACAATCCCGAGTTTACAGATGAGGAAACGGAGACATAAAGAGGGCAAGTAACTTGCCCGTGGTAACCCAGTTAGGAAGCAGGGGACTGAAATGCCAGTTTGTTCTTCATAGTATTCCTGTGCTGCTTTGCAAAACCTTGAGATTGGGAAAGATATGCAAGGGTAGAGATAGCTTCACATAGATTTATAAGAGCTCTGGTTTAAAAAGCAGGTAGGAACACAACACTGTAAAGCAATCATCCTTCAATCAAAAATCAATAAAAGTAAAACAATAGCAATTTTCAATAATAAAGCTCCAGTCATGCTAAGTATGTGTTAGCTGCTCATTTGTGTCTGACTCTTTGAGACCCCGTTGGCTGCAGCCCACCAGGCTCCTCCATTCATGGGATTCTCCAGGCAAGAGTACTGGAGCGGGCGGCCATTTCCTTCTCCAATGCGAAATATTCATTCAAAAAGAAAAGACAAGAAAAGTAGGTGGGGAACAAATCCGAAGATACTCTGTAGGAAATAGAAGCCACGAAAGTTATGGACAAAGTCCTTCTTTTAGGAAGAAAATATTGCCAGCTTAATATTGAATGTAATAGAGGAGAATGATGTTAAAATAAGAGGCCAATGATGAGTTTCCTGCACTAATCCAGGTGACAGGTGGGTGATGAAGGACCCAGACATATGGTGGGGAAAGAAAAGAGACATTGGGAAGACAAACATATGCCACCATGGTGACCTTCTCTTGCCCTACACGATGTTTTGGTGCTTCCTGCCTAGCGAAGAGGCTTCCTAGGTGATGCTAGTGGTAAAGAATCCACCTGCAAAGAAGGAGACGTGGGTTTGATCCCTGGGTCAGGAAGATCCCCTGGAGAAGGAGACTGCAGCCCACTCCAAGTATTCTTGCCTGAAGAATCCCATGGGCAGTGAGCTGGCTGGCTGCAGTCCACAGGGTCGCAGAGTCAGATCCAACTGGAGTGCCTGAGCACACACGCGTGCACATCTAGAGGGGCAAACTTGTGGAGACTTCCCAGTGCCATGCCTGAAGTCTCAGACAAAATGCTTGGTCTAAAATTCAGCCCTTTGCAGCACAGTCTGAAATGACTTATGGAACATTTTTACAAACAGCACTGAATGTGACCCTGTGGTCCCAGATCACAAGTTGACTATTGAGAGTCTAGTCCTTTGAGGGTATTGTTTCTGAGTTCTGGGGCCTATGAGTAAGAAAAAAAAAATGAGTAAGAAATTGGTTTAGTCACTTAACAATCTGGATTTCATGATCCCTAAAGCTCTTTTTAATTTTTCTAAATCTTGTGTTTTTCAATTTTTTCAATTCTTTCCAAATTTTTCCAAATCTTGTGTTTACATTGGTATCAAATGAGTTAAAACCTTAAGTGCATTTTCTTATACAATCATTTATTCAAAATGCTTTGCCTTAAGTGTAAAATGGGAGCACATGCTGTCTTGATGCTATTTTCTTTACTAAAAATGGCAAGTAAAACTTTAAAGAAATGATACATGAGATGGTATTTTGGCTTCCCTGGTGGTTCATATGGTAAAGAATCGCCTGCAACACAGCAGACCTGGGTTCGATCCCTGGGTCTGGAAGGTTCCCTGGAGAAGGAAATGGCAACCCAACTCCTTCAGGCAAGTACTCTTGCCTGGAAATTCCGTGGACAGAAGAGCCTGGCAGGCTACAGTCTAAAGGGTGGCAAAGAGTCGGACATGCCTTAGTGACTAACACTTTCACTTTTCACTTCTAATAGTGAGGAGGTTTTAGGCCTGCATGCTGCTGCTACGTTAAGCAATAGTTCTGCTACAAACACTTAAAATGGGAACTTATTTGGATAACTCCTGATATTGTTATTATTCTAACAAGACATTAGCATAATATTTTTGAAGCAGTGGGTGTCCGAGACCACCACTGGGAGAATAATAAGAAGGTCATGGAAAGGAAGCTAGAGTTATGAATTCTAGTATCCCAAAGTTGCCCAAATGGTTTCATAAGGGCAAAACTGTCATTACAGATCCTGAATTATTCAGACCTGTGCTTTGGAGGAACACGCCTTTAGTATGCTGAAGATGTTGTTTAAGGCTTCTGGGGTCACTGCAGATATTAAAAATTGGTACCAAGACACTAGACTACTAATCAGACAATGCCGGAAGGACTCAGACACACTGCAGAATTCCTAATAATTCAAACAGGATCTGGTCCACCGCCTTTTTAAGTACAGAAGCAGCACATCCACGTATAATTAGTGATACATTTGAGCAAAAATTTGTGCATCCATCTCAACATTCTATAAGCGATGAGGAAATAGAGCTTTGGTGTGTAAGAAAAAGCATTCTAATGGCTAGCCTGATGATAAAGCAACCCCTACAGTGAAGTTATAATTACAATTTTGTCAAGAGAGTAGGGAAGTCAAAGTTTCACAGGGGGAAAAAAACCTATTTACAGAAAAATATTATGCTTTTCATTTGATAGAAAAGTAATTATTGCAAAGGGACTCCTGGAAGATCTTGGAGACAGTCACCCCCTCTTTAATAAGTCCTTGTGGCAGCTAAGTGGGGATCAGGAGTATTCTTTATCAGGTTTGCATTCAAGTAGCACTAAATCTATGCAGGTAGGAATTAAATAGTATCTGAGTTTAATTAAAATTATAAAAAAGGAGAAGAATGGTTGGTAGACTGCTCGACTGCATTTTAACCAGTAACCTCAGACCCTAATTAGAAATGCTTTTCATATCTTCTCTGTGCAAGGGCTTAATCTGACGTGAGTCTGTGAGCGAGGGCTTGGGGACCGGTGTTAATTCTGTATTCGATCTCGGTTTGTATGGAGGCGGGCGGCGCTGATTGACCGCACCGAAGCACGGATCCCATGACCTTGCGGGGATTTTCATGTGAGGTGTTAATTGAGAGGGTGGGTTAATCTGTGAGCATCATTGTCCCCAAGCTCTGGGCAAAGTTTGTGCCGCATTTCCTTACTCGACAGTACATTTGATCTCTACCTTGTCCCTCCATGACAGTTTCATAAGCCCACCACAAACTCTCTCTTGATAAATTTGTTGGGGGAAGATAAGCTCTTGCCCTCTTGTTTGATTTTATGAGCTTGTTTCTGTGCCCAGCTCAAAAGAGAGAGGAGTGTCTCCCTGAATTATATTCAAGTCCTACTTAGAGACAGATAAATGCACACAGCAAAGATCTCGGCTTCTCCTTCCTGCCGCTCTGCCTGCTGCTACCCCTCCCCTTCCTGGCTTGGCTCAGTCTCCCAGGGAAGAAAAGAAAAGCTCATCTAATGGGAGATGAACAGCATCAAACACAAGACGGAAGCAGGAGGCAAATTTGAAGGAGAGGTTTCAATGGTATTCCATCTGAATCTTGTGAAAATATGATTTTTTTTTTATTCTTCCAGTGCAGAAAGTCTAGAATAATTAGAAAATCAGGGAGACTATCAGGGGATAGTACTTCTGTAACAACACACACACACACACCCCACATACACCCCCACACACGAGTTCTCATCTAGCTCTGTGTATTGCACAAAAAGACAGCCCATCACTTTTGCTTTTTTAAAATAAATAATGAATGACTTTTTTCATGTGTTATTGTACAGACCTGTCATTCCTCTCGTGAGGAGTAAATTTTTACTCGAGGCAGGATTAATGTATACTGGCTGACCTTAAAAATGACTCCCAAGTGAGCAGGATGGGAGTTAAAAGAAGCAGAAGTAATGTTGCTCACACAGGAAATAGAGGAAACAATGATTAAAAAAAAAAAGAATTATAAAAAAGCACAAATGTTAGCTGTCCTTGACGTGCGATGCCTTTCTCGTATTTGTTTCATTACCCCAGCTGTAGATGAGTTTAATTACAATGCTTCAAGACCTTTTCTAGGGCCATTACTGAGATGCTGAGAGAAGGCCGCGGAGCACTGCGCGGGGATGGGCGGATGCGGACGGCGCCCCAGGGGCTGCGGGAAGGGGCGGGGGCTGTCGCCTCATCTGCTCCCCGGCAGGCTTCTTCATCGTCTTTTTTGGCACCACAAAGCAAGGGTGAAGAAAGAGGTGAGGGCAGGTCGAGGTGGTTGGTCAGTAAGAGTTGTCACTTTCTCTGGCCATCACCAGAAATAAGATATCATTGCTCCTGTCAGGATGACGGTCTTCCTCCCCACCAGCAACCCCTCCCTGCTCCTGCCTGCCCCTTACTCCTTTTTGCAGACTGGCTTTTAATGATTTTGAATGGTAGAGTTAATTAATATAAGGGATGAAAAAAAAAAAAACCCTCTCTTATTTGAATTGAGTTCATTTCAAAGAATATTGATAAAGTAATATTCATCCTCATCCTCGTAATAATAAGTTAATGACTTTCACATTTAAAGATGTTTCATGGTTCTGATAATACAGCTAACCTTTGGCCGACATAGTTCCAGAATTCTTTGCCCGCATTGATTGATTTAATATACTGAAATTGAATCATTTTATTTAACGAATTCCTGGATATTCAGATTCCTCCAAACCATTCAGTTGTAGTGGCTGGAGAAGTCAAAACTGTTTCTAACTTGCCAAACACATGACTGAGTTTTCTGTGTCCATGTTCTCTTGAGGGATGAAACCTTTATCCTTTAAAGCCTGTTGGTTCTTCAGAGACATTATCCTTCCCCTTTATTAGACTTTTGACTCCTTTGCAAACTCAGAACCTATATTTAATATGCGGAGATACGGGTTTCACTCTAGCCAGGGTTAAAATACAACAGACCAGTCTCAGGACGCTTCCATTTCAGCCATTCATCATGCATTTGCCTTAAATGAAGCCCAAACCCTAGAGCTTCATCAGCGTTGCAGTCACCTCCCTCATCTCCAGGCCTAGAGTCTGGGTGAGTTAGGGCAGTGTCACGGGGAAAATCAATCTTTAAAAACCCTTTCATCACTAACTCCAAGTTCAGGAAGGCTGCTGCGGAGAAAAGCAGTCTACCCTCAACTTCCCTGTCGCCGCTGCTGAATTCTGAGCCTCGCTTTCAAACTAAAGTTTTACTTTGGCTTCTTGAAGGCAAAGATTTCAGAAACTGGGTAGACAGCCTGGGCCTGCAAATAGGGAATAAAGACAGAGAGCCTAGAGTGGAGGGAAATTGAGGATATGACAGAGGCCACAGTGAGTTCAAACAAAATTTGGCCTGCAGAATGCAGGAAAAATCCCCCGGTGACAGGTGCCATCTTGTGGGTCATTCTGCTACTCTGCCTCCTGCCACTTTTTATAACAAGAACTTATAAAGGAGGACGAGATTCTTGGAGTCTTAGAATTGGAAAAGTAATTCAAAGATATGTGAGTGGAGCTGGCTCTGGGATTTCCATGATAGAGTTAAGCAGCAATATTTTACTCCTCAGCTTGGAGTACTATTAAGAAACTGAAGGGAATATATAGAGAAAGCAATGCTTGTATAAGGAAAAATTTTCTAATTTAACTGTAAGAAGTGCAAGAAATAGAATTTCTTTTTTTTTTTTTCTTTCAGTTTTACAGAGATGTAATGGACAGAGGAGCCTGGCGCTGGGGTCGCAAAAGAGTCAGACACTACTTAGCGATTGAACAACAGAACAAATTTGACAAACAGCCCTGTATTCATTTAAGGTGTAATGACTTACATGCATTGTGAAATGATGGTCACAATAAGTTTAATGAACATCCGCACAGGTACAACATTAAAGAAGCAGAACATATGTTTTTACCTTGTGACAAGAATGCTTAGGATTTAGTCTTTTACCGACTTTCGTATATAATGTGCGACAGTGTTGATTATATTTATCATGTTGCACCTTACATCCCTAGTACTATTTATCTTATAACTGGGAGTTTGTAAGGAAATAATAATCTTTAAACACCTTGAAATGTTTGCTTCTGTAACGACATATGCAGAATAAGTTCTTGCTCAGGCAAGACCCAGACCCCAAAAGTACTTCAATTAAAATGTGTCAGTTCCAAGGAACCCATTCCTAACATCTGTACACACATTTAGTTTATGCAGTTATTCTGTTTAGCAAATTTCTTTGAGATAATTAGTTTTGAATTGGCTCCCATGTAATACACAGGTCCACAAAAATCACATCTCCTCCCTTTATCTTGAATTGGACTGTCTAATGGTAAAGAAATAAGCTACACTAAATGGCTAAGAGGTGAGCATTACCAACTGAGATTATGGTTCATTTTTTTCATCCATGAAGTTCCTGTTTGTGTTTTAGCTATTTTAGAGGCTATCATACTCTAGAAACAGGCAGGAAGAAACGTATTTTGTTGTGGGGTGGTGGATGAAGAAGCATTCCAGATTTGACCCCAATATTTGTGCTACAATATGCAAAAAAAAAAAAAAAAGAGCTAGTTTGTTCTGTAACAAAATGCTTTCCTCATGATAAAATTACTTGAGAAATAGGATCCCCAGTCTCCACATTGTACCAGTCAGTACGATTTTATTACATTTAATACAACTTGGTCTTTATACATTTATATAAAAAATATCTCATTATTTTGTAGACAATTGCATTTGGACTGTAAATTTCATTGTCCTGTGCTTAAGTCTCCGGATAGGGTCTGTGTTTCTTGTGCTTCAAAGGACAATTAACTTAATAGTGAGCTGCTGTGGGCCTTTCTATTAGCTTAGTTCAGAGGAAAATCGCGAACTATCTAGACTTCCCTTTGGTTATAGGGTTCAGGGATACACTCCTGACGGTGAGATCATGCTGAATCATTGTAGGATTCCTCAGCAAGCATTTGGGTACTTTTCTGGAACTGCAAATTGTCTGCTGGTACGTTATTTTTGAAATGGAACATGGAGCTTATTTTCAAATGCTTCATAGGAAATTGTGACATTTTAATAAGGGACCATGACAACTTTATGAAAGGATCATAAAAATAGGCTAATTTTAAATATGGCCCGTTCTCTGCATCTGGTTTAGCTGGCTCCATTCCCCACACCACCCTCCCCCCGCCCCCTGCTTCAAGGAGTACTCTGATAGAGCAAGAGATACTGTGTTCCATTTATGAACCAGCTTTGTGATCCCAGCCCAAGGTTTTTATCCGAGCATGAACCATCTGGCTTTTCTCGGGGTGAAAGGGTGTCAGCTCTCCCCCAAAATTTCAGCATCAGGCGAAGAGGCGTGGGCTGGGAGCCTCCGCTAGAGAGCTAGTCTCTGCCCTTTGAACTTCTCCCCCCTTTCCACCAGTCCCCCCCAAAATAACTCCGGGAAAGACAGGAGTCAGCCCCTGAAAAGCATACCAGGCATTTTTAAAGACAACCCTGACATTTCCTCAGCTAGGACTCTTCCCGAGCGCAGTGCCCCCTCCACCCGCCTTCAATCAAATAAGGCACCCGCTCTCTCCTGCTACTGCAAAGAAGGAAGGAAAAAAAAAAGTTGGCAATTTAATTCAAACAAAAGAAGCTTGAAATCTATAAGCACAGCAACTCCGAGGCTTCTGGCAAATAGAATTCTAATTAGTATGCTGCTATTTTTCTTTTAGACAGATGAGCGATGCCCCCTATTGACTCTAGCAGGCAGACTGGTAAGGGGAAAAAAAAAAGGAGGGGGGCAGGTGGGGGCTAGCCAGCAAACACTGCAGATTGCAAATTATATTGCAAACCTTGCCAAGTCCTGGCTCTTGGCATCAGATTTTTAATGACACCCTGGAAAAGGGAAAAAGAAGCCCTCAGCTAAGGGATAAAAATGAAGGGTTTTACACTGTGATAAGTCTTCGCTTAAAACCCAAATGGCCAAGTGCACATTAGGGTTTTAAAATATTCATAGATAGAAGTGAAAATGAGGATACGAGGAAGTACATTTGTTGCTTGGTCAATTGACAACTCATTCTGCATATTAATACAGAGTGATGATCTAATTTTAAAGCGATAGCCTATCCTTTCTTTTCTATTTTTTTTTTTTTTAATATGACTTTTGATTACTCTGAGACTGAGGGCAAAACATCACAGAAAAGTCTAGCAATGACACAGAATGCTGCTTTCTTTTGATGTAGACCTGGGACTAACTACTTCTTTGGTCAAGAATTCTGGGGGCTTGAAAACTAGGCTTCCCTTCTTGTGTAATCTCTCTGATGTATCTTGACTGAGCACTTTGATTTTTTTTTCCCCTTTCCCCCCCTCTTTTCCCTTTTGCAATGCATGAGGCCTTTCACAGTTGTAGGATTTTATACACAAATAGACAGACCATCACAGGCAGGAAGGCCATTCTTTTAATAATTAGGCCACCTTCTGTTTCAAGGAGCCACTTTCCACATATATGCTCCCATGTTGGAGGTCTGAGCACTAAGAAAAAGCAAAAACATGTGAAAGAGGAAAATATTAGCCTCTATGCAGGCCCAGATACCATCTTGCATGGAACATTAAGGTTCTCATGAACTGCTTTAAACTGAAAATCCTGAAATATATATTCTAAGATCTCCATCCAGAGACTATATTGCAGCTATCCAGGAGTGTGGCTGGGGGTAACAATGAATCTATTCTGATTATTTCTTTGGACACATTTAAATTGGATGTTTTCCTTGCAGAATATCAGAGTGCAGGAAAAGCAGTTTGAAGTTCTAAGAACTATTTTGACTTTTCTGATTGATTATCATGTTTTTTTATGACTTATTTACATGTCTTTGTCCTAGGTGAGGCAAAAAGACATACAATGATGCTGTGAAGCAAGGTAATTTTCCAGTGCAAAGGGGTGTGAAGCCTTCAGAAAGGGTGATGAGTATGGAAGCAAAGTGCTAAGCTACGGGCAAGGCAGGGTCCTGGTGTGAAATATGATAGATGGAAGGAGGCAGGATATGTTTGTGGTCATCTTAGCCTAGAAGAAGAGACAGTGTACTTAGAAAGACTGGTACCAGCTACTTAAGGAAACAAAGTTACATTCAATTCCCCCAAGAATGTATGTGCTCAGTCATGTCTGACTTTTTGTGGCCTCATGAACTGTAGCTCACCAGGCTCCTCTGTCCATGGAATTTTCCAGGCAAGAATGCAGAAGTAGTTTGCCATTTCCTGCTCCAGGGGATCTTCCTGGCCCAGGGATTGAACCTGCTACTCTTGGCATCTGCCTGCATTGGCAGGCAGATTCTTTTACAACTAGAACCACCTGGGAATGCCCCAAGGATTAATGGGGTAGTTTAAAAAGATATTTTTCAAAAAAGAATCCTACCTTAGGTGTTCCAGAATTCTTTTGCCTTTGTAAGGGAAAGGTGACATTCCCTGGTTACTGATGTCCTTAGAATCAAACATTTTATGTGGAAAAACCAGCAAGAATGACACTATGACCCACAAGCAATAGGAACTTGATTTAGGCAAAATAAACCCATAGGTTATTTAGTTTCAAAAGTGGATTTTTCATTATATATAAACTTACTTAGAACATTTTATTTAAAGCAACCCCTTCTCAGGTCACTTAGGAAAAGTTCAGGAAGACAGACACACACTCTTGTGTTTTTTTCTATTTTTTCACAACTTACCTGCAAATCTTGTTATATGATTGCTTTGGGTGGTAGGAAGTTCACGACCACCATTGTTGGAAGCTGCTGGAAAACACGTGGCTGTCCAAGTTTTAAAGAAACTGTGCAAGTGTTAGTCGCTCAGTCGTGTTTGACTCTGCGACTCGATGAACTGTAGCCCGCCAGGCTCCTCCGTCCATGGAGTTCTCCAGGCAAGAATACTGGAGTGGGTTGCCATTCCCTTCTCCAGGGGATCTTCCTGATCTAGGGATAAAACCTAGCTGTCTTGCATTACAGGCAGATTCTTTACCTTTTGAGCTACCATGGAAACTCAAGTTTTGAAGAATCCCCCTTAAATCATCCTGAATAATGAGGCGCTGTATCTGCTCCTTTAGTGGTGAAGTCAGTATTTTAAGGACAGTGTTTCACGTATTCGGAAAGGGAGAGAAAAGGCTGGTCAAGGCTTTAGCACACGAGACCGGACCCTAAGTTCAGGGGCTTTTCATGAAGGTGGCGATGGGGAGGGTCAAGTGTTGCTTTTGAGAGGGAGTTGGCCATTGACCAAAGGGGCAGTTTCCTATCAATTATCAAAACTTGCAATTACTCCTGACAGAGCTGCATTTCTGTGAACAACTTTCTCCCTCCCTCTCCTCCCCCCTCAACCTTACATACTGGTTGAATTCCGTTTCAGGTGAAGGGAGGTGACAAGCAATTTTAGCACCCAATGGCTTAAAGGAGTTCAAATGACCACTGAAGTCATATTAACTTGTCAAATTGACCAGTATTTTCTGTCATTGAAACATTAGAATGAATAGCTCCAGACAATAAAATTGTTTCAATTATACTGCATTAGGCCTGGGCACAAGTAAGTAAAGATGCAGAAGGCGAAAGAGGCAGCAGTGGGCTGCCCGCTCTAGAATGCTGACAGTAGAATCCTGCGGGAAGCCATCTAAATGCACTCTTGTTAGGGGCACAGAAGGCAGTAGTGGGATATGAATTTCCATCAGGAGAAGTGGGGAAATAATTCCACACCAGTCCAAAGAAGGAATGGAACTGTTTATTCTGGTAATATTGGTTATGGATATGAAATAGATTGAAGTTACCCTGAGTTATTAAAGTCACTGTAAGTTGGGGCTAATTATATTAATTGAGAATTAATTGAGATTTTTCTTTGATAAATAGCAAAGGAGGAGAGGTTAAAAAAAGGAGCACTTTTCCCAGTCCGAAATGAATACAGTTCTGTTCACCCTTCTGTTTGCACCAGAGAGGGTATTGATCCTTTGCAATCGCCCCTATTTTGTTTCTCTGAAGATGGGAGCTGCCTGCAGGAGTGAAGATGGGAAGGCGATGTGGATTCCTGTGCTGTTGTGGGTTGCTGCAGAGGGGGATGGCCAGTTGAGTTTCCCAGTGGGATGGTGGGTCTGTGGATGTGTGTGTGTGTGTGGCATTGCACAGACTTTGGTGCTCTGACTGCGCCAACAGCCATACTCACATTATGTCAAGACTCTGGCTCTCCTACTAAGGCAATGCTCAAGATGATGGGCTTTCCTGAAGCCAAGAATTTTAGGATCGGGGGCCAGGCAAATAGCAGACAGGACAATTGAACAAGCAACGAAAGTGAGGGGCAAGATGTGATGGGCAGATTGATATCATCTCTTCTTTTTTAGCAAAGATCCATCATGTGCTCAAGAGATTTATATATCTTTACAAATCTCTATAATGACACCTTTTTCCCACGTCAAGGAAGAAAAGGGCCACCCATCAAAAACTATTATTATAAGGAAATATTAGTACATTCTTACTATACACTTAATTTTCTTCCTCTGGAATTGGAGTTACTGTAGCTTTTTGTTGTCATCATTCTTTTTTTTTTTTTAAGCTAGGCAACCTGGATTCTGGCCTGTTCTGGTGTGGCCAAAGTTCATGATACTCAATATTGTAAGTGAAGATGCTTTTGTAATCTGTTCCATCTAGCTTAGCCATTGAATCTGACAATGTTTATTGAGCAGCTATTATGTTTCCAGCACTGTGCTGAGAACTGCAGGGGATGGAAAGATGAAGAAGACAGAGCCCTTGACTCCATGAGGTTCACAGTTGCCTCTGTGTGTGTGTGTTTGTGTGGGAGTGTGTGAGCTGGACAAGTGTGCATTTACTCCTGGTAGAGGGTAGGTTATGATTTGCCCCTGTCACTCACCATACCATTTAGAAACCTCCTGTTAATCATTGCCTTTCCCTGTTTCTCTTTCACTCACGTGTAATGACAGGCGTGCTAACTGCCATGAAACTCTTCCTTTTGAAAATTAAACCAAGACGATCCGTTGGGCACCAGTGGCAGCTGCTCACCGTGGTGGCTATATCTCTATTTTGCAGTAATCATGAGCTGAGGTAAATGGCATTTATGTGGGCTTTCCAGTAACCTGTATAAAAACCCATTTAAAATTTTACTTTCCACACTAAAAGTCATAGAAGTGTCTTAAAATATATCAGTTTCCTTTTGATTCCAGTTATTTCTTAGTTCTTTTCCAAACACGTCTTGTGTATATACATTATGCACGATTAAAAAAACCCATACACATAATGATTTACTGCATATTTATGCTACAATCAAATCCCAAGGTAATTCTGTAGTCAGGACAGACCACACTGTACTCTTCAGTAACTACTGGCTTGATACAGCACATTCAAAAAGAGAGCATTGGGGGCGAACAGTTGCCGCTGAAAGGGAAAATCAAGAAACAGTGGTAGCCCTGCTTTTGTCTTCAGCTTGCTCTTCAAGATGTGAGAGTCTCCAGTGGGTGGGAGACCTACATTCCACCTCCCAATTCTGGCGATAACCCTGCCGGTTACACTTTACAATTACCTTTTTAAAATGCCAATTAACCCATTCAGTGCTGTTTGGCATCCTGTGAGTAGTCAGAAAGAGCCATTTTGCACACAGTAGCTGGAGAGTAAGAGACTCACATGCAGACACACACACACACACCCTGTACACATACACACACACACACACACACACACACACACGTGAAGGGCAGGAGCGGGGAGGAGGTTGGCCCCAGAGTTTGGGGTTGCTGCAGCGGCCCTGGTGGGTATTTATCGTGGTATCCTGTGTTGCAGGGGAATTTAATTTTTTCCCATTGACAAAGATCAAGAATAAGCGAATGCAATGGGATTCCTGTGCCATTGAGAAGTCTCATGAAGACCTGAACGTAGAGACAGTATTCAGAAGAAAGAAAGCGGTAAATGAGATTTGGCAATATCTCCCCATTTGTAATTGTCTCTCCCCAGCTTGCAAAGCAACTGCAAGTTAATTTTAACCATATCGCTTTGGCTGTTATATTTAGTGTTTACTCCGAAGAAAGTAGCATCGATTTAAACTCCACATTTTCTATTTCGAGGCAATTAATAAAATTACTGTTTACTTCCATGGCATCTTCTGCCTCCAGCTTCAAAACACTTCTCAGCACTTTCTCTTTTCTTCCGCCTCATGGGGGTACACCGGGCAGAAGATGGGTATGTTTATTTTGTGAGTGAAGAAACAGAAGTGCAGAGTTCTCCCTACCTGGGCACACAGGGCAGGAGGAGATGAAGCCTTCCTAGGGGATCTTGTTGTCAAGATGCAATACCATCTTGGAGTTCATGGGGTGGCTGTCTGGAATTCTGGACTTTGGTGGGAACATAATCAAAGCTCACAGGGATTTGACTGACTTGCCAGTGAGAGAGGATGTGGAGAGGGGGAAATACTACTCTGGAGATAAGATGCACTTTCACAAACAGCAGGTGCTTCTCTTTCCCCAGGTGTGCACAGCTGTATTCTTCAGGTGTGCCTCGATGAATTCACCGCAGGAGATCGTTCCCCCAATCCTGAGCTTGTTCCTGTGGAATGAAATTACTTAAGCCAATAGTATGAATGAAATAGCAACACACATCCAAGTTTCTCTGGCCCCAGTGCTGACCTGGAATTCCGACTCAATGGGTATAAACAGACAACTGTTAGGGAGGCAAAGACAGGTAATATCAATCCTCTGATCAAATATAAATACCAAAACAAAAAAAACAAACAAATATAAATACCCAGGAGTACGCGAGTTTGTCACACTCAAGCTTTTACCTCTTCAAGGCTGTTTTTAGGGTAGTCTGTGTTTGAGAAATTTTAAGCAACTGTCCATTAAAACATTGATTTGAAGAATTGCCCAAGTTGAACATAAAGAGAGTTGTACATTTCACACAGCTAATGCACACTAATTTTGTCTTACGAACTGCTGTAACTTTGCACCAGTTAAATGGCAATGCTTTTCTGCGTTTGAAATGTTTTCAGAGTTCCAGAAGTGAATTCCCAGGTGATAGACAGTGACTCTTCTCAACCAGCAGAGTGGAGTTGCTGACACTCTCGCACTTTCTGTCGACCTCAACACAGATGTGATTGGTTGGTGTTTCAAAGAAACCTTAGCTTCTGTCAGAGTGTCATTTTTCCATCATTTGTGCTGCAAGAAATAAGAATTAAAATGGACTCTAATTTTTCTCAATAATGAAGAGGGTTAACAACCCATGAGTGGAATTACACAGGCTGTGAATTATAGCCAACCAGCCATTGCTAGTCATGTTTGCCTATTTAGCTCTTAAACTTGGACATTTATCCCTAAAATGAAAAAAAAGTTTATAATTTCTGGTTCTAATAAGGCATATTGAGTCTTCGAGGGGTGGGGACCTTCTAAGTCTGTCTTTGAACCACAACAAACAGAACAAATAAAATCTAATACAAACTTTTCCACTGGGTCCTTATACTTCGTATTTTAAAAATGCCACAAAACAATAAAATAGCTTTAGGCAACCTTAGTGGCTTCTGTAGTTTGAGAAAGAACAGTATTTCTTGTTCCAGACAGTTTAGAACGCTCCACAGTTTAAAGTTTTCCCCAAGCCTCAGTGTGTGCGTATGTGGGTGGGTGTGGTTAATATGTGATTTAACCTGAATGAGTACAAAAGGGGATGCATTTTGTATATGTGAAAAAAATATAAAAAATGGGAGCATTTAGCATTCACAGGGGAGACAAAGTAGAAAGTAGGAAAAAATTAGGTTTAAGGACACAAGCAAGCCAAAGTCTATGGTCTAAATCAATCTAATCCAAAATGGAGATTTAAAACTGAGAGCACCCCTGCATTTATTGTAATATTTCTGCATATTATACAAAGAATGGACAAGAAAAGGAGCTGTGATTCATGATTTTCTCTCTCTCTCTCCCTGCCCCCACAATTTTCTTTCTCTTTCTCCCTCCTTTATATGGTAGATCAAAATTTATCTTTAAGGGTAATTCACTGTTTTCTGGTAGTACATGCATATAGAATAAAATGTATCATGGAAACAACTATAGAAATTGCAATTTAATATTAATGTTTTTTTCCAAATATTCTTTTTAATATATAGAAAAACAACAAGGCTGGGTTGGAAGAATTGTTTTATATGCAATGGTCTGTTGCATCTATCAACTGGGAAAAAAATTGCAACTAACGTCTGGACCCTGAAGCACCTGGAGTTCTAACAGATGTTCTTTGGACAGTTAAAGTACATGCAGTTGACATATTTAGGGTGATGTGTTGGAGTAGAAGCAGACGATGTGGATTGGAGGCTCTTAGGCTTTAAGCAACATGAATATGATTGTAGAGTTGGGTTGCAAGGACATAGTGACATATTTTAGATATTGTTTGTTAGCTTTTTATGAAGGTTAAGTAATAAAACAAGCGTTAACTGGGGTTCAGCTTGTTACAGATCAAAAAAGCCAGCTTTATTATATCTTTATCTATAGCTATACAGTATATCTATTTATCTACATATGTATGTATGTGTATGTCCATCCATCTTTTTTTTCACTGTCTTTCTAAAGGACCTGAGAACACAGGTCTCTTATTTAGAGAACACAAAGCATCCTCTAAATAAATATAAGATGGGATAAAAAATTCTTTGGTGAACTTTTGGGGAGATTGCCTTTTCATGTGAATTTACACAATTATTCTAGCATATATGTACAAATATACTAAGAAATGAAGTTTAGTGGGAAATCACATGAATGCCTTCCTTTTGGAAGTTTTCTCAATTACTTTTCCACCCAAAGAGAGGACAGTGGTTGAATAGTGTACGGCACTCAACATAAGTATCTCAAACACATGAAGAGTGTTGAAACAACAGAATGAAAACAATAATTTGGACGACACTCTCCAGAGGGTATAGCTGCGACACGCCTGCTTTCTGATCATAGAGAGTAACAATGCTATTTCCTTCATTTTATAGTAAAAGGTGCACATGAGATTTTTTTGAAAGACAGTTTCACAGCCACACAAAAAATTAAAAAAATATGGGAATAAAATATGAAAATTTCTCTCTTCTCGATTAGCGCTTTGCACATTAGGAATGTATATGTAGCACTGTAGGTGCCAACTACGCTAGGTGGATGGATATTTACCCAAGGAAATTTGAGCCACGGCCTTTCATTTTCAGAGAGCTGCTACCTAATCTGAGCATGCCATCCGGACAAAAGACACCTCATTCCTCTTGTGCCTGAACTGCGAACCAACGCTTTGTGAACCACCTAAACGATTAGAATAATGGTCTGGGAGAGAAAAAAAAAAAGATAAAATACAAATTTCACTCAGATCTGCATTGGATTACTTCCTCGTGCCCCTGCCTTTATTGAGCGATTTGGAGTTTCATTAGGATTCAGAATTCCTGTGGAAAGAGAAGCCACAGTGGCAGGGACATCTCTTTCAAGGGGATTGCAGGCTGACCCATCAAAATGAAAAGGCTCAATGTTGTGGTGACAGGTCCCCAAGCAGCCCTGAGTGACAGCTTCATTTCAGGAGTTCTCAGATGAGGTCTGAAGCGAGGGGGGAGAGGTAGAGCTGGGGACACTTTGTTCCCTAAAAGTGTCAGAGTCAACTCCGCGGTTCACAGACCAGGGGCGGAGGTACAAAAGCAAGCAGCAAAGAATCTCTGCTCGCCCATCTCCAAATTTATTATTAATGTCTCGCGAATATTCACTCCACACAAGGTTTCATTTAAGACTTTCGAGTTCTTACCCGGAATTCTTTTTTATTACAGATGTGGGGGAGAAATAAAAAAGAGATAAGAAAGAAAGCTCTGTGAGGAGATTACAGCCAAAAGGCACAACACCCTACCTGGATATTTTTACTGAAGGCATCATGATTTACGTAGGGCATTCTCCCAACCACTACTGCAGTGGAAATCTCATCAGACCATGAACTGAAGTCTAGCTTCAAAAAGAGAAGTGTAAGCTATTTCTCCTTTGATATGATCTGATTTGAACCACAGTAATAATGAAAAACAGTAATGCATAATGGGTCCTCATAATTGTGCATTCGCTATCCTGGGATACATTTTGTACATCTTTTCTGGAAATAGGACACCTGATAATGTGAAGTGGCTATCTACAATTCTGTGGATAGAAAGTGATCAGATTTTTATATATTTCTGAGGCAGTAAATATTCACTGAGTCACAGTTCCCACCTTCCAGTGCCCCAGTCACTAATGAAAGGCAGCTTAGAAGAAGCAGACAATAGACAAAATTCAGCTGCCCCATACAGCATTTTTCTCATGATGCTGTCCCATTTGTATTTTTCATCTCAAGAACAATAGTTTCATGGATAAGGGAAAATTACAAATTTATGCATACTTTCTTAAAATAACACTCATAATTTTGAAAAGCCTTTTTAAAAAAGTATAATAAATAATTTATATGAAATGCAGATAAAGAATTCTTTTTTTCCCAACTACATCAAAATTCATGCATTGTATTCCCTATTACATTTCAAGAAAAGTATTTTCCTCGTCTCTGGGTCACATAATAAAACCACAGTGTAGTACTGTTCTTAAGAGGCATGTATTGTTATTATTTTCGTTACAATTTCGTTTATGGAGCAAAAGAGCCTAGAGTGGCATAAATCTATTAAATTAACAAAATATGAGTTGGGGATAATCTTAGAAAACTTTTTTACATATTTTTCTTTTGCCCATTTTTTTAGGTTTTACGTTTTCCTTCAATAAATGTGTACTACACATTAGGACTGTCTTCAAAAAAACCTTTTAATTTGATCCTATCTTCCCAACAATTTGCCATATTCTGTGTCCTACAAAGTCAAGAGAACAGAGAAATTTATCTTTTTTATGGGAAAATAATCTTTTAAAACCCACGTATACTTTTAATCAATCAATATATTAGGCTTCCTTTGATTTCAAGGAACCTCATTTGTGTATAATATGTGTGTTAATAAAATGCAAAATGTTTTTTAAACATTAATAATGTTGGACTTTTCCTTCCGTGTTTCTAGGAAGGGTGGATTCCTGACAGTTTTTCTTCAGATTCTTTTATTTTGGGCTCCCACAATCTTGTGGTCTCTGAGGAAGTACCAAATATTCATGTGAAATAGTGAACAAAGAAATTGAGTGAATCCAGCAAACCATAACCAAATTGTTTGTAAAATATGTTTGTTTTAAGCATCTGGGCATTTATATGTAAATGGTAGGGTAATAGTATGCTGACTTACCCAGAAACATAGACAAGGTTTCAACCTCACTTCGCCAGTGAGAGGTAACTACTAGTTTAATCCTTAAAGGTTACCTGTTTCTCTATGGTGGACCAGCAGGAAGAAAGTAATACAAGCTGGGAGTGTCCTGCTTGACTGAGATGCTTTTATTTTCATCCCATCCTTTCGACAGCTATTTATTCAGCACTTACTATAACCATGTTGGAAGCCTGAGCGTAAATAAGCCTTTGATTCTCAATAGAATGGAGGTAGAATCCAACTTTCACACAAGGTCACTGTTTTCTGGACTTGGCTGCTTTATCTTCGCACAGGAAGTTCTCGCTTAGGAAATGAACATTTATTATTTTTCCTTATTCCTATTAGTATCCTAATTAGTATCAAGATCTCTGGCAGGAAAGTACCAGATTAGATTCTAGATCCTTACAGTATTATTTTATCCTTTCTAGATGAACTCCTAATATATGGATAAGTTCTATTAAATAAGAGTTTCGGTAGTGTAAGCCTATCAGAAAAGGAGGCAACTGCAGATGAGATGGGATGTAGGAAGAGGGCAAAAAAGGTAACTAGTGGTTCTAGAAAAAACAAAACAAAAACAAACCAAAAGGAAACTGCAATGTTGGGAAAATTTCAATACATTGGCCTAAAAAATAAAATGCTGCTGACTGAAAGTCTACTCATGGCTCTATCTTTTCCCTGAAAATTGTGCTCATGGTGTGCGGGAACATCACACAGGAATTCATAGTTCCCTCTTCATCTCCACCCAGTTCACTGCGGAACCAGTCCTGATAGGTTGGGAAAGACACTTTTATTGAGTGAATGGAATAATATATTCTGTATGTTTGCATAAATAGAATAATATATATATGTATGCATGTAATGATACATGGTTAGATATAAATTCATGGAAAACAGATCTATATTAATATTTTTATAGTTGCATGATATTCCACCATAGGGGTGTTATATGACTTATTAATGTATACTTAGCTTGTTTCAAAAGAGCAAATAGGATACAAAAACACCCTTGTGTATGTTCATTCATTTCTTCTCTGATTATCTTACTGGAACAAACTTTAGAAGTGAACTTGGGTCAAATTGAATGACCATTTAAAAATGTATACATATATATAAATATAATGTTTATATTCTAATATGTGAAAACTTAGATTGCATGTTTTCTAAACCTTGCGTTTCTTTCCTTCTTGGTGAGTTCAGCATTTTTCTTTAATTTCTCGTTTGTATGAATTGTTGTTATTGTCTTTTATCTCCTGTATGCAAGTTTGTTATGCATCTTATAACCTTATTCATGACCTAGTTTTCATAATTTTCCAAAGGAATTTGCCTTTTTTTTTTGTTTTGGATAATCAATGCTTTGGTTTTAATTTTATCATTGCTTTTTGAAGTGATTACTTTTCTCTTTTTTTTATCTTGTTGCTTCAGCAAATTTAATGTAATTCACTTGTGGATATTTGAATGAAAAGTCAGATACAGAATTTAATCTAGATAAACTATTTCAAGATGTTATTGTAATTACTATCCCCTCTGAAGCACAGAGGCAGACACTTGGCTATATGATTTGTGATTAGCTGTATCCATTTGACGATCCTGACCCCAAATTGTCTATATGATCACTATTTATTCAGTAAGTGGTGAATAAAAAAAAGAGTGCCAGCTGCCTTTTAAAAGATTATTAGAGAAAGAAATAGGTCACAATTCTAGTGTTTTGAATAATAGTTTTAAAGCTGGGACAATTTGGAAGAAATTAAGTTCAGATTCCATGTTCATTCTATAAAGTAAAGGTCTCTAATGGCACAAACTCTAAGAAAAGGCTGAAAAAAACCCTGCAGCCTAATTGGTGACTTAAAAAATTTCTTAAAAGGGAATTTGTTAAAATTTTTTATTTTAGATTATATACAGCATGTAAGAATAAAATTAAAATACCTTAATAATTAGAATTAAAGTCACCAGAAAAAATGATGACAATAAATCACTGAAATGATTTCCAACCATGTTCTGACCTTTTACACTAGACACTAATTTTTGAAGACCTTTTGAAAACTGAAACAGAGTATGATTTAAACCATCCACATTCCTCCTGACTTGAGCTTTCACAGACCAGAATGCTGATTGGAAAATCCTGTCATGGCTTCTCCAAAGAGAAAGGGTAATAATGACTATATTACGATGACATTTCAACGTGCAACACCATGCAAAACAAGGTTAAAACAAAAAAGAAGAGAAGAAGAAGAAAACTAGCCCCGAACACCAACTGCTCTGGATGCAATTTTAGCCTAGTGTGGATTTTATTTGCACCCCATTACTCATAAACACCCAAATGTAACTCTTTCACTAGAACTCCTTTTGAGTTCAATGTGATAATGAATGTGAAGGGTCTATGCGGGGGGAGTCGAGGATGGGGGAACTTTGTGATTTTGCAGGTTCACACCAGATAGGCATTTTTTATAGCCTGAAAGGGGATGTTTTCTTTTGTTAATGGCTTACAATCCAATGAAAGGACTCATCACTCTATTTTAGTGCTCCACCACATGGCGCGTATCTTTTATAAATTACAGGCTGGCGTTGTGTGCACTTGGGGAGAGAAAGGTTGGTTTTTCTCGCTGTGAGCCATCCTGCCTAATTGTCGTATGCAAATAAAAGCAATTATAAGGCTTTTAGGGTGAAGGGATGACAGCTGAGTTTGGCAGTTGAGAAGGCCTCACCCACCTTGTTGGCATAGCAACAGGAAGGAAAAGGACAAAATGGTGTGTATACACAAGAAATATATATGTTTTGGTTCAAGAATTTTAAAATATATATCAATGTTGAAATGTAAATGTCAATATGTGTAATGAATGCCTTTGTTTGAAATATTAAATTAAACTCTATTTCTTGGCCCTTTGAATGATCCTTGTCATCTAACTACCATTTATCTGCTATCATTTGTGATTTTAGTTGCTACTTCTAAAGTTCTCTGCAGATCATAACAACACTTTCAATAATTAGGAGATTATAAGTTCTTGATTTTAACAACCTTTGGAAATACCACTGGCTGGAAGTTTTATGCAAGGAAATCCCAGGAAGGAGATGATGTAATGTGGGAAAATGATGCAAAGTATGCAGCTATCAGTGCATAAAGTTCAATATTAAAAAAAAAATGTTTGTGCTAAAGTGTTAAACAAGTAGAATAAATAGCATGCTACTAGCATAGAAAATTAAAATGAGTCACAAATGGATATCTTCTATGGCAATTTATTTCACAATTACTCTTGTGGAAGCTTTCATGAATTAAATATGAGTTCTGTCTTGAAATTAGGTGTTATAAGGCTAAATTACAAGAGGCAGGCAGTAATTGAGGTGGCAGCAACACGGGGTCTGGTGAACTAATCTCTTGCCATGTCACGTGGCTCACCTTCAGCCAATGAGCGGCCTCCCATCACAAAAACAGAGGCAGCTGAGAAAAATTGATTTCTCATCTGAGCCATATTTGATAGCTTTTGAAATCGAAAATTGAAATTAACTAACCTAAGCCCCGTTGTAACAAAAGAGCAAATTAAATATGCAACATCGTTTCCTATTGGAAGTAAGAGGGCCTGCCAAGGTAAATTTGTAAATAGAGTTTAAGATGCAATTCTGTTCCCTCTCTTTCAGTGTAAAAGTGTAAGTGTGCAGGAGCTTTATAAATTATTTATATATAAAAAAAAATCATCAGCTGCAAATGGCCACTGTGGTTAAAGACTTCCACGGAGAAAATCATTGCATTAGGAGAGCTCATTGAATGAATCAAAATTAAAAATCATCCTCAATGATTCACAGACATTACTTAAAATAAAAAGAGGCAATATTTTAACTTCTTTTTCCAATTTTTTTTCTTGTCTTCCCCAAAAGTCAAGGAACAAATTATCATGATTTACTTAAAAAAAAGAAAACGACCATCCTATAAATATAACCAACCAATCATCTTGTGAATAATGATAAGAATTAATTTTGGCTTGAAAACTGCTTAAAGCAAAGCAATGGCCCCATCGTATTATATGGGAGGCTTTTACAAATTATTTTAAAATAATTTCCCAAATGAGTCCTGGTGATTCAGCAGGTATGGCTATTGATTTGTAATTTATAAATTTACTCGATCAGATGAAGGAAATGGATGTTTCAGAGGCCGTATCCTAGATTATCCAAGCATGACAGTTTTTAATTTATTTCACTACTGCCTGTGCAATAGGATGCCTGCAATAATATTTGTATTACCACAGAGAGGGTGTTTTTGGCTTCCACTTCTCAGTGAATTTGTAAGTAGGCAAATTAATTTTATATGTTTAAGACATAGATGATTGAAGATAAAAATCGTGAAATCATAGTAAGTCCTGTTGTCCTTGTTCAGAGCTGAACCATATAGAATTCAATGACAATGTAGTGGAGAATATTATACTTAGCCTGCCTGTCAGTCCACAGACCCCATAAAATCATTTTCTGTTCTAATTTATTATTTTTAGTGTCAATCAGGCTCCGGTGAGATGAGTAATATCATTAGGTCCCAGGATCAACTACTCAGCACTTTGTAAATGCAGTTTAAGTAGCTGTCGTTATCTGTACTAGACGATGCGGTCAGGGTTCAAGATTTTTTTCTTGTTCATTTTGGCCTTGTTGTGCAGCTTGCAGGATCTTAGTTCCTTGACCAGGGATTGAACCTGGGCCCTGTCAGTGAAAGTGCTGAGTCCTAAGCAGCGGATGCCAGGGAGTTGCCCTCGAAGATTTTCTTTTGCATAGAAATCTTGTTGGAGAAAAAAGCCTTAGAAATATAAAATTTAGAAGCTTAAAAAAATAATTTCCTTTGTAGGAATCAAATTGCATTGAGGCACCAGGATGAGACACATCATTTCCCCACGGAAGCCCTCCCCAGAAGGTTCTGGGCCATAGCCGTGGGCTCTGCTCACACTGTCTTCACCTTCCTTCCTCTCTGTCAGAGGTGCCATGGAGAACAAGGCACCCAGGATGAGCAGCCCTGCTGGAAAAAGAAACCAGTGATAAGCTCAACCTAGACGCAGAACGTCAACTGCCTGATCATTTTCCTTCATCCCCATACTCAACGCTTTTATCAATAATACTTCTTTTTATTACAAACTCCACTCTAGGAAGGCATTTGCTCCAGACTGATAAATTGCATCATCCAGCGTATTGACACACTCAAAGTTCTTTTACCCAAATTATCGGATTGAATTTCAGAACTTGGGCTAACTAGATAGAAGTATGTGGTATTGTCTCCATTTTGTGGATGATGCATAAAACGGTCCAGAAAATTTATGGATTTCATGGTAACTCATGAGTTTTAATTCATTCTCTCTCCTGGGATAGAGAATTTAAATTTCTAGCTTCACATCATGTGACACGGATTTGAATGTCTTTTATTTCCTGAAATGAGATATCAAAAATTTTATGTTTAAGTTCATGTCAAATTTTATGCAGGGAAGGAACTATGGATACAGCTATTCTTTTATTTAACCAGTATGATATTCAAAGGGGCTTCGCAGGTGGCTCAGTGGTAAAGAATCCGCCTGCAATGCAGGAGACACAGGAGGTGCGAGTTCAATCCCTGGATTGGGAAGATCCCCTGGAGAAGGAAATGGCAACCCACTCAGTATTCTTGCCTGGAGACTCCCAGTGACAGAGGAGCCTGGTGGGCTACAGTCTGCTGGGGCAGTCCATGGGGTCGCAAAGAGTCAGGCATGACTGAGTGACTAAACACATGCATGACATGTTTAATAATTAATGGCCTGCATATTGATCAATAAGGAGGGATGTAAGCTGTCAATAAATGGTGTGCCTATGGCATTGTGTGTAGATTGACTATCAGTTCTGGATTCAATCAGCTTTCTTTTTTTTATGGGAGTATAGTTGATTTACATCATTGTATTCGTTTCAGATGTACAACATGGAGACTCAACATTTTTATAAATTATGCTCCATTTAAAGTTACCACAAAATAATACCAAATTTCCCTGTGCTTTACAGTACATCCCTGTGGCCCATCCAAAGGCCACTCCAGTACTCTTGCCTGGAAAATCCCATGGACGGAGGAGCCTGGTAGGCTGCAGTCCATGGGGTCGCTGCGAGTCAGACACGACTGAGCGACTTCACTTTCACTTTTCACTTTCATGCATTGGAGAAGGAAATGGCAACCCACTCCAGTGTTCTTGCCTGGAGAATCCCAGGGACGGCGGAGCCTGGTGGGCTGCCATCTCTGGGGTCGCACAGAATCGGACTCGACTGAAGCGACTTAGCAGCAGCAGCAGCAGTTAGTTCCTCTCAATGTCCTGCCCCAGTCTGTCTGTTCCTCTCCCTCTCCCTGCTGGTAACCACCAATCTCCTCTATGCCTGTGAAGACTCAACCTATTTTCTTTTTCCTTTTCTAAATGATTATTTTTTAAATTATTATTTTATTGCAGTATATTTGATGTGCAGTATTATATGAGTTACAGACATACAGTATAGTTCAAGCAGTTTTCTTAAGCATCTACTATGTGCTGGGATCTATGCTTTCTATTCACTGTCTTTGTCATATTCTCTTTCCTGTTTACATCCCTAGCTTTGCAAAATGCTTTCTGATATCTGGACATAAACTACATTCCCCATTTCCCCCCATGTCCTTCAAAATAGTAGCTTTATCAGAAATAGGAAGCACTTCACACACCTTTCCTAGTGGGGAGATTCTGGTGCTCCTAGTGCTTACAAACCATTCACATGAAGTTTTTGTCTAGCATCTGTTTCATGGCATCTCCTTTCATCTCTTTGCACCAGACTCTTCAGCTCTATAAATGGAGAGGCTAATATATTTTCCCTTGTAGGTTTATTTTAATGTGCCAAAGCACGTATAGTATTTGATTAAAGAATCTGCCTTCAATGCAGGACTCTCAAGAGATGTGGATTCAGTCCCTGGGTCGGGAATATCCCCTAGAGGAGAGCATGGCAACCCACTCCAGTATTCTTGCCTGGAGAATCCCAATGGACAGAGGAGCCTGGAGGGCTACAGCACATGGGTTGCAAAGAGTCAGGCACAACTGAAATGACTGAGCTCACTCACATTTGCAAGCTCCCAATATATGGCTGCAGTTATCATTTCAGAAATTCAGATTCTAGCTCAAAATGAGTACCTAAGCTGACAATGGATAATAGGCATATTTTTTGGACAGATTCTTACATCAGAGGGAATGAATGGTAAGATTTATTCAGGGCCTATTGTATGCACTCTTCAAGGACATTTCACATTGACTTCATGTCTTATTTAATCCTCACAATAACCCTGAGATACAGGTACTGGTCTTAAAACGCCCTTTTTACAGATTGGTAGGTTAAAGTTTCAGAGGTTAAGTAACCAGGACTTGAAACAACATTTGTCCAAGTCACATTTTCCTTATTCTGAAAAACTATGTTACCTAACAGATTATGCTAGCATTGTGTTAGCATCAAGCTGTTCTAAACATATTTATCAAATAAAGAGCAGTTCTGTATAACTGAGAGCAGAGAATAATTCTTATCTTGTTTTTACCAGTTATCTTTTTAAGGCTATGTGACTTCTTAATACTATATACTTTCATGGCAACCCACTCCAGTATTCTTGCCTGGAGAATCCCATGGACAGAGGAGCCTGGTGAGCTACAGTCCATGGGGTCACGAAGAGTCGGACACGACTGAGTGACCAACAACAACAGCAACATTCATGTTATCATTAACGATTGGTTGTGTAGACAAACAGTGAGTGTGTAAGAGACACAAGCTTCAGTTAAGTTCTGGAAAAGAAAAGATACTGAAGGAAAAATGCTTTAGATGCATATTCTAATATGACTCCTTTAGTTTCCTTTCTGAGCGAGGTCAGATTCCTGCATGTTAAGATTTGATAAGCACACAATCTGGAGAGTCCTGTATAATCAGGTCCTGACTCTTACCACTCAAATAGGAATTTTTTTTTTGTGAGGGTGTGGGGTGGGGAAGAGGTGAGATATTGTGTTTGCACAAGTGTCTTTTTGAAAAGTTTTCTGCACATCGAATTTTTTTTTCTAAATGAATTGAACTCGGAGCAAGTCATCGTGAGTACTGTCTTCTTCCTTTGGAATGCTGAGGGTGCAATCTCTTTCTGTGTTATCAATCCCCACTTCCCTGAGCCAGTCATTCCCTGAGATGCAGAGGCCACCTCTGAAAAGAAGAGGGGTGTGGTGCCTGTTCTCACTGTGTTTCTCTCTCTTGGTGGATACAAAGGAAGAGCCAGCCATTAGGATACAATGTAACATGTGCAAGGATGGCATCCAGAGAGCATCTAGAAAATTAGAAAACAAGGGTGTATTCTTAGCTGAGATCTGAAGACGGACAGGGAACTGCTCAGGTGAGCCTGGTGGTGGTGGGTCCACCTCCATGCAATGGCCAGAGCTGGGCAGAGAGCAGGACCCACTACCAGAACCAAAAGTGGGGAAGTACAGCTGGAGTGTAGGGTGTGTGAATTAAGGAGAGAATCTAAAGTGGGGCTGAAGAGCAAAGCAAAGGTCATATTATAAATGTCCTTCAGGTCATGAGAAAGAGGATGATTTGAGGACTTTACGGTTCTTTGAACAGGAGAGGCTCATGGCTGCTGACTCATGAGCTCTCAAGGCCAAGAGGGAGGCCCAGTCTCAGAGCTGAGACCAGAGACCAAATTCAGACTTTGTAAATCCACATTACTAGCCTCCATCAGCTCTAGAAGCCCCATCAGGCAAGTTTAACTTCATTCACATCTGCCCTCATCATTTTTATGTCCCCGGTACATTCACACATGTACAGGAAGCAATGAAAAGCTTTAGACTTGACAGCGTTATTCAGAAGTTTGTAATCAGAACCTAGGGATATATTTCAGCAAAAAATACAATTTTAAATCATTTTGTTTATCAACTATAAATGTGATGCCTTTAGGGGAGGATGCCTTTTTAATGCTTTAGATCCTGCACCATCAGAGGGGTGTACACGGTTCAGGCAGTGGTACAGGGCAGAGCTATGCAAATCAGCATCCTGGCTGATAATGTTGCAACTTCGTATGTTTACATATCTGATTAAAAAAATTTTTTTAGCTTATTTATTTTGAATTGAAAGATAATTGCTTTACAGTATTGCATTGGTTTCTACCAAACATCAGCATGAATCAGCCATAGGTTTACTAAACCTGTGTCCCCTCCCACTTGAGCCTCCCTTCCACCTCCTTCCCTATTCCACAAGTCTAGGTTGTCACAGAGCCCTGGCTTGAGTTCCCTGAGTCATACAGAAAATTCTCACTTGCTATCTATTTTACATATGGTAATGTATGTTTCCCTGGGCTTCCTGGTGGCTCAGAGGTTAAAGCGTCTGCCTGCGTCTGCCTGCAATGAGGGAGACCTGAGTTCGATTCCTCAGTCGGGAAGATTTTCTGGAGAAGGCAATGGCACCCCACTCCAGTATTCTTGCCTGGAGAATCTCATGGACAGAGGAGCCTGACGGGGTGCAGTCCACGGGGTCGCAAAGAGTGGACACAACTTCACTTTCACTTTCAATATATGTTTCCATGTTACTCTCTCCATGCCCCAGCCAAATGTGTCTATAATTTTGTAACTTAATATGTTTGTGAATCAGATTTTCCAAACACAAGTCCCCCTTGAAGGACATGAACAGAAAACAACTGAGATGGTTTCAGGTTTTTTCTGAGAAATGCAGGAAGGTGGTGGCCACTCGAGAGACCTGCCTAGTCTTGATCTATGACATCTCCTGTAAACTTGGCACTTTCTCCAGACATGAGGCCTCTGCAGGTGAACCAGAACGGATTCATTCCCAGGTTGCTCTAGTGCATTTTAGTCCTTTACGTCAGCCTTAAGCCTCATAAACTAGCTTTCTTTTTTATAAAGAATCAATCCACTGGTAGCATCTGCGTTCATGGGAGGGACAGAGAAAACTGTTTGCTTCTAGTTACTACATTGGCTCCTACAAATGACATAATGATACGGCATAAACATGCATGCAATGGTTAGTTCCTAAACTTTACAGAGTCACTAACTCTGGCATCCACAGTTCAAGTCTATGAAACCACTTCAATGCGATTGACTCAGAGATCTCATGAGCATAGAATGCTTACCTAAGCTCTGTGCTTTCATGGTCTTCTTCCAAAAGGAGAAAATAAGCAAGAGACCAATAATTCCAGGAGACTTCAAAAATGTTCATGGCCATAAAAATCAGAGTGGAGACGGATCTAGACTAAGACAATTTCTGTTGAACAAATTCTGCAGAGAATATTCTGCCACTGGACAAAGTTGATAACTCTGGGAAGCCTACAGAGGCATTTAATCTTAAACCTGCAAATGCAGAGAAGAAAGCACCTT
>NW_011494799.1:978651-990724 GCF_000754665.1 Bison bison bison | reverse complement strand
GTTTTTTTTTTTTTTACTATTTTTTTTCTTTTTTGTCTAATTCTCCTTATAAAGATTGGAGCAAAAGAGAGTTTAAAAATAAGTGGGGGTAGGCTCTCCCAAATAAAAACATGTGACTTGATTATCTGAAACTTTTCTGTGCCTACAAAGATTAGAACACTGAAAAGTTTCTTAAAATAATGCTAATTTTATTGAAATGTATTTTGAGGCAAATGCTTTTTAAAAATGATGCAGCTTTCAGCAGAAGGAAGCGCTAAATGAGATCGCAAATGCCTTAAGGATTGACTTCCTCCGGAGAAGCAGAAACATCATATGACATCCCTTATATGAGGAATCTAAAAAGACATAATGCAAAAGAACGTATTTACAAAACAGAAAGAGACTCACAGACTTAGAGAACAAGCTTATGGGTGCCAGAAGAAAGATGGGGGGAGGGGCATGGGGTAGCTAGGGAGTTTGGGATGGACATGTACACACTGCTGTATTTAAAATGGATAACCAACAAGGACCCACTGGACACCACATGGAATTCTGCTCCATGTTACATGGCAGCCTGGGTGAGAGGGGCGTTTGGGGGGAGAATGGATTCATGTATATGTATGGCTGAGTCCTTTTGCTGCCCAACTGAAACTATCATAGTTAATATAGTTAACTGGCTATACCTCAATACAAAATAAAAAGGTTTTTATAAAAGAACTGATTTTCTCTTCAACATTTGTCATTTAGACTCTGAAATCAGTGTTAGAAAAATCACATATCTGCATATTGGAATAACTATCGACTTATTTTCCCATGAAGGGAAAATATAGAGAATTGCTCTCTAAAAAAGAGTAGATTTAAACATGTATATTATCATATGTGAAATAGGTCACCAGTCCAGGTTTGATGCATGAAACAGGGTGCTCAGGGCCGGTGCACTGGGATGACTCAGAGGGATGGGATGGGGATGGTCAGGATGGGGAACACATGTACACCCATGGCTGATTCATGTCAAAGTATGGCAAAACCACTACAATATTATAAAGTAATTAGCCTCCAAATAAAATAAATTAAAAGAAAAAAAAAGTAGAAAACAAAGAGTAGATTGATGAAAATATAAAGGAACATATATTATGGAGGGGGTTTGAAACATCTTTTATGAATTTTGAGGTATCTTAGTCCCTCATCTGCAGTGGAGGAAAGATTTGTTCACTTCTAAATTTTTCCAGTCTCCCAAGTTTCACTCAAAGGCCCTACGTCTGTAACCTCACCACCGCCCTCTCACATGGCTGCAGAGACCTCACCCCACCGATCACCTACAGTGGGAGCTGGCTGCAAGCTATATACATATCTAATATCACAGAGAAAGAAGAAGAATTACATTATTGTAGTTTCTGGAAGGCTATATTACAGCTATTTCAGAAGAGAGATTTATAGCAGTGTTTAATGAATGTAACTAGTATTGTTATCAGTAAATAACCATACCTGTGTTGTGCGTATGGTAAGATTAAATGAAGCCATTATAATAACCTTACAAGAGGTGACTATTTGGTGGTGGCAAGTCTGGCTAAAGGAAATCGCACTAGCTTGATGACATGGCTTTATTCCTTCTGAAACAGGTTGTTGGTCAAGTCTGCCGAAAATGCACCTTATAATTTTTAGGCATTTTCCTTATTAAGGAATGTGTAGGTATTACTGGAGTTATCAATCTCAGCCTGCTTAAAAATATCACGGGCTAAACCTTTGGAGCACGGTTCTTTTGCAAAATTAAGGTTTTCCACCTTGGAGTGATTTTCACACATTTACTTATACCGGGATTTATTTTTCAGAGATCATTATATAAAGGGTCATTACATAAGTAAGCTAGAACACTGGAAGATACAGAATGTTAATTCAGAGTTTTAAAGAGTTGCTAAGGGGAAAAAATCATTTGGAGTGAATGAAAAATTATTGACAGACAACCACAGTCTATTTTAAAGTCTTTATTTGGCCCTAGCTACCTGGTAATTTACATATACATGTAGTTCTGATGGAGTTTTGTCTCACTATTACAAAATTTCAGAATTAAAATTTTTATTTTTATTTTTTAACTTTACAGTGTATTGGTTTTGCCATATATCAACATGAATCTTTCCTTTATACTGATATTTTCCCATTTTCTGCTGATTAAACTTGAAATAATCAAGATTGCCAGGAGAAATATCAGTAACCTCAGATATGTGGATGACATCACCCTTATGGTAGAAAACGAAGAGGAACTAAAGAGCCTCTTGATGAAAGTGAAAGAGGAGAGTGAAAAAGTTGGCTTACAACTCAACATTCAAAGAACTAAGATCATGGCATCTGGTCCCATCACTTCATGGCAAATAGATGGGGAAAAAAGGCAAACAGTGAGAAACTATTTTTTGGGCTCCAAAATCGCTGCAGATGGTGACTGCAATGAAATTAAAGGACACTTGCTCCTTGGAAGAAAATCTATGACAAATCTAGACAGCATATTAAAAAGTAGACACATTACTTTGCCCACAAAGGTCCATCTAGTCAAGGTTATGGTTTTCTAGTAGTCATGTACAAATGTGAGAGTTGGACCATAAAGAAGGCTGAGTGCCAAAGAATTGATGCTTTTGAACTGTGGTGTTGGAGAAGACTCTTGAGAGTCCCTTGGACTGCAAAGAGATCCAACCAGTCCATCCCAAAGGAAATCAGTCCTGAATATTCATTGGAAAGACTGATGCTGAAGCTGAAGCTCCAATATTTTGGCCACCTGATATTAAGAACTGACTCATTAGAAAATATCCTGATGCTGGGAAAGACTGAAGGCAGGAGGAGAAGGGGACGACAGAGGATGAGATGGTTGGATGGCATCACCAACTTGATGGACATAATTTTGAGCAGGCTCTGGGAGATGGTGAAGGACAGGGAAGCCTGATGTGCTGCACTCCATGGGGTCACAGAGAGTAGGACACGCCTGAGCGTCTGAACAACAATAAATCTAGGCTAAAGGGCTTCCCAGGTGGTTCAGTGGATAAAGAATGCACCTACAATGAAGGAGACACTGGTTCAATCCCTGAGTCAGGAAGATCCCCTGGAGGAGGGCATGGCAACCCTCTCCAGTATTCTTGCCTGGAGAATCCCATGGACAGAGAACACTGTCGAGCTACAGTCCATAGGGTCGCAAAGAGTCGGAAACAACTGAAGCAATTGAGCATGCGTGCAATCTAGGCTAAAGAGAAAAGGGTTTTTTTTTTTGACAATTTTTAGTGTATATTGGGGAAGGTCAACAGTATACCGTTAGCATTTTTATTCTGGCAGTGTAATTACACATAAAGTATGCAGAGGAAAAAAATATGAAACTAGATAAATTGTGTGACAATGTTTCCTAATGGCAAGTATGGATACTTAGCTATTAGATTCCTGTTTTGTGCAGTTTAAAAATTTAAGAATTCTTTTATTTTATTTTATTTTTTTAAATTTTATTTTATTTTTAAACTTTACAATATTGTATTAGTTTTGCCAAACATCGAAATGAATCTGCCACAGGTTTGGCCCCTGGCTCTCCCAAGGGACACGCGATCCTTGGAGTTGATCCTGCAGCCAGCAGAGTCAAAAGCTGAGCTGAGCTTCCTCCAAACATTCTCATTTCCCTTGTTGACTCAATGCTTGAAGCCTGTTCATTTATGAGAAATTTAGGGCAAGTTAAGAACCACCTGACCACATGGGGTGTTGGCAGGGTTTGTTAACGTCTCCTAATTTCATTTCTCAGGTTCAGATATTACTTCCCTGACACTCAGACTAGTAAAGCTTCTCTTACACAGTCTCGTAGCTCCCCTTCTTTATGATTTTCATAAGGTTTGTAATTATATGAAAGTGAAGTCGCCCAGTCGTGTCTGACTCTTTGTGACCCCATGGACTGTAGCCTATCAGGCTTCTCCGTCCATGGGATTTTCCAGGCAAGAGTGCTGGAGTGGATTGCCATTTCCTTCTCCAGGGGATCTTCCCAACCCAGGAATCGAACCTGGGTCTCCCGAATTGCAGGCAGATGCTTTACCATCTTGTAATTATATATCTGCCTAATAATATTATAAGAGTCTCTCTCCCCCACTCTACACTTCATTGCTCACCTTGACAAAGCACCTGCCTTAGTACCTGCCTTTGTACCATCATGTATTTTATTGTGTTGCTGTTGTTCAGTCGCCAAGTTGTGTCTGCCAAGTTTTCGACCCCATGGACTGCAGCATCCCAGCATGGTGATTCCCATGCATTCCCTGTTCCTCATCATCTCCTGGAGTTTGCTCAAGTTCATGTCCATTGAATTGATGATGCCATCCAACCATCTCATCCTTTATTGCTATCTTCTCCTTCTGCCTTCTGTCTTTCCCAGCATCAGGGTCTTTTCTAATGAGTCGGCTGTTTTTATCAGGTGACCAAAGTATTGGAACTTCAGCTTCAGCATCAGTCCTTCCAATAAGTATTCAAAGTTGATGTCCTTTAAGATTGACTGGTTTGCTCCATAACTGCTTGTCTTGTGAATGAAAGGGTCCATTATACAGATGTCAGACCAGGGGTTTGTTCAAGACAGAAGACCCCTGTGTGTTGAGTTAGTCTAACACTGGCACCTCTTTTGTGAAACATACTTTCAAAGTGTTTTTACACTTATTTTACCTATGACGTTGACCTAGAGAAAGAGGACTTTGGGAAGACCCTAAGTGTCTTTGAGCAAGGTTTGTTTGTTAATGTCACTGAAATATTTCCATCAAGCAACACTTTGAAATTTATTTATGTACATAAAGGGACTCTGTCAAAGATCTGAGAATTATTTCTGAGCGGAACAGATAATAAGGGCAAAAGAAAATGCAGAAGGCTCTTCTGTAAACAAAATGGCTTGTTATTCATTCCTTGTAAGATGTTCCTGTAAAATTTGAATAACCAAACAGCATGTCTCATTGTAAAAAAAAATTCACAGGTAGATTAATTTGAAAAATACTTGACTTTATTGAATGTTTCTCTTCTTTAAACATGAATGAAATTCTAATTTAAAATAACCAATTTGCTTGTAAAACAAATATTATATACCATTTAGAAAGTGACTTCCTAATAATACCTCTGAGTTTTTCTGTATTCTGGATATTTAAGTATTTACATATACATTACTAACCCCTATTAATTTTACATTGCAATCAGTGGAGGACTTCAATTTTATTTTTAGCTAGAGAACTGCTCCTGCCTCAGGATCCATTTCAAAATAAAATTAATTTTAACCTACTGATAGAAGGTAGAATTTTAAATCACATATAAAATTTACATTTTAGCTAGTGCTTTCTTTACATATTTTCTTCAGAGTATATATTTAATATGAGATTTTTGTTTCTTTTCTCTTTATAGACTCTTTATAAGCCTCAGCTTAGTTAAAGTTCTAACATTTTATTGTGTTTGTCTAATGAAAACATAGTAGTTAAAACATTTGTGGATTTTTAAAATCATAATCCCATGATATTAGATGACCCTAATTCTTTTCTAAAAATTATCTGAAATTGTGAACCATGTTTTCACGTGGTGGTTAGTTTCTTAGTGATTAAAACAATTTTTGGCTTTCAGAAAAGTTGATTAGTATTGTTGACAGTAAGCTTTGCTACTAAGTTTCTTATCTAATAGGCACAAAGTATTGTATCTCAACATTGTGTTAAAATTAAATAAATCTTTAGAATTTTTTCAAAGGTTTAAGACTTAAGGAGTCAGATGTAAATAACCTAGGAATATTCTGCCTGGCCATTGTTGGAATGGTATTCCATAGGGGATATTGTTAATGTGACTGACAAGTCAATTATATCCCATTCACAAATGTTTTGATGTCTGCAATATTAATAATACTGCATTGCCCATGAGAAGTGCTACCCTAACTACTGGCACGGAATACTCACAATAAATGGCAGCAAATGTAATTCTGACCTCTGACTCTGTGACAAACAGCATGGGTACTCTCTGCCGCTCTGCCTTTAATTTCAGTGGCATCAAAGGAAAACTCAAGCGCCTCGGAAAATAACTCTAGCCCCATGTCTCTGATAAAATAAAATGCTTACCCACAGACATAAATTACCATGGAAATAAAAAGAGGGCCAAAAAAATTACACAGTTTCCTAATGCTCTTAAATCAAAGTAGCAGAGGGAGCGGGAGGGCTGAGAGCAGAGCACATGTATTATGCAGGCTTGCTGCTCGGTGAACAATCTTTGATGGCTTTAATCCAACAGGTTTGCTCAGTTGATGGTGGCGGGGGGAGTATTATTCATAATTCTCAAGAACAGAGTACTTTATAATAATCGTTTCTGTGGATGTCCGCTTGGCAATTTTTGCTGTGGGGGCATTATAAATTAGAATGCAGTCAATAGAAGCCGTAACTGGGAGTTTAATAGTGACAAAACTATTGACGCAGTGGGGTTCAGGCAGCAAACGCAATGACAGGCAGCCTCCCTCCCCACCTTGAAAATGTGAGTTGCCTGCTGGCCATCTTTCCTTCCTCCGCTCTTTCTTAATTTCCTTCCAAGTGTTCTTCTTATTTGTACAAGATAAACAATACTCTTTTTAAATAAACATAAGCAGTATGCATAAAATTAAACCTCTCCTTGGCACCCACTCCTTTCTCAGAGATCACTGTTACAAGTGGTGAGTTTTAGGTCTTTGTGGGTCTTTTTCTTGCCCAAGTGCATGTAAATGTACAAAAATATAATTGGTGTGTTTTAAATCACTCGCAACCAAAACTCTGCCCATTATTTGCAATTTTTAGATATTTGATATGATTTACAGGATTGTACATGTCAGTATATAGAGATTTGCTTAATTCTTTTAATACGCTGCATAATATTCCACAGTGCAGATACATCATAATTTATTTAAATAGTCCTTCCTTGATAAAAAATATACGTCACCAGTCCAGGTTCGATGCACGATACTGGATGCTTAGGGCTGGTGCACTGGGACGACCCAGAGGGATGGTACGGGGAGGGAGGAGGAAGGAGGGTTCAGGATGGGGAACACGTGTATACCTGTGGTGGATGCATGTTGATATATGGCAAAGCTGGAGAAGGCAATGGCACCCCACTCCAGTACTCTTGCCTGGAAAACCCCACGGATGGAGGAGCCTGTTAGGCTGCAATCCATGGGGTCGCTAAGAGTCGGACACGACTGAGCAACTTCCCTTTCACTTTTCACTTTCATGCATTGGAGAAGGAAATGGCAACCCACTCCAGTGTTCTTGCCTGGAGAATCCCAGGGAGGGGGGAGCCTGGTGGGCTGCTGTCTATGGAGTTGCACAGAGCCGGACATGACTGAAGTGACTTAGCATGGCAAAACCAATACAATATTGTAAAGTTAAAAAAAAATGAAAAAAAAAAGCAGAGATATTACTTTGTCAACAAAGGAAAAAATAAAAAATTAAAATAAAGATAAATTAAAAAAATACACGTGCAGCGTTCAGTTGCTTCAGCTGTGTCCGACTCTTTGCGGTTCTATGCACTGTGGCTTGCCAGGCTCCTCTGTACACAGGACTCTCCAGGCCAGAATACTGCAGTGGGTTTCCAGTACTTCTCCAGGGGATCTTCTCAACCCAGGAATTGAATCTGGGCCACCTGCATTGCAGGCAGATTCTTTACTGTCTGAGTCACCAAGAAAGCCAAAGAAAGGCAATATCTATTTGCACAATTTTCCTTCCCTGGCAGCCACTAATCTGTCTCTAAGGATTTACTTATTCTGAACATTGCATGTAAATGAAATTATTCAATATGTGGCATTTTGTATCTAATTGTTTTCACTTAGTGTATTGTTTTCAAAAATCTCTCCATGTTGTAACATGTATCAGTACTTCATTCCTTTTTGTGACTGAATACTATTCCATTGTATGGCTATACCATTGTATCTCTCCGTTCATCAATCCGTGTACTTTTGGGTTGTTTATACATTTTGGCTATTATGAATAATGCTGCTCTGAATATTCATGAGCTAGCTTTTGTTTGAGCATATGTTTTCAATTTCCTTGGGTATGATTGCTGGGTCATATGAGAAATTTGTTTGGTATTTTGAAGGACTACCAGATTGTTTTCCAAAGTGTCTGTGCCATTTTATATTTCCACCAGCAATGTATGAGGGCTCCAAATTCTCTACATCACTGCTAATACTTGTTATTATCTGCCGTTTGATAATCGTCTTCCTAGTGGGTGTGAAATAGTACCGTATTGTGGTTTTGATTTGCATTTTCCTAATGAACAGTGATGCTGACCATATTTTCTATGTACTTCCTGGAATCTTATATATCTTCATTGGAAAAATGCTTATTAAGTCCTTTGCCCATTTTTTTTGAACTGGGTCATTTGTTTTTTTTAGTTCAGTTGCAAGAGCTGTTGTTGCTATTTTTTGTTTTAATACATGATGCTCATCAGATATATGATTTGTAAATACTGTCTCTCATCCTGTAGGCTGTCCTTCCATTTTCTTGACTGTGTCCTTTGAAGCCCCAGGTCCAATTTACCAAAGTTTTACTTTGTGACTTTTGCTTTATTGTCATTGTGATGCCAAAATCCAAAGTCACAAAGATTTTCTTCTTTGTTTTCTTCTAAAGGTTTATAGTTTTAACTCATAGTAAAGGTGTTTAATCAGTTTAGTATTAATTTTTGCATTTAACGTGAGATAGAGTTCAGATGTCACTCTTTTGCATATGACTATCTGCTGTCCCAGAACTATGTGTTGAAAACCTATATTTTCCTTATCAAATAGTCTTGTAGTCCTTGTTGAAAGCCAATTGACCCTAAACGTATGGTTTGCTTTTTCCTTGAAGTATTCATGGTATTGCTTATATGTCCATGCTTATGTTAGGCCCACACTATATATTGTCTTGATTATTGTAGCTTTGTAATGTTTTGAGGTCATAAATGTCGGTTCTTCAATATTATTCTTCTTTTTCAAAATTGTTTTGGCTAATTTGGTATCAATTTTTCTCCTGGGTAAATTTTCTTTATCATATTGGCCTATAGGAATTCTTTTATATTCTAAATAATAGCTTTTCACTTTCAATAGTCAATATTTCTCTGAGCCAATCACTTGATGCTGAATTCCACTTATTATATTTCTCATACACTGAAGATTTAATGAAGCCAAATTTTTTGATTTTTAAAATTTTTGGTATCTATAGTTTGTATCTTAATAAAATATTTTAAAATAAATTCCTTCTAGAATTCCTGATAATAATTTGGTTCTTCCTTCAGTTTTTAAATTCATCTGTAATGTATTTTGAGTATTCTCCATAGTGTTATATTTTTTTTTGTTTTTCCTTCAATTGAATACACAATGTTCTCAATAACATTTACTGGATATTCTGCCACTTCTCCATATTTCAAAATGCCTCTATCGTCCCATAATATATCCTAAACATACAGTTATATCTATACCTACCTTTATACATCTCTATGTTTATGCAGATACAGATATCTATCTATATGTATACATTTGGTTTGGGTTTTCTATTCTCTATAGTAATTTATTTATTTAAGTCAGCACCAATAAATACTTATAACTACTGTGGCTTTATAATATATTCTGCTTTTCATATGGTGGTCTCTGTCCCATTATTATTTTTTGTCTTTTTTAAACTTCCTTGGCTATTCTTATGTACTATTGTTCTTTGAGATAACTATTAGAATTTAAGTTGCAAAATATGTTGCTATTTTGTTTTGGCTTTGATTAAATTTGTAAATCAGTTTGGCAAGGTATTGCCATAATTATAGTCTTCAGCATTGCTATCTACAAGCACAGGATGTCTCTTTTTAAATTTTCTTTTATGGCCCTGTAGCAACTTTGACAGTTTCCTTCATATAGGTCTTGCAAATTTTTTATTAGTGAGACTTGCTTCAGATGTATATTTTTGGAAAGTGGAGCCGAATTTTCCATAAAAATGATGTAACAGATAGTGGTAGGTGTCCAGACATAGTCATAGTCATAACAGAAGCAAGCAGTGAAGCTTAGTCTGAGCCCCAAAGTTAGATAATCTGAGGACCTCTTCCTGACTGTGTGACTTAAGCACATTACCTTCTCTTTCTGTTGTGGAGATTAATGTCAGATACAGAGGAAGTCTTCAATCAACATTATCTATTATTATTAACTTATAAGAGGACCTGATTGGAGGTCCAATATAGGCCATAGGTTAAGGCAGACACCTCGCTGCTTCTTTGGCTTTCAGTTTTGTGACTGAAGCAAAGGTATAAGGAATGGATTTGGTCTGGTTCATGGAATTGCGATGCTTGGAGACTTCCAGGTAAGGGAGGGAGAGGAAGAGAAGAATGAAATTTGGCAGTGGACATTTAAACACAATGAGCAATTTGGCTTCCAAGGTGGCTCAGTGATAAAGAATCCACCTGCCAATGCAGGAGATGCAAGAGATGCGGGTTCGATCTCTAGGTTGGGAAGACCCCCTGAAGTAGGAAACAGCAACCCACTCCAGTATTCTTGTCTGGAAAATTCCATGGACAGAGGAGCTGGTGGGCTATGGTCCATGGAGTCACAAAGAGTCGGACACGACTGAGCGACTGAGCATGCATGCTCATGTGCTCTGCAGAGCACCGTCACCATCCACAGTGATTATGGAGCCCAAGAAAATTAAATCTGTCATGCCTTCACTCTTCCCCTTCTATTTGCCATGAAGTGATGGGACCGGATGACATGATCTTTACTCTCTAGTGATCTATAATTTCTTTCAGTCCCTTCCTCCCCCTCCTCACTCTTTTTTCTAAATCTTTGGGTTTAAAGAGGAGACTGTTTCCCTCTGAAGATCTCCTTGAACTCTGGCTGTTCTCCCTGCTGGATAAATCTTTATGGTTTGTTGCTTAAATTATTTTCTAAAATCTGATTGTCTTAAAGTAGCTTCTAAAAGTGTTTGTGTATTTGGCAACCGCTCGTATTATGTCTAGTGAAATATATTTTGAAGACAAATGTGTTACACAGATGCACAAATGTGCTTCCTACCCCTAATCTCATGGCCCTTAGCTTACCACACAGAAATGTGGTGGAGTGAATACTGTAAAATGCCTAGAGATTGTCTATTGATTGACTTTCTAGTTAATTTGTATCATGCTAGTGTACATAAAATACTGCATACACTTTTCCCCCAGACACATGTTTTAGGCTCCCACAAAACTTAATAAAAGCTTCCATATTGACTAGAAGGTAAGCGGTTAGCCCTAAGATTGCCAGTAGGATGTGGATGCTAAGATGAATCAGAACATGAACCCGAGCTTCCTAATTATTTCTGTTAAAGTGCAGACAATGATTCTGTCTGCTCCTAGTCAGGACTGACCTCAATTCTGATTCCAGTTTTGGTCCAAATGGACTTTTGACCCAGAGTGGGTATGGCAACTCTTCCAGGCTTTGCTCAGTTACCCACCTGTGAACCAACCAGTGGGTCTTCCAAAGTTCTCCAAGCTTTTATCTAAGCAAAAAATACTGTCAGTTTGCACCTATCTCCTGAAAAGTTTATAGATATGTACTGTGTTCTGAATTGTGTAGTCCTTGGTGAAAGAAATTGGACAGCAATGAAACAAAATATCTGACCCTTATCTTTTAAAAATTGTCCATCTACTAGAGCATTAAGTGATACCATTTACTTTATTTATACAAATAACTAAAGAAATGATAAACCATTTATTTTACCTTCATATTTTGGTGTCTTGTTTTTGGAGAATGAACCATTTATTCAAAATCCAATTATCCATTTTATTCTCTCATCCACAAATACATATATGAACACATCCTTTCCCACTTCCCCAAACCACTCCCCAGTACCACAGGACACATAAAGAGAGCTTTGTGAGAGAGGTGGGTTTTGAAGCGAGGGGAGGGGCAGGCTTGAAAGTGGGTGCGTTATTCCGGGTCTCAGAACCAGTGCGGAGGAGTATAAAATCAGGAGTGGGAAAATCAAAGATGGAGAAGTTTAGCTTGGGGAGGACAGAGGGAGCCTCAGCATGAGGATCTTCAGAAGGTGTGGAGTGCAGAGGGCAGAGTGGAGACATTTTTCCAAACAAGATGAAATGGCAGCTACTGAAGAAGAGAGACAAAGAC
>NW_011494799.1:949783-978551 GCF_000754665.1 Bison bison bison | reverse complement strand
AGTCAATCTTAAAAAAAAAAAAAAAAAAAAGAGCAAACTGAGACACAACTTAATAAAGATATTATGATGACTCTAACACTCCCTTTCTTTTCATCCACTGAAGGATAAAACTGGGTGAGTTCCCAAAGTCTACCTACGAAGTGGCCGTAAAGGGAGACATTCTGTATCCATCCCATTGTATCTGTATGGTCGTCAGCTGAGCATCTGTTCTCTCATCAAAGCAATGTGACATTTAAGACACAGAGTCAAACAGATGGCTGTATTTTGCTGAACTGGACTTTAATGAAAAAGTCCAGATTCTTTTGTTGCAGAGCAAAGGGATTATTGCCTTAGAGGGTGTTCATCGTAGGGGGGAAAAGATAATGCTACATCAAAGAATTGCGATGGAGAAGGGAATACTGAGATGATTTCACCTCTCATGAGAGAGAGAGAGAGAGAAAAAGGAAATACAGATAATGTGAAATAGTCCAAATTCATCAAAGAGAAAGCTAAAGCCAGGGTCCACTTAAAATCCCGGGTACTCTAGTTAAAATGAAGGACATTTCAGTTGACCTGGTTTAATGCAAGAAATACTGAATGAGGTATGCATTCATTCTATTAAAAACAGAGCAAATTCAAAGAGATAGGATGAATACCAAATTATCATTAGGCGGAAGATTGCAAAAATTTAAGTTTTCCAAAAAACCTTAACCTTTTCACCTGAACAACCCACAAATGACTTCGGAGGTCTAATTTTTAACAAGCTGTGTGCTCTCTTCCTCTTCACAGAAAATTTGTTAGATGCTCCTTAGTCTAGGCTGCAGCTTCATGGGTTTGTCAAAGGGAAGTTACCCCAACAGATATGTCTCATAATACCTTGTCAGAGATCATCACTTGATATCTGCTCCTTACCAGTCACAAAAACAACTTCATACACATGGAGAACTTTTTCTATTTAAATGGTTCTAAAACTTTGGCTATTGAAATCACTATTTCCCAAATAATTATCTTGGTAACATTTTAAAAGGAAAAGAGTAGAGGAGGATTACAGATGGGGTTCTTTCCCAAAGCTTGTTAACTGAATGCAAATAAATGAAAAACTCAATACAGTGCAGGGTGCTTTAATTAAAAATGGGTATATGCGACATAATAAAAATAACAAGAGAGTGAACTGTACCTAGAATTTGATAATCTGTAATAAAAGTAGCTCATAATTAGTAGAGAATTTAAGTATTGTTTGTTAATGTAGACAATTTTTCAGTGCTTGTCTTTATAAATACTGTCACACAAAGGAGGATTCACTTGCTGAGGCTTAGAATTCATTGATTATACACCAAAGTCGTGGGCTGCAGTTTGTCATTCTCTCGGAGTGCTACTCAGGATTCTAAGAACCCAGCATCTCCAAAGAGTCTTTCGTTAGTTCCCTCAGCACCAACTCAGTATCTCAAGACACAGGTTATTTCACATCAAGGGTTTCAAGTGCGTCTTCTACTAACTACAGGCAAAGGAAGAATCAGTTTGCTCTCCTGTAACTCATGAAAATAGCCCTGATTGTCAGATAAACGTAAAAGGAAGTGATCAGTGAACTTGACTCTGACAAATACAACAGGTTCTTAAGCAGCATATGTGAGAATGATTACATGTTACCTTGGACCTGTCTACTTCAAAGGAACATTTTTTCCACTTGATATTTGAGTCCATTTAGTTATAAAACATAAAAAAGGCAATTCTCCCTGCTCTTTTCAGTGAGATGAATAGAAAATCAGTAGAGTTCTTTTGAAAAATACTTTTGGTATTGACTTTACTGCTGTTAATGGTTCATGTATCTTGCTCCTGTTCTTTCTGTGCAGATGTATCTTTTTCAGCAAAATGAGATCATACTATACACAATGCTTTGCAATCTGTTTTTTTCAGTCAGTGAGCCACATGTTTCCATTTCAGTAAATTCATGTACTGATGCTCAGGCTGTGCTTAGATGACATAATTGACCCCAAATACTCTATAGAGGGTGTGCTGCAGGACCACGCACTGAAATTGACTGTTGGGTCCAAGTTCCTTGCAGTTCAGCACATTCTCTTTCTCATGACCATGGCTTGTTAGAGAGAATGGGTCAGTTTATCCCACCTTTTGGATTTGTCTGCTTGTTTCCAGTTCTGCTTTTTTTGAACCATCATAACAAAATTCTTCTGCTTGAATGGAATAATCTAAAATTTCACTAGTAGTTGCAATAGCTAACAAAAAGGTCAGAAATCTGCATTAAAGTTTTCACAGCACTGTTGCTTAGTCCCCTTTCTGGCAGAATCATGAACATCCTCCATTTGGACATATGGGTTGAAAAGCAGCCTTATTTCAAGGTTTCCTTCCCCATTCTCTTGTTTTCAGAACCACATGGATGAGCACAAAATTTTGTTTATAAACCTTTAATTTAAAGAAAGAGATTGACGATTCAATTCTTGATGGTTTGCTTAGTTTCCAAATACTACTTCTGATAAGTGGCCAGCATGAATCTGGACTAATATATTATAATACTTTGATATCATTTTCACCATCTTCATTCCTGTAGAAAGTTATAAGTTGCTCTACTATATTGTACTTCTGATAATTGTTCCAAAGTAATGATAAAACTCATTTGAAAAGACCCTGATGCTGGGAAAGATTGAGGGCAGGAGGAGAAGGGGATGACAGATGATGAGATGATTGGACGGCATCACCGACTCAATGGACATGAGTCTGAGTGAACTCTGGGAGTTGGTGATGGACAGGGAGGCCTGGCGTGCTGCGGTTCATGGGGTCTCAAAGAGAGCAACTGAACTGAGTGATAAAACAGTTCAGTAAACCAGGTGTCCATCACTTTCTCAATCCTTAAAAAGGAAATTTTCTTCTGCAGTAGGATTTAATAAGCCTTTTTACCAATATTAACTATATAACTGCAATTATAATTAGTTAAGAGCTTTCAGTCTATTTAACACTTATGTATTCCTTTAAAAATCTTTAGAAAGCAACAAGTTTATATGAACGTGATTGTCTATCATGTATTAGTCAAATAAATATATTATTACTCTGTGGAATTAGATGCTTAGATTTATTTTAATAGGCTAGTAACATTTAAAAATAGAAAACATTTATTGAGTGCTTACTATGGGTCAGGCACTTGAATAAGTAAGTACTTTGCAAGAATTGTTGTACTTAAACCTCAAAAATTCTTGTAGTATAGTTACTCATTTTCTACTTGATACCAAAAAAAAAAAAAAAAAGAGAGAGAGAGAGAGAAAAGAAAAAAACCCAGAAAAGTTAAAATGTGTTTTTATTAGGAGGACAGACTTTAAAAGGTACTTTTGTTAAAGAAACAAATGCAGAAATATACTTAATGATCTGTATCTGTGTGTTTGTTTTAGAATAGTCCTCTGGAGAAGCTGTCTTCCATAGTTGTCTGCCATATACTCGAAGGGGAAATACCTACCTAAGGAGTAGCCTTATATTCCCAAAATAGGAGGAGCCAGGAAATCAAAGGGAGAAGGCAATGGCACCCCACTCCAGTACTGTTGCCCGGAAAATCCCATGGATGGAGGAGCCTGGTAGGCTGCAGTCCACGAGGTCGCCGCGAGTCAGACACGACTGAGTGACTTCACTTTCACTTTCCACTTTCATGCATTGGAAAAGGAAATGGCAACCTATTCCAGTGTTCTTGCCTGGAGAATCCCATGGACGGAGAAGCCTGGTAGGCTGCAGTCCATGGGGTTGCACAGAGTCAGACGCGACTGAAGCGACTTAGCAGCAGTAGCAGCAGGAAATCAAAGTCATGTGAGCACCATGAACTTAGCCTCAGAGAGCATGTGGATGGTATTGTTTTGTCTATTACCAAACTGGGGGACTGGACCAGCAAAGGTCCTAGCCTGGCCCGGATACCCTGTCTCCACCAAGGAGGTTCTTTTTCTGATCGGAGTCTCCCAGTTAGTAGCGAAACTGATGTTGAGATTGGAACAGCACAGGCTTCATTCAGTGGCCTAAGAATGGAGAAGGGGGAACTTAATTCTCAAATCAACTCCTCACTCCAATTTGGGTGGAGACATCAAATACATAGGAGGTGTGACATCAAAGGGAGGGATTTGGACTTCCCTGATAGCTCAGTTGGTAAAGAATCCACCTGCAATGACGGAGACCCTGGTTTGATTCCTGGGTTGGGAAGATCCACTGGAAAAGAGATAGGCTACACTCTCCAGTATTCTTGGGCTTCTCTTGTGGCTCAGCTGGCAAAGAATCCGTCTACAATGAGGGAGACCCTGGTTTGATCCCTGGGCTGGGAAGATCCCCTGGAGAAGGAAAACGCTACTTACTCCAGTATTCTTGCCTGAAGAATTCCATGAACTGTATAGTCCATGCAGTCACAAAGAGTCGGACGCGACTGAGTGTCTTTCACTTTCACTTTAGAGAAGTGCAAGGAATATTCATGAGTTATTTGAGCCCACGCTTGTGGTTTGAACCTGGGACTGATATAACTCTCCCTTTCAGTCCTTCTATGGGTCCAGTGCTGTCATGGCAATTGTCAATGGTTTTGGTACTGGTGAATGCATCACTTAGCATGCTAATACATTATAATGAGTGTATAATGAGGCTCAAGCTCTACTGGAAGTCAAATCTGCCATCTTGGGCCTTGTTGGTTCTGATTCTTGTTCTTTTTTTTCCTCTTTGCTGCTTCCTCCTGAAACTTGAAAATTGCTCAGTTGTGTCCATCTCTTTGCAACCACAGGGACTGTAGCCTGCCAGGCTCTGCTGTCCATGGAATTCTCCAGGCAAGAATACTGGAGGGAGAAGTCATTCCCTCCTCCAGGAGATCTTCCCAAACCAGGGCTCAAACCCGGGTCTCCTGCATTGCGGGCAAATTCTTTACTGTCTGAGCTACCAGGGAAGCCCAAAACCAGGGAAGTCCTGAAACTTAGATAAGAGTAATTGGTTTCTATTTGAGGGAAGGGCAGGGGTATGATTCTAGGACATCAGCCTTGGTAACACATCCTGTCTCAGAGGATGTTGCATATGAGACAGTTTTGATTAGATAGCCTTTGGAGAGTCATCATAACAGATAGCATCCAAAGGATCCTCCACCCCCGCAAACCCCAATTTTACTTATGTTGATTCTACTGGGTTTATAAATTTACTTTACATATCTGCTAATGCTAATATTAATGGACTGATTCATACAATGGAAGTGTTTATTTTGAAAACAGACAGGAAAAAGGGCATGTAAATGCCACCCATTAAAGTCTTTTAGTTTGATGGTCTGTTTCCTTTTGGCATAAAAAATTTAATACTTTGTCTCTACATAAATATCTTATGGGAAGTCTAATTATCAGGTATCCAGAAATGAATAATCTGACTAGAAGAATAATATATAGTTTTAGCCATTACTATGATGCTTCAAAAATTTCAGGGTTAAATTAAATTAATAACTGAAATAAATGAATGTTTAAAAAGAAAACTGTTCAGGAAATAAATATTCTACTTAAGTCCTAGAATAAAATATTTTTGGACTACACTCATTGCCATATTGTGCCTTGATTCAGAAAACAGACTAGTTGTAGTCCTAGGTGGATACTAAGTGTATTCTGGACAAGAAAAAAATAGTGCCTTCATTTTCCAGAGCTTGGGTGTGAGAATGCTTTAAAAAGATATCCAAAGTCAAGAATATCCATAGTCCAAGAATATAGTCCAAGAATATCCAAATAAAAAACATGTTATTTAATAGTGATTACAATAATACCTAGGGTTTCCCAGGTGGCTCAGTGGTAAAGAATCTGCCTGCCAGTACAGGAGACACAGGAGATGTGGGTTCAACTCCTGGGTTGGGAAGATCCCCTGGAGGAGGAAATGGCCACCCACTCCAGTATTTGGAAATCCCACAGCCAGAGGAGCCTGGCGGGCAACAGTCCATAGGGTCACAAAGAGTTGGACATGACTAAGCAACTGAGCACGCATGGATGCACAATAATAGTTACCATTAATTGGGCACTCATTTTATGCTAAATACTTTACCTAAACTAATGTAATGCACACAATAATTGGTATTATTTGCTATTTGCAGATGAGGAAACCAGGCCTAGAGATATTAAAGTGAGGTCTTTTCAGACCAGATCTCACAACCAAGACTGTCTGTTCTCTGGATTTCAAATCAGGTCTGTTCTTAACATCATAGTGTTCTTAATATCATAGTGTCTTCAACAACTCTATTAAGTTCAGCTCAATTTATTAATAATATCAAACTTTCGATAAAGCATATTAAATTGTTGAAAATAGTTATGGAGCTTTTACTAAGCATCATAAGTTGTCATAGAAATAGGATCCAGGAGCTATAAACACTGTGTTCTGCCCTCTGGAAGCTTCCAGACAAGTGCGGAGTCAGTAAGACAATTATTAAGACCAGTAAACTCTTGTTTATTAATGGTGTGAATTTCTGATTTTAGTTTCTTTTTATGGTGAAAGGGTGACAGTGGAAAGGTGTAAAAGTCACCAGTCCTCCAAGAATGAAGGCAACAAACACTTCTAATGAGCAAAATGTGTCCCTGTCGTGTGTAGAACAAAATCAGCAGAGATAAATACTGGGCATAATTTTATTGCATATCCCTCTTTCTCCAGTTTCCATTGTGGCTAAATAACCAGATTTGTAATATTTGTTTTTCTGCAAGTTCCCTAGGTTTTATTTCCTTATTCAGCCATTAAATGGAGTAGCTTTGTCACACGTTGAAATATACATTTATTGCTCTAGCATGATGATATGTAATTGTACATTTATCAAAATCCAGACAAAAGTGTGTTAAATGTTACCATTAACATTTAAAACATGAAAAATTGTCATCAAATTTTATAGCATAATGAAAAATCATGGGAAGCACTTAATATGTTAGTATCTGAAGTTACTGCTTGGATAATACAGAAATGTAGCTTTTTTTCCTCTATTATCCATCTCACTTGTTTCCTTGCATTTGAAAAGTATTGGTGATTATACTTTTTCCAGGATGTTTTCTGCATAAAGAAAAATGAAGGTTCTCACAACCTCTGTTTCTATATAAATTACTTATTACCTTTAACATAAAAAGAAGTCTCTTAATGGCTCCTAGGGAATTGAGTGATTATTTACCCATGAACCTAAGATGTGAATGCTGGGTAAATGCGAATATCTAGGTAGGTTTCATTATGAGAAAACAGTGGGAAGGTACAAACGTCACTAGTCCTCAGAGTATGAAGGTAACAAATGCTTCTTATGGCCAAAATGTGTCCTTGTCATGTGCAGAAAAAAACCAGCAGAGTTAAATAAAGTTTCTTAGTAGCTACATAATTTAAATTCTCTGCCAATAAACTTCATGCCCCCAATGGGCGTTGGCCAGTAAACTCCAGTATACAGCATGGCATGTAACACAAATAGATGTTTTGTTTTTAATAAAAGAATGAATAATTGACACTAAGAAATCCTGAAGTTTATGTATATCTTCACATGCATAATGAGTCATATATGCTACTTTAAAAACTTTCTTATTTGGGGATGCTTTAGTATATCAAAAGCATCAGGGCTTCCCTGGTGGCTCAGACGGTAAAGCATCTGCCTGCAATGCGGGAGACCCAGGTTCAATTCCTGGGTTGGGAAGATCCCCTGGAGAAGGAAATGGCAATCCACTCCAGCACTCTTGCCTGGAAAATCCCATGGATGGAGGATCCTGATAGGCTACAGTCCATGTGGTTGCAAAGAGTCGGACACGACTGAGCGACTTCACTTTCCTAGTATATCAAAAGAGCAAGAGGGGCTGCAAAAACCAGAACTGCTTTAATTATTCAACTTTCATTTTGTACTTGACATTCCAGATACTGGAAGTTTGTAGATGAACGACTACAGAACCTAACACAGCGAACTCCAATCCTGGGTCATAAATGGAGTATCAGCTGGGCTTTGCACCATCACCTTTTAAATGATTACACAGCGGATTGCATAGTGTAGATTTGTGTGGCTAAAATGCTTTCTACACACTGAATCTAAAATGTAAACAGTTATTCAACTGGAAAGAACTTCATTAAGTCAGTTCACAAAGGGTTGGTCCAGCTTTCTGACTGGTCTGCATGTAGACTTCTACAGGTTGAAGGTGAATTTCATTTGGGTTTTCTATGTAACCAACAAAGAAAATGGCATGAAAAGAGTGCAGATATGTGAGTGGACACACTTCCCTGTGTCTCCCTGGTTTCTCACGACGTAGGCTGAAGTTTGGTGGTTCAGTCACCAAACAATGAGTAGGCTTCCAGGTTAGAGAAACTAAGAAACCAAGAAAGCAAAGACTCCCCCACTGCAGGGGTCAATACTGAAGACTCTACCCACACCAGACACGGGATTTCTTGGCTTAGACCTTGTTCTGTCCTGTTTCCTCTTCTTCCTCTGTTGCTGACTCTTGGCCTGGCTTTTTGTCAGATTTCCTTTATCGCCATGCTTCATTTTTGGCAAGAGAGATTGCAAAGAACATGTACATCTAATAATAATAATAATAATAATAAAAAGAACCAAATAAAACCTCTCGCCATAGGACAGTGGGGGGTCAACTTAAATTTTCTGTATCTGAGTGTTTTATCTGAAAAATGGGACTAAAAATAATTCTCTTCTTTTAAGACTTTTGACTAATTGAAGAATATAATACATGTAAAAGGAACCCAGAGGCATTGGGAATCAGATATCATTCTTCCTATTATTATAATCAGTCAGTCATCCATAGTAAGGTGAACTTTGCTTCACGTGAGCTTCCAAGGCTGGAAAGGTGCCTGAGGACTCACCTGTAATAGGGAAGAAACTTTGTATTTTATTACAAGTTAATCACTAAAGGGGTGTTGCTTGTATGTTTGCACATGTGTGCTCAGTTGTATCTGACTCTTTGGAGCCCCTTGGACTGTAGCTCACCAGGCTCCTCTGTCCATGGGATTCTCCAGGCAAGAATACTGGAGTGGGGTAATGACCATTCCTGAGAATCCTGCTTCCCAGGTAATGAGCATTAAGTTAAAATACCTTTGCTCAGCTCACAGAGAATAGCATCACCAGGCCTACCTGTGAACAGCTGCAGAGGGGAATAAATTAACTGATTTCCTCTGAAGACTGACCAGGACTAGGAAATGTTTGACTTTACCCCCTTCCTTGTTAGTATAAAAGAAGACTGAATTGTAGCTCAGGCAAGATAGTTATTTGGGGGCGCTAGTCCACCTTCTTCTCAGTTTGCTATCTTTCTGAATAAAGTTGTAATTCCTTGCCCCAACAGCTCGTCTTTTGATTTATTGGCCTGTTATGGGCTTCCCTGATGGCTCAGAGAGTAAAGAATCTGCCTGCAATGCAGGAGACCTGGGTTTGATCCCTGGGTTAGGAAGATCTCTTTGAGAAGGGAATGGCTACTCACTCCACTACTCTTCCCGGAGAATTCCATGGACAGAGGAACCTGGCGGGTTATAGTCTGTGGAGTCACAAAGAGTCAGACACAACTGAACGACTAACACTTTTCACTTTCACTTTTTGTGTGGCAAACAGCGTGAGCTTAGACGTGGATGCCACCCACGGCAGCAATCTACGTGGTAGGCTCAGCATTCCATTTTTGTCCAACAACAGTTGTTACCTATAGCCTACATTTTAAGCTATTAATTTCCTCTCCTTCATTGTTGGGCTCTTTTCCTTTGGCTTTTATTAAAACGATGACAAAAACGAATAGTATTGTATATTGTACAAAGCAGCTTTACGTACAGTATCTCTTCTGCTGGTCCAACAGCCTGTGATATCATTATTCTCATTTCATAGATGGAAAACTGAAGCTGAGTGATAACAGGAAAATTGCCCGCATAATTCAGACGATAGTGCTCGACCATTAGGTTTTCACCATGCCACTGTTGACTGCTCCTCTGTGTTTTAGTTTTTTGAGGTTGGTTGGTTTTACATGATAGCATAAGTGAGCAAGGGATCATTGACTTAAAAAGAGTAAGATTTGAGTGTGGAGAAAGCAGAATGTGCACAGAAAGTTGGGATCTACAGGAACACTCTCTAGAACTGAAAGGACTTATTTGGCCTTGAAATTCACAGGGGTATAACAGCTCCCCACCACCACCACTCCTGCCCCCAACACCTTTTGAATCTGTAACCTATGACTCTAGAATCCAAGTTCACCAATTTTCACCCACCTTGATGCATTTCAACTTCTTTAATAAAGAAAGTTTCTTTTGAAAAGCAACCAGGGGTCTGTACGTAGGAAAATATGTGCCCAACATAATCCATGAAGAGAGGTAAACTCGAGTCCAAATGACTGCCCCTTTTTCCCACTGACTCTCTTTGATTACACTGGGCCAGCAGACATTTTTCAAAAGTCTTCCAGCTGAGTAAAATACTTGGAGGGTTAACGCATAATGACCAATTCTTTCATCGTAAGACCGACAACCATGTATCATAGGGGGCCATTTATCTGTAGCTTTCAAAAATTTTTAAAAACGTACTGTATCTGAATCCTCACACATATTATAAAAGCACTGAAATCAAACAATCATGGTTCATAACTGGCCTTTGATTTTTATATCCATGCATGTAAAAAATAAAAGAAAGAGAGGGAAAACCAAACATGTGTGCTGCCTTTTAATAAAGATCATATTAAAAATTCAATAAATAGCAATATCTCTGATCTCTTAACAAAAGCTTCTGGTGTACAGGAAATTAAATGAAAAAAAAAAAACCTTGTTAATCCTTTTTGATTTCTGTACACTGTAGCTAGAAGCAGAATTCTTTAACTCACAGATTTCTCTCTTTTTTTTCTTTTAAACATTTAAAAAAATCTTACACCACGTCTGGGCAACACTATAAATGCAGCTTGGTTCTTGGAAACATATAAAAATAAAGGCGGGGGCTTGCAGGGTGGGGTAGCCGGCAAGCAGTTGTGTCATCGCCTCATCCTGGTGGCCTTGCAAGGGGGAAGCCACCTCGAACCAGGTGACAACCCACTAGACTTTATCTCGTCTTCTCCCGCCCTCCCTGAAGCCTGCCAACACTTCGGCTGGCTGTTAGGCATTTTAAATATCCCCCCTGAGCCCTAACCTCACCCCCTCTCTCTTCTTGTCAGCTGGAATGTCTCAGAGCTGTCAGAAGCTTGTTGCTTATTGATGTTTCCGTGTGTTTTATGTCTTTTCTGAGCTATGACAGGCCCTGACACAGCGCTGATTTCAATCAGGCTGCTTCTGGAGAGGCCTAAGTTTTTAGTGGCACAATCCACGTCTCCAGCCTACTTCAGAGGCCCCAGTCTAATGAAAATGTTTCAGGAGGCCGAAATAAAGGCCCTGGGCTCAACAAACAGCAGCTGAGGAATTCACAAGCCTTGGAAAAAAAAAAAGTGTGTCTGCGCGTATGCACACACACACACACAGGCAAACGCACACACACCCTGGTCCCCCCACCTCCTTTTGTTATAAGAAAAGCAAGAACAGAAAGTGACCTCGGGAGCCAAAGGTTCTGACACTGAATCAAATCCCTTTAGACCTGAACTGACAGGCTAGGCCTGGCTTTAGATTACGTTATCACATCTTAGAACAGGCTTGTATGTACCTCAGGATTCCCTCCATATAAAGAGCCGGCGATTTTACCCCTGCTGCCTATTAAGTCAAGTTCTGATGTCTTGTCGGGAATGAAAGCCCATCACACCGAGGGTGGGGTAAAGGGGAACGGGCAGGGAACAACCGGCAGAAAAAAAAATAAAATGTGTGGCTGGTGGTGAACCCATTTCTGCTATTTACAAGGCTGGTCATGAGCAGATTAAAAATATTAGGAAATTGCTCTTGGTAAATCGCATGTGATTTCCTGAAACTTATACAAACAACTCATTTTATACCATGTTGGTTCTATTTAAGCTAGACAAATGAGGGTCTTTGGAAACCAAAGGCATTTTTTTCCAGCTCAGATGAGATCAGCACATGTATTTGAAGGCCGCCACCATCAAACTCATTCCCAGATACTTGAGAATAGAACTTCTCGTTTTGTGTACGCGACCGGCAAGTTGGACAATCCTGAGCTAGCCAAGTGACCTCTGTGTGTCTGTTTCTCCAATTTAAAATGCTGTAGCCTTATTTCTCAGAAGTAGGGCATTTTTCGTTATTGGGCTTCTTGACTTCAAAAGTCAAGCTGTTTGTTAACCCCAACCTCCTAATTTATCCTTTCTCCTCTTAAATTTGTTTTCTAAGTCTGCGAGTCTATTTCTGTTTTGTAAACAAGTTCATTTGTATCACTGAATCAATCTGCTGTACATCTGAAACTAACACAACCACATAAAATTAAAAATTAAATTAAAAAAGTCAAGCTATTGATAAACAAGATCCTACCATATAGCACAGGGAAATATATTCAATATACTATAATAAACCATAATGGAAAAGAATATGAAAAAGAATATATATATGTATATATATGTGTTAATATGTCAGTTTGCTGTACATCAGAAACTAACATAACATTGCAAATCAAATATATTTCAATTAAAAAAAAAAGTTATTGGCAGAGCTTCTAATAACGTGACAAGGCTCCAATGATGAAGACTAAATTTAAAATTTCTCAGGGACTAGCATTCTGATTTTTTTCATGGCAAGGTACCCTTTGCTGGCCTGTGATGAATATTTATGATACATTAAGACTGTCTAGTAGAGGAACACACTTAAATCATAATATTATGCTAACAATATCTAGAATGAAAATATTTCTTGAAGGATAAATATCCAAAGTGAAACAGATGTTAATAAAGAATCTCAAAAAGATTTTGGTTTTGTCTGGATATGGACAGGGGGCTTCCCTGTTGGCTCAGACGATAAAGAATCTCTTTACAATGCAAGAGACCCGGATTGAATCCCTGGGTCGGGAAGATCCCCTGGAGAAGGGAATGGCAACCCACTCCAGTGTTCTTGCCTGGAGAATCCTATGGACAGAGGAGCCTGGCGGGATACGGTCCATGGGATCGCAAAGCGTCAGGCACAACTGAGCAACTAATGCTGGAAACACGCAGGAGGGCCAAGAACACAGGCTTGAGAGCACAGGATCCCAGATTCAGGCCTGATTCATTTGTGCTAATGTATAAAAAGTAAGATTTTATATTCAAATATGGATTTGGAACTCTGAAAAAAAAAATCATCAGCCAGTTTGGAAATGGCAGCACTCAGTTGACTGAGTCACAGCCGCCTCATTAGACCTGCCCTGTATTCTCCAGGGGCCACAGCTGAACAACTCTTTTTTTCCCCCTCTCTATACTTAGGGTCTGGCTGCTGCAGCATCTGATTTACAAACCCTAATTTGAAGTCAGGCAGTGCTGTGTTTGGATGTCAGCTCTTCTGCCTCCTGGCTGAGTCACTTCAGACAACTTACTTCACTGTCCTGGGTTTTCTTAGTTCCAGAAGGTGAAGAATAAGTTCTACTTCAAATGCTATATTGATGACGGACAACACAGATACAAAATTCTTGACTCATTAAATAAAAAAACAACAAACCTTCAAAAAATGTGTTGCATCTTCCCATCTCTTCTTTGGAGGGAATAGAAATGTTATTACTCTTTGCCTGCTTGGTTTCCAAGTGAGGCTTTGCTGGCCTGAGTTAGAGTTTTTGTGGTTTTAGCTTAAAAAAAAAACAAACAAAAAACCTCTCTGCCTCTCAGCCACATTGAGTGAAAATTATCCCTAAAAAAAGGGTTCCTCCACCTTCATTCCATTTTTAAAAAAATGTTATGATATTTTTAACAATATTAATATAATAACAGTAGCATGTGTTTATTGGGTTAGTCTGTATTTTATGACTTAGTATCGAATTTATGGCTTGTTTTTACCAGTACTGTCACTATTAATTTTTGTTCCCATTTTTTTCATCAGCTGGAACATTGTCATAGGACTATTGCCTGCCCGTGATAAGCAGTCTCTGCTATTATTATTTCAGGTCTGCTTATCAACAGTCAACACATCTCCCCAAATTATTTTTTTTTAGAACAACTATGTTATCAATTTAACACTTTGGTCACCAAAGGGCCCCTTCCTTGCAGCCACTTGGGAGAAATCTGGCACGCTAGGCTCCAGAGTGGGAGAATTAGGAGAGCAGTCAGAAAGAGAGCTGTTACTACGAGAATACCATGGGGTGCAGAGACTGTTTTCACAATATGACTTTAAGATAGGGATGCATCCTGGTCTCGACTCTTGACCTAGCCCAGGCAAACTACATTCGGGAGCCAGGGCCACTCATGACCCTTGGAGGGGCTGGTTGAGAGAGAAGCACTGTCTGGGAACTCCCAGGGATCAGGGGCTTGCCAGGCTCTCTGAAAACGACTGCCAATTTGGCCTGGTCTCAGCTGACTGCATGCCCAGGAGGGAGGGGACGGCAGTAATAAAGCAGTTTAGTGGAGAAAGATATTGCTTCAAGCTCCCAAGGCTTCTAGTCTATTTAATGACAACATTATTCACTCACACATCCATACACACACACGCGCACGCGCGCGCACACACACACACACACATGTGAATGCTCATATGATAATCAGAATATGTACAATCTTTGGGGCAGAGAATGATTGATGGCCAAATTGGAAAAGTTGCAGTTGAAGGCTGAGATTCAGATGATCCCAGGAGTGATAGAACTCTTTAGAGTTTTTCTTTTGTAATAAAATCTTGGGGGAACATTGGTAGCATCACCCAAACAGGCTGCATTTGGACTGAGGCCTGGGGTACATTGTCAGCCCCCTACGACTGGTTACCTTGGGCAGCTCTCCTAGGATCTCGTGCTTTAATTGGGAGGCACAGTTGACTCTTGATGGTGATCTAAGAGGTCCAGGTCTAAGAATCCTTTGAAACTTTTCAGAGATGATGCCGCTCACATAATCTGAGTTCATATATATATATACACAATATGTGACAAGATATACATGTATGTCATGTCAGGATATTATTTTAAAATTAGTTTTCCTCTACTAAAATTTGCCACTGTAAAATAGTCATGTTCTTTTTTTTTTTTAAACAAAAATACTACAATTCTGAAAATTCATAGGAGAGAAAACTCCCTAATGACTAGGGAGAATTTTACATTTTTTATGGTAGTCCCATTTGAAGAGCTCCCTTGGTGATTCAGATAGTAAAGAATCTGCCTGCAATGCAGGAGACCCAGGTTCAATTCCTGGATCGGGAAGATCCCCTGGAGGAGGAAATGGAAACCCACTCCAGTATTCTTGCCTGGAGAATCCCATGGATGGAGGAGCCTAGTGGGCCACAGTGCACAGGGTTGTGAAGAGTGGGACACGACTAACACTTCATTTGAAGAGCGAATATCAAAACCACATTTTACCATTATAGTGAGAAAGATGCTTTATAATGAACAGGAAGAAGCAAATTTTACTTAATGCAGTAAGAGAAGAAATATTTACCAAGTGCTTAGATTGTTCAAGCATCTGTTTGTGAAATCCTCAGAACCACCCGGAGAGGTAGAGGAATCATTGTTCCACTTTATGGAGGAGAATACTGAGGTTAGCATGTCCAAAGCCACACAGCTGGCACATGAGAGAGCTAAGCGTTTAATTCAGACTTTCAGGTGTTCTGTCTCTAATTTTATTAAGCTTCCTAAGTCCACTGCTTGGATTAATTTAATAAATGCTGAGACCATTTCTAGCAGGTTGTTTTTTTTTTTTTTTAATTTAAGCACCTGGAGCTACCTTAAATATTTTATACACAGTTCTAATAGAAGTGCATTTTTTTAAAAAAATAAAAATAACTGTACCTTTTAACAATACACAGAAAAACTATAATAGATTTTTTTGCAAAGATATCCCTGCAACTTGATTGCTATGGAGTCTCCAGGACAGGTAAGGAAAGTAAAACTATTTCTAATCCATTTAACCAGAGGGATTGTTTCTCTTCACATTTTCTAGAAATTGAGATTCAAGTTTAAAGGTTTGATCTACAAATTTTTAAGGGAGATAATTCAGTCTTTCCTCTTTTGTTAAAGTAACGGCATCTACAATTGACTAATTACAGGGAGAATTGGGCATTCCATGAAGATTAAGGGCAAGCAGCTAATTACACCCACAAGTGGCTAACAGCAGCTACAATTAGCTGTTTATAGGCGCAATTATTGGTGTAGCCAATTTTGTACCCCAAAATAATTACAGGTGCAAAATCTCACATGCCGTTAGAAATGTTCTCTTTCAGAATGCTGGCCCTGTAGATGTAGATTTCTCCATTTATTCTCCTGGATAGAAAAATAACCAGAAATTTTAAATTTAAGGTGCCAACATGGTATCAACTATAAAACTATGTTTAATAAATTTATTTTTATACTTGAAAAACTGTAAATTTACTTTGTATGCTCTATTAATACTTTAAGCATTAGAGAAATACAGAAATAAAGAAAACTTAAAGGGGTAAGTTTTATATCTAGTTTGTGAGAATAATTCACTAATTAGTTTAAAAATATTTAAAAACATGTTTTGAAGTAAGATCAAACTACAACATATACTAAAATTATTGTTATTGTTCCAATTTCTGTGGTTATTCCTTGACCTTGAGGCAGCATTGATTCATGGACATGATAATTATTTCTGGAATTCCTAAAATACTTTAGTATTTTCTGGATGTGTGAATTTGGAATGTTCCGAGTGTGTGTGCTCATTGCTTAGTCCTGTCTGTTTTTCGATCCCATGGGTTTAGCTCTCGCGTCTTCTGCGTCAGTAGGCAGATTCTTTACCACTGAGCCACCTGGAAAGCGAAATGAAGGTACCCATGGGTAATTCTCAACCTTCCCAGCTTCCTTGAAGTTTGTTTCCTGCTCTGGGCAGCCTAGAAATACAGCTCTGATCAGAGTTTCTTTTTTGGCTCAGATTTGAAGCCAGTGACAGTTATCTTCATACCTCTCCCCAAATAAACAAATGTATACTGCCATCCCCAAACAAAGAACAAACTGCACAGAAACAGTAAAAAATCATCACTGGATTTTTGAAGTTTCCTTTTTGGCTTTGGAATTATAAAATAACATGATTTAGAAAACTCCAATGGCTATATTTTAATCTTTTTATATAAAAACCAGGAGTTTCTTACTTAAAAAATCAAAAGCAGACATATTTCAAATATGCCATGGAATGCTGGAAAAAATGAACTTCGTAAATCAAAATAGTCCATAAATTAATTTCCTATTCATCAAAGAGCACGGAGAAGGAAATGGCAACCCACTCCAGTATTCTTGCCTGGAGAATCCCATGAACAGAGGAGCCTGGTGGGCTCACAAAGAGTCAGACATGACTGAATGATTAAGCACAAGCAAAGAGCACAGATTATAATATTACTAATGCAAGTTTAAAGAACAAACAACTACTCTCTGGTTATCACATTGTTCCATTGTGGATTATTTCAATCATTATTTCCTTGGAACCACAGTGCAGACATTAAACAGTCTATTCTGAGTCAGTCATGAGGCATTATTTTAAAACTGGAATGCCCTCTGGTTTTGTTTCAAAAATCAAGCTTGGAAGCATGCAACTTACGAAGATTCTGATTTATTTTCATTTTTTAATATTTATTTTTATTTATTTGTGTATTTGGCTACTCTGGATCTTAGTTGCAACATGTGAACTCTGAATTGCAGCAGTTCCCTGACCGTGGATCAAACTCAGGTCCCCTCCATTGGGAGCTTGTAGTCTTAGCCACTGGAACTCCAGGGAAGTCCCCTGATTTATTTCTTCATGACTGTATGTTTCCAGAAATCAATTAAATTCATGAAAAATTCCAAATCCTCTTGTTTGAATCGCCTAGAGAAACATTTGCTTGATCAGTAAATGGGGTTATTTGCAGTAAACAGGGAATTTAGGGTAAAAGAATAGAGTGCTTGGTCTGGGTGGAAGCACACAGCCATGACCTGATGGAGACGTTGAGTCCTGTTTCGCTCTCTCTCTCTGACCTCCAGGATCAGTAAGGTCTCTTTCTGGAGGCTTGGGTTTGAGACTTGGGTTTGAGTCCAGCTCTACCTCTTACTAGCTATATGGCCTCATGTAAGTTCCTCAGCCTCTTGGAAACTCAAGTTTCCTTATCAATAAAACCTGTAAAATAGGGATTATAATTTCTTCCCCATGGGTCTGCTCTTAGAAGTGAAATAAATTAGTGAAAGTGAAAAAGGTAGTAGCCCAGTCTTGTCTGTCTCTTTGCAACCGCATGGTCTGTATCCCGCCAGGCTCCTTTGTCCATGGGATTCTCCAGGCAAGAATGCTGGAGTGGTTTGCCATTCCCTTCTCCAGGGGATCTTCCTAATCTAGAGATTGAACCCAGGTCTCCTGTATTATGACATCCTCAAATAAGAAGGATAAATGTCATTATCTCCAATGCTTCCCAGGTTGCTCAGTGGGTGAAGAATCTGTCTGCAGTGCAGGAGACACAGGAGATGTGGGTTTGATCCCTGGGTTGGGACGATCGCCTGCAGGAGGAAATGGCAATCCACTTTAGTATTCTTGCCTGGAGAAACCCATGGACAGTGGAGTATGGAGAGCTACAACCCATAGGGTTGCAAGGAGTTGGACACAACTGAAGCAACTGAGCACTCACAATCTTAAGAAAATGAAAATAATAAACATCCTAAAGTTCTCCTAGACTCATTTTCTCTCTACAAAACATTATTCATTATAGCTAGCCCTACTTGGATCACTATAAATAGTTCACTCATTCCTTCTTTGAATTCCTTCATTAATTTAGTAGGGGGAAAAAAAACCAGTATCTAATACTTACAACCCTTACTGTGTGCTAGGTGCTCTTGTAAATCCCTTACGTGTGTTAATCTTTATAACCACACGTGTGATAGATACTTTTATGAGGCCCATTTTACAGATGTGAAAACAGTCACAGAGAAGTTAAGGAATTTGGATAATTTCACACAGCTAGAAAGTGGTAGACCCAGGATTTGAACCCAGTAGTCTGAAGATATATCATCTCCTATGTCTAGAGTGCTCAGGAGTAGGTCTAGACATAGATACACAAAATCCAGACAAAGAGAAGTGTCTCAGAATCTGTCTCTTTGTTAGAGAAAGGGCATAGCGGGTCTGCCCAATGGGGACATGTCCTCATTGTGAAAGGTGACCTTTCCAAGCATGATAATCAATCACGGCACCTCTTTGTCGTCAGAACTTGTCACCTGTCTTTCAGGTAGACTGCACTCCCTGAGGCTTCTTTCTGCCTGTTGGCTGCTGCACACCAGTTCCTGGTGCTCTATAAACACTTGGGGAGTGATAGAAACCATGCCGAGATCAAACACACCTTATCCTCTCCAGAGGTTAGCAAAGTCCCTTGTTCTCCAGCAGAGCGGAACACGCCAGCTCTACTGGAGCTACGTGTGAGATCTACACAGGAATAAGAAGCCTGTGATATACAGCGCACTGCTCTTGTTCACTCTAGAAGTACCCTAACTGAATGTTTAATTAATTTAAAGTAGTGTTCACTTTTAGAGAGAGCTCCGTGTCTGTATTGTAAAGAGTGCTTCAGAAGTGAAGAAAAAGTTCACTGGATTCTTTTCCTGAAGCAAAACTATGAATGCAAATTGTAGCATCTATTTCACATCCTTGTTAATAGTCGGTGTATTAATAGAGAGAATGACTGGGGGAAGGCAGGACCTCAGACAGGACTCCCTCCTTAACCGGAACCCCCAGCGTGGCATTTGGAATGGCTGGGCCAGGCTCGGCACACGCTTCTCGCTCCTGCCTTTGTGGACAGCATCATGTGATTTTGAACAAGGTTGGGTTATATGTGTCCTGTTTCACCACATTAAATGACCCTTGAATGTAACAGAAACAGATCAGGTTTGAAGTCTTTTTTTCTGCGAATGCAAAGCTTAGTGACTTTCAGAATCAGATTTGGGACTACAGCCAGAAAACATTGGATTGAAGAATCAGAAGGATTAAGCCATCACAACAGAAGCCACTTACGGGAAATTTAGCAAACGTTTCACAGCCTTCAAAACTGTGGGATCATCATATGAAGCTGGAAACACTTTAAAATTTTAACTTTTAGGTAGTGATGACCCCAAATGAATATCTGGCCTAAGTTGAGACAAGAACAGCAGTGAACTTATTTACACTCTGGAGCTCTTTAGACCACCAGTTAATTATTACCTACTAGCAAACTGGTGTGCTTATTTGCATTATAGAAGACCATAAAACTCTGAAAATATTGACTTGAAAACTAAATTTCATATTTATCAGTAACACAAGATCAATACTGGGCTTCTTTGGTAACTCAGCTGGTAAAGAATCTGTCTGCAACACAGGAGACCTCCCAATTCAATTCCAGGGTTGGGAAGATCCACTGGAAAAGGGATTGGCTACCAACTCCAGTATTCTTGGGCTTCCCTGGTGGCTCAGCTGGTAAAGAATCCACCTTCAATTCAGGAGACCTGGGTTCTATCTCTGGATTGGGAAAATCCTCTGTAGAAGGGAATGGCTACCCACTCCAGTATTCTGGCCTGGAGAATTCCATGGACTGTATAATCCATGGGATAGCAAAGGGTTGGAGAAGGCAATGGCACCCCACTCCAGTACTCTTGCCTGGAAAATCCCATGGACGGAGGAGCCTGGTAGGCTGCAGTCCCTGGGGTCGCTGCGAGTCAGACACGACTGAGCAACTTCACTTTCACTTTTCACTTTTCACTTTCATGCATTGGAGAAGGAAATGGCAACCCACCCCAGTGTTTTTGCCTGGAGTATCCCAGGGATGGGGGAGCCTGGTGGGCTGCCGTCTATGGGCGCTAAGATTAATACTAGTGTATCTATTTAAAAATAATATTTTTTTAAAATTAGAAATACATAGCAACCCATTTGATCTGAGTTACTGTTAGGGATGGAGACTCTGAGAAGGTTTTTTCCTTCCTGATAAATATCTTTTCTAAGACGTTTCCTCTGTCCATGGAATTCTCCAGGTAAGAATACTGGAGTGGGTTGCCTTTTCCTTCTCCAGGGGATCTTCCCGACCCAGGGATCAAACTCATGTCTCCTGCATTGCAGGCAGATTCTTTACCATCTGAGCCACCAGGGAAGCCCCAACACTATTAAGGATGGGGACTCTGAGGAGTTTTTTTCCTTCCTGATAAATATCTCACCCAAGAAATGTGAAATGCAGGACCTTCACGTACAATTACTCCTTCTTTCCCAGTACAGCCAACTCCCAAGCCCTCTTGTACTCTTTGTCTTTTAGCTTTGGATCTTGAGAATCTGGGAAACCATGAACCTGAGGTCCTGGGCCACTGTTTAGGGCTCTTCCATACCCCGAGTCCAGGCCAGTCCTTCTTTTGTGGGAAGACATGGTTTTGTTCAAGCATGAAGTTCTTCCTCCTACAGTATTGGTGGGGATGTAAATTGGTGCAGCCACTATGGAAAACAGTATGGAACTTCCTTAAAAAACTAAAAATTGAGTTACCATGAGATCTAGTAATCCCACTCCTGGGCATTTTTTTTTTTTTCTGGAGAAAACGCTAACTCAAAAAGATGCAAGCACTCTAATGTTCATTGCAGCAGTGTTTATAACAGCCCAGACATGGAAGCAACCTCAATGTCCATCAACAGATGAATGGGTAAAGATGTGGTGTATGCATATACATACATACATAAATATACACACACAATGGAATACTACTCAGCCATAAAAAAGATTGTAATAATGCTACTTTCAGCACCATGAATGGACCTAGATATTGTCACACCAAGTGAAGTAAGTCAGACAAGGAAAGACGAATATATGATATCACTTGCATGTGGAATCTAAAATATGATATAAATGAACTTATCTACCAAACAGAAACAGACCCACCAAGATAGAAAACAATTAATAGTTACTAAAGGGGAAGGTGGGAGGAGTAAATTAAGAGTTTGGGATTAACAGATACACACTGCTATACATAAAACAAATAAACAACAAGGATCTGCTATATAGGACAGGGAAGGATATTCAATATCTTGTAATCAACCATAACAGAAAAGAATATGAAAAAATATATACATATATATGTAAAACTGAATCATTTTGCTGTATATCAGAAACTAACACAATATTTGTAAATTAACTATACTTCAATAAAAAAAAAAAGAGTGAAGCTCTTTATTAGTGACTATGGACCTCATTTGCAAAGGATTCAACAAAATCAGGTGTATTCATCCCAACTTTTATTCTATATTTAAAAGTATTCATGACCTGTAAAATATGAAGAACGTCTATTTTAAGAGACATCTGAAAGGATAGACACCAACTGCAGCCTCGAGGCTGAAACACGTTCCAGTATGGACCTTAATGTGGGTATCAAGATTATGATGCTTTGTGAGATGACCTGGACCATTTCATGAGAGTGTGTTTCATTCAATGGCATGCTGCTCCTATTCATGTGTACCTTGCCACTTCTCCAACCACTCTGTCATTCAGTAACTGAACTTCAGCTGAATCTCACTTTAAGCTATTATTTTTCCCTTGCTGTGTCGTACTCTTGGTTCACCTCCCTGACCGTCAGCAGTTGTTGGCCTAGAGAATTCCAACAAGTATCACAGTTAGCCTGAACCAGAAGAGTGAGGAAAAGTTATCTCCAAAAATATATAGAAGGCTTTCCCAACCCCTAGCAAAATTGCTTCTACAATTTTCAGTAGCATGTATTATCACACTCTGGGGGCAGAGAATTCTCATCTACGGTGAGACTTTTTCCAACTCTTCCTGCAGAAAAACAGAAATACAGATTCCCTGGGAGAATGGGAGTCTTGTCACAGAAGGCTCCCAGCTGAGTATCACTTAGAGTTTCTTGTGTGGGTAGGAGCCTCTGTATAAGGGTTGGTCAGAGCAGGTCTACGGCTTCTTTCTCCAGGAAATAATTCAAAATTCAGAGACTCTGACAAGAGATACAATCATGTTACCTCCTTGTGTGTTAGTTGCTCAGTCGTGTCCAACTCTTTGCAACCTCGTGGACCATAGCCCATCAGGTTCCTCTGTCCAAGGAATTCTCTAGGCAAGAAGTGAGCTACTGGAGTGAGTAGCTATTCCCTTCTCCAGGGGGTTTTCCCAACCCAAGGATCGAACCCAGGTCTCCTGCCTTACAGGCATATTCTTTACCATATGTGCCACCAGGGAAGCCCATTGGCTGGTGCTTAAAAAAAATGTCATGGTTGCACGCAGATTCCTTAGCGTGAAATCCAAGGTCATTCACAACCAGGCCTACTTGGTGTCATTGTGTGCTATCCTTGACCTCCTTCAGTTCCTGTCCCACCTCTACTAAACTACCTACTTTTTGCTCTACAAATCCTATGCCTTAGACTTTCCATGTCTTCTCATGTTGTTACCACTGACATGCTGTTAAGCGCTATGTTTTTACGTCATTAGGAGGTAGAACATTACCTCCTATATTTGTTTGGCAAATATCCACTCACTCTGCTTGGCCCATTTTTTCTAATGAGATATAATTTACCTATAACACTGGGTAAGTTTAAGGTGTACCACCTGTTGATTTGATAAATTTATACAATGCAATATAATTGCCTCCTTAGCTTTAGTTAACATCTCTATTATGCCATGTAATTACAATTTTTTTGTGGTGAGAACAGATAAGATCCAGTTTCTTAGCAACTTTGAAGCATATAATACAGTATTGTTGACTGTAATTCCTGTGCTGTGCATTAGAGCCCCGCTTGGCCCATGTTGAGTATCAGTCCTTCTCTCTGCTCTCCCATCTGGCCCTTTCTCCTCCCCTCTCTGGGACTTACGGATGCTCCAATTTGTCCACACTGGTCTTGCTGCTTGGGGGGGTCAGGTGGGGGTCTCAACCTTACTCTTCTGGTGGAGACTGCCGGCTGTCCACCCCGATCCATCCACCACCCTCCGTTTCCACCTCAATACAGTTGTAGCTGGGCATGCAGTTATTCGAGGGAGAACTGAATTGGTGACAAGGGGGCCCCCCTTGGGACAGGCTGGGCAAAGTGACCAGGTGCTGGCCAGAGGCACGGGGGTGGTGCAGCTGTGGTCCCACATGTGAGCAGGACTGGAAACCTCTCCATTACCCCTTTCCCACCCCCAGCTTCAGCCAAACTGATGAGAATGGGGGATGGCAGAGAGCCTTGAGGAAGGACCAGGGAGTCAGGATGACCAGTGAAGCAGCAGTCCACTTCCTTCCCAAAGCTACTACCCAAGAGAAGAGTCAACCTCATTATCTTATCTGAGGTTTTCTTAGATTACCCCCCTCACCTTTTATCTCTCTATATATTTTCCTCCCTCCCTCTATGATTTTTTTTTTTCACAAGCACTTAATCTATTACCCAGTTATCACTATTTTATGACCTTGGACAATTGACTTAAACCTCAGCTTCTGAATCTGGAAAATGGAGACAATAACCTCATGCAGTTTTGAGAGGATTGAATGAGTCGATCCGTGGAAATGGCTTGACAGTAAATATGAGATGTGATGATGTTTATTGTAATAAACATCTCCCCCCTGCTCCAGATATTTTTGTCTGCGAACTGGTCTCCCTGCCTCAGACTTGGGCAGGTGCCATGTGATACTTATTTTTGTTACCCTAATGTGTACACTAGAGTGCTTGTCTGAGTGCTCAGTCGTGTCTGACTCTTTGTGACCCCAGGACTATAGCCCTCCAGGCTCCTCTGTCCATGGGATTTCCCAGGCAAGACTGCTGGAGTGGGTTGCCATTTCCTTCCCCAGGGGATCTTCCCAGACCCAGGGATCGAACCCACATCTCCTGCGTCTCCTGAACTGCAGACAGATTCTGTATCACTGCACCAACTGGGAAGCCTATGGACACAATTTGCCAACATTTGCTGCTTACACAGATCTTTGAGGAAATTAGAACTGGGACTCGGAAGAGTGAGCTTGGGTTCTGGAGAGGCACAAATAGTTCAGTCATTTCTTTGACTTTCAGTTTATAAATATCTGGAGATTTTCAGAGAGTTTATAATTTATTCTATCCAGAATATAAGACTAAACAAAATGAAAAATCTTGAGAACTTCCAAACAAAATTATGAAGTGTTGTCAGGAGCCTGGTTCAGGTTTTTAGGTATTGTGGCACCTACCAAAAGTGCATCTTCTCAAAAGTGGTCTCACCTGCAAGGCAAGCCCTCTGCCTGACTTCCCATGTATATGGCTGCTGGTGACTTTTAGCCACTGCTGCCCTAGGCTCACCTCGGGGAGGTTTGGATGATCCAGTCAGACCCTGAGAATTTGTTTTCATGGGCTGGGATGAGGCTGAACTATTAACATTTTTAAAAAAGCATTCTAGATGATTTCAATATGCTTCAGGTTGAGACTCTCTGCATGAAGACTTTTTTGAAAAACAGAAAGCATTAACAAGGCTTTTCCCCTTATTCTCCAATTTCAGTGCATTTTTATAAGTCCCTGCAGATGAGGAATAGAAAAGGGTCTGTTATCTAATAAATTATTGCATCAGGCATGCAATGTGTCAACTTTCAGAAGGACCTGGTGAAAACACGATAGCTTCTAGACAGAGTAAGTTGCTAATCTTAGTTGCCTCAAATACTCTTCTTTCCAATAAGAAAGCCAAGGCTCTTGTTTCAGCAGGATTTTATGGTCTTTAGTTTTATATAGCCTTGCAGATGAGCCAATGAATGGTCCTTCTGCAGCGTGTGCACTGAAGAGTTTCTGAGATGGTAAATAAACAGATTCCCTAGAGTCACTGCAGAGAACACTGTGTTTGACTGTCAGGTATACGAAAAATCCCTCAGAGGCAGACACAATGCTCTTCTTCATTTACACTAACAGCTGAACCCCTGGTAGGTATGTCTGTGGTTGTTTATCTAAAGTAGCAAATAAAGGCCAGCGTGGGTTTTAATCACTTATCTACGAAGAGTTGGGATTAACTGCAAATCCTCCTGAAACACTGCCTCCCCAGTTTTATTTTAAGGCCTGGTGAGTCTTTTTCCATTCTTTGGGAAATGAATTTAGGTGTGTGAAAAGTGATAAGCAACAGTGTGTGAACTTCTCTGCTTGACCACCGCACAGACATACTATGGATAATCGGCTATTGCAGGGCAAATTTTCCCATCACAATACCCTATAAAAGTGTTCAAAATCCCACAGAAGAATGAACAGAAGGCATGAAATCCAGTTGTTATGGAAATCCATCCTTGGCCTCTCAATTAAGAGAAGACAACTGGACCCACCCATCTAAGTTAAAAACTTTGACTTTTGCCTAGTTGGGTGTTTGGTGTGTGTGTTCAGTCTCTCAGTAGTGTCTGACTTTTTGGGACCCCATGGACTCTAGCCTGCCAGGCTCCTCTGTCCATGGGATTCTTCAAGCAAGAACATTGGAGTGTTCGGAATACTAAATTCCTTTTCCAGGAGATCTTCCCAGCCCAGAGAGTGAACCCGTGTCTCTAGCATCTCCTGCATTGGCAGGCAGATTCTTTACCACCAGTGCCACCTGGGAAGCCCAGTTTTTGATGACTCCTAGATAAACTGCTTCCCTGGTAGCTCAGCTGGCAAAGAGTCTGCCTGCAGTGCAGGAGACCCCAGTTTGATTCCTGGGTCAGGCAGATCCCCTGGAGAAGGGATAGGCTACCCACTTCAGTATTCTTGGGCTACCCTGGTGGCTCAGATGGTAAAGAATCTGTCTGCAATGTGGGAGACCTGGGTTCGATTCCTGGGTTGGAAAGATCCCCTGGAGGAGGGCATGGCAACCCACTCCAGTATTCTCGCCTGGAGAATCCCATGGACAGAGGAGCCTGGGGGGCTACAGCCCATGGGGTCTCAAAGAGTCACTCGGTCATGTCCATGACTGAGCGACTAAGCATAGCACAGCACAGCACAAACTGCCAAGTAACATTTATTGCTACTGAAGTAGAATCTCCAGCTTGGAAGGAACCTCTCTTCAACAGTTCCCAAAATTTATTACTTTCCTTCTCTGAGGACACTGTGCTTGAAACTTTCTCTTTAGCTCACCTCATCTGGGGCACTTTAAAAAACAGATTTGTTTGGTAAATGTATTGGATGAGACTCTCTGGATTGAGGCCTGGGGGTCTGCATGCTTCACAGGGCACTCAAGTGTATCTTACCAATCTGAAGGGAAGTCAGCACCAGCTTAGACCTCGTTCATAGGGTCGATGTCAGACCACAGTGGGGGCATGGGCTGGACCCCACTCCCTCTCCCTCCAGAGTCCCTAAAACCCTTTCCATCCTGCATGGCCTGGGTATTTTCTTCAGAAAAAAATGATCTGGAAACACCTCTGCCTGTAGAAATTACTAACTAATAAGTGGATGATGGCTGCTTGCTCTGCCCTTCTTTTGGAAGCTGGTCTCATAAGGATGGTGTGATTTTTCTGAGGTCTTGTGTGTGGTATGCCCTGTGTCCTGTTCTGAAGAAGCTCTGTCCTCACTGGTCCCAGAGGAACTGAGTGCCTCCTACAGTTCTCAGCAGACTTGCAACATGAATAAGATTTTACTTTAAAAAAGCTGAATTATGAAGCCCATGTGCATGGCAAAGCCCACCAGACCCTGGTACAGGGGAAGGACTTTGCAAAAAAAAAAAAAAACAACCACATCTTTAATGCAGAAATAACCTGGCTTTGGACCAATGAGCCGTAGGAATAAGTCCTTTCCCATTTTTCTCCTCCCTGCTCCTCCCCCGCCCCTGCCATGACTTCCTGCTGGGGCTGGCTGAGTCACACTGTGGAGACGCTGAACTGTTCAATGATGTGAGAACTCAGAGTTACAAGAAAGAAAGAGACAGCAAGGAAAAATCTTAGGGGAGCAGCCAGCAGAGTGTTTCTGTAAAAATGTGTTTACATAAAAATGTAGAATGCCTGCTTTTCTTGAAAAAGTGAAAAAAGTAGCAACACTGGGACTGCTCCCATGGGGCAAGGGCTGGCCAGTGATGAGCTGGGTTGGGCACTGTGTGACTGGCTGTGATTCTTTTCAACCCCTGAAGTCCTTTTTCTTAATTTTATTTTTTTATTGAAATACAGCTGCCGGGCAGTATCGTATGCTACAAGTGTACAATATAAAGATTCACATTTTTTTAAGATTATACTCCAATTATAGTTATTATACATATTGGGTATATTACCTGTATTGTAAGATCTATCCTTATAGCTTATTTTACACCTAATAGCATGTACCTCTCGCTTCACTTCCTTACCTCTATATTGACCGCTCCCCACCAGTGGTAGCCACTAGTTTGCTCTCTATATCTGTTAGTCTGCTTTTTTGTTATATTCACTAGTTTGTTTTGATTTTTAGATTCTATGTACAAGTGACGGATAGCATTTTTATTTCTTCTTCTGGCTCATTTCACTTCGCATAATGCTCTCCAACTCCACTCATGTTGCTTTTTGGGTAACTTTTGAGTTTTGAAAAAAAAGAGTGTTTTTTAGGGGCGGTGGGTAAAGATCAGGGGAGACGAGGAAAGTTTGAATCGGGAGTGTGTGGGGAAAGCTTGGAGTAACGCAAAGCCAATGGATGGCAGGCAGTGGTTGAGAAGAGGGACCGGTGACCAGCTGTGCGTGGAGTTTTACTTGTCAGCTTGGCTGGGCTGTGGTGCCTAGAGGTTTGGTCAAGTTTTTTTTGTTTTTGTATTGAAGGATAACTACAGAATTTTGTTGTTTTCTGTCAGACCTCAACATGAAGTGTCGATGTTGCTGTGAAAGTATATTGCAGATGTGACTAACATCCATAATCGGCTGACAGTGTCAAGACGACTGCCCTCTATAACGCGGAGTCGGGGGGACTCACTGAGTGGTTTTAAGGCCTCAAGAGCAAAGTCTGAGGTTTCCAGGAAA
>NW_011494799.1:910925-949683 GCF_000754665.1 Bison bison bison | reverse complement strand
TCCAGGAAAAGAAGGAATGCTACCCCAAACGTGCCTGAGGCTCCAGTTTGCTGGTCTGAATACAGATTTTAGACTCAGGGCCATAACATCAGTGCTTGCCTGAGAATTTAGTCTACCGCCCCGTGTTTGGGATATCATAGATGTCAGCCTAACAGGTCTATAAACCAGTTCTTAAAGAAACACACACACACACACACAAATCCTAGCAGTTTGTTTCCCTGGAAAACTCTGACCTATACAAGTGTCTATTTCCATATTTGTTCCAGGATCCCCACATGATTAGAAAACAGATCCGCAGACGCACTACGCAGCCCATCTTCTCAGCATCGTGATTCCATTATACATCCACCCAATTTCTTCCTGTGGTCTGTCCTGGGATCCCAATATGTCCCCACAGAAGCAATATTATGAATTACAAACAATTTTAAAACCACCATTTGGAAACAATCTATCCTTGGACTGAGGAGTGCCTAGAAAGAATAAATGAGATGATGATCCAGTACAGAAACTGGAACCTCAGTGCCTGCCTCTCCAAGGTCGGGCACTCACTGCATCCTTCAACACGGTCAGGACAACAATTTTTCAGCACTGCCTATGGTATGCCATTAGAAAGCTGGCTTTGTTATTCCTTATTTGCGTTAGATTTTTTTTAAACTTGAAATTGTTTCTGTCAAGTTTGACTATCAAGTTCTTATTTTCTGGTCCTGTCAGTAACTTATTTTTGACTGATTCTGAAATGAAACCTAACATTTACATGATGATTTTCTGCCCCTGAGGATTTTCACAAGTATGTATGAAAGTTGAGACCATAAGGAGAGTTCCAAAATTCCCTAAACTATATGACTAAGCAAGTTAAAACAAAGTAAGTGACCACGTTGTAAGCTTCTCTGAAACAGTGTCCTTTTCATTTGTTGTTCTGTTCCAAACACCATCATGATATCACTTTGTAGTTTACAAAGCAATACATGTTTTAAAAGGTGATTCCAGTGGTCTTCATGGGTCAGGAAGTATACAAGATGCTGGGCATTGTGAAATGTGCAAGGGATACAAAGATAATTCAGTCACTCCTTTTAAGAATATCAACTTTCCAATCGATTCATCCATTGATCCACCCATGTCTCCAGTTGTCATTCAGCATATTTCTTAAATGCCTACTGTGTGTCAGAGACTTCGTTGGATGCCAGTCATACAAAAATGAACAAGGGAGATAAGATAGCCATCATAACTTTCTTTCTGGATTTCATAGTCTACTAGATGGAAAAGGTAGCTAAAGTAGACAGAATAATAAAATATAAGTATGATGACAAATGAAAATGAGAGTGCTAAACAACCAGGGAGGATGGGCGAAGAGATAGGGCTACAGGCTCTGGGAGGGTTCCCTTGGAGCCTAGTGTATCTCTGCTGAGACCCTAAGGTATTCATGAGATGAAACAAGATGGCCTAGCAAAATATAACATTCAAATTTGGCTCAAGAAGTAGAAAAATGATAGAACAGATATCTTCAGGAAAATTTGGGAAGATAATCAGTCATCTATCATCTTTAAATAGATGCCACAACCAAACAGCTCTTTTGGCTGAGTGTGATGTGAATTTTAAAGAGTGGGTAGCCACCGTGTTATATATACCAGTGCTCTTCAAATTTTAATGTACACACTAATCACCTAGGGATCTTGTCAAACTGCAGATTTTAATTTAGTAGGTCTGGGGAAGCAAGCAATTTTGCAGTTTTAACTGCTCAGGCAAGGTCAATGCTACTGGGCTAAAAGTCATGCTTTGAAACACAGTGCTTTGGATCAATACAAACCAAAGTTTCTCAATTCAGGTTATAAAACTTGAAGAACCTTAATTCAAAACCTGATAAGACAGTGCAGTTTTGTTAAAACTCAACTTAAAAAGGTACAACAAATTAAGTTTGGCAAGTATTAAACGAATAATATACTAACAGAATTTTTAAAGAGATTCAACATTTGGACTTTTACTACCAAAATTAATTATATCAGCAAATATTTTATTCAATCAATGGACACCCAAAAGGCATTTTCTTAAATTCAGAAGCTATTACTAATAAACTCTTTATGTGAAAATATATTCAAATATGATTTTAAATGTCTATATTAAAAGCAACATAAACATTATATTAAATGGTAAAATACTGAAAACATTTCATTAAATTCAGATACAATGCATTACTCTACTACTATCATTACGGTCATTATTTAGGGCTTTCTCAATGGCTAAGTGGTAAAGAATCTACCTACAACACAGGAGATGCAGGAGATGGTGATTTGATCCCTGGATTGGGAAGATCCCCTGGAGTAGGAAATGGAAACCCACTCTGATATTCTTGCCTGAAAAATTTCATGGACAGAGGAGCCTGATGGGCTATAGTACAAAGGATCACAAAGAGTCAGACATGACTGAGCAACTGAGCACACATGCGTCATTATTTAACATTTTTTTTTTTTAGGTTTTAGCTAATGCAATAAAGCAAGAAAAGAAATGGGAAAAGAAGAGATAAATTTATCCTTTAGCAAAAGATATGATTGCATCCTTGGTAAACCTGAGAGAAGCCACTAAAACCTAGCTATTAAAATCTAGAATTAATAAGATGATATGAATAATTAAAATTAATAAAGTAACATGGATTAATATTCATAACTTCTTAATTATAGTAATCATTAGATGAATGTGGGAAGATAAAAATGCATTAAAAATAATAAAACAGAAAGTAAAATTCCAAGAAAAACTTTAACAAGAAATCATAGTATTTATGTGAAGAAAGTTTCAAAATCTTATTGAAGGTCAAAAACCAATGGGAGAGAATAGTGAGGAATATTTTTATTATGCAATATCATAGAATTTCAAGCATTCTCAAGTCAGCATCTAAATTTGATATAATTATAATTAGAGCTCTAATCAGTTTTTCTGCTGATGAGTCAGGAATGTGACAGAAGGAATTTGAAGTTCACATGGAAAAATAAATATTGAAACTTGCCCAGAAAATATTCCAAAAGAGAAAGGAAGTATAAAAATAAACTAATTAGACATTCAATGAAGAATTGAATAAACTTAGCATGGGAAAAGGCCTTCTCAAGAGACTTAAGGGATCAAGAAGCTCTAAAGAAAACAGAGATAGCCTGGGAAGATATATTTATAATACATATAACAGACAAAGAATTAGTTTACAAATCCTAAAATCTTATGAGAGACAAAAATATAAAGATGAGAAATGGATATGAGCACAAAGCTCAAGGAAGAGGAAATCCTGACAGACAATATACACAGTAAAAGATGCTGAACTTATTTCACTATTGAAGAAGCTACAAGTTAAAATAAAACAATGTTTTTATCCTTTTTACTGGCAAAATGAAAACAGCAATAAAAATAACATTAAAAAGTAGCAAAATATAATATTATGAAAGACTATACAGAAAAGGTCTTAATGACCTGTATAACATCACTCACTCAGAGCCATCAGTCCTGGAGTGTGAAGTCAAGTTGGCCTTAGCCAGCATTACTATGAATAAAGCTAGTGGAGGTGATAGAATTCCAGCTGAGCTATTTCAAATCCTAAAAGATGATGCTGTCATAATGCTGCACTCAAATGCCAGCAAATTTGGGCAACTCAGCAGGGGCTACAGGATTGGAAAAGGTCAGTTTTTATTCCAAACCCAAAGAAGGGTAAAGCCAAAGAATGTTCAAACTACCCTATAATTGTGCTCTTTTCACATGCTAGCAAGGTAATAACTTCCCTGGTGGCAAGGTAATGCTCATAACCCTGCAAACTAGGCTTCAGTAGTATGTGGACTGAGAAGTTCCAGATGTAGAAGATGGATTTAGAAAGGCAGAGGAACCAAAGATCAAATAGCCAGCATTCACTGAATCTTAGAGAAAGCAAGGGGAGTACAGAAAAACATCTACTTATATTTCATTGACTATGCTAAAACCTTTGACTGTGTGGATCACAACAAACTGTGGAAAAAACTTTAACAGATGGGCATACCAGACCACCTTACCAGCCTCCTGAAAAACCTGTATGTGAGTCAAGAAGCAACATAGAACCAGACATGGAACAACAGATTGGTTCAAAACTGGAAAAGGGGTACATCAAGGCTGAATATTGTCACCCTGCTTATTTAACTTTTATGCAGAGTACATCATGTGAAATCCTGGGCTGGATAAATCACAAGCTTGAGTCAAGTTTGTTGGGAGAAATATCAACAACCTCAGATATGCAGATGGTACCACTCTAATGGCAGAAAGTGAAGAGGAACTAAAGAGCCTCTTGATGAAGGTGAAAGAGGAAAACAAAAAAGCTGGCTTAAAACTCAGCATTCAGGCTGGTATCAAAAAGTCTACAACCAATAAATGCTGGAGAGGGGATGGAGAGAAGGGAACCCTCTTACACTGTTGGTGGGAATGCAAACTAGTACAGCCATTATGGAGAATGGCTTGGAGATTTCTTCCAAAACTGAAAATAGAGCTGCCATATGACCCAGCAATCCCACTGCTGGGCATACACACCGAGGAAACCAGAATTGAACGAGACACATGTACCCCAACGTTCATTGCAGCACTGGGGCATGGAAGTCCTAGGACATGGAATACAATAGCTAGGACATGGAAGCAACCTAGATGTCCATGGATAAGAAAGCTGTGGTACATATACACGATGGAATATTATTCAGCTCTTAAAAAGAATGCATTTGAGTCTGTTCTAATGAGGTGGATGAAACTGGAGCCTACTACACAGAGTGAAGTTAAGTCAGAAAGAAAAGCACCGATACAGTATATTAACACAGATATACGGAATTCAGAAAGAGGGCAACGATAACCCTATATATGAGACAGCAAAAGAGACTCAGATACAAAGAAGAGACTTTTGGACTCTGTGGGAAAAGGCAAGGGTGGGATGATTTGAGAGAAAAGCATTGAAACATGTGTATTTCCATATGTGAAACAGATGACCAGTCCAAGTTTGATGCATGAAACAGGGCATCAAAGCCTCTGCACTGGGAAAGCCCAGGGGAATGGGATGGGGAGGGAGGTGGGAGGGGGTGAGGGCCAGGGGGACACATGTACACCCACGGCTGATTCACGTCAATGCATGGCAAAAACCACCACAATACTGTAAAGTAATTAGCCTCCAAATATAATAAATAAATAAATTAAAAAAAGAATGTTTCTGAAGTTCATATGAATTTACTAAGATAAAAAAATTATTCTAAACATTGAGAAAAGAGAGACAAATCTTGGCAATGGTATGATGGTATATTTTAATATCCAAAAGATTATATTAAATTAAAAAACTTACCAAAAAAAAAAAAAACCCTCAGCATTCATAAAACAAAGATCACGACATCCGATCCCACCACTTCATGGCATCCGATCCCATCACTTCATGGCAAATAGAAGGGGGAAAAGAGAAAGCAGTGACAGATTTTATTTTCTTGGGCTCTAAAATCACTGCAATTCATGGGGTTGCAAAGAGTCGGACATGACTGAGCGACTGAACTGAACTGAAAATCACTGAGGACGGTTACTGCATCCATGACATTAAAAGACACTTGCTCCTTGGAAGCCATGCCAAACCCAGACAGTGTATTAAAAAGTAGAGCCATCACTTTTCTGACAAAGGTTCATATAGTCAAAGGTGTGGTTTTTCTAGTAGCCATGTACGGATGTGAGAGCTGGTCCATAAAGAAGGCTAAGCGCCCCGAACTGATGCTTTCAAACTGTGGTGCTGGAGAAGACTCTCCTGAGAGTCCCTTGGACAGTGAAGAGATCAAACCAGTCAATCCTAAAGGAAATCAACCCTAAATATTCACTGGAAGGACTGTTGCTGAAGCTGAAGCTCCAATACTTTGACGACATGAGGTGAAGAGCTGACTCACTGGAAAAGACCCTGCTGCTGGGAAAGATTGAGGGTATGGAGAGTAGGGAGCATCAGACGATGAGACAGTTGGCTAGCATCGCTAACTCAGTCAGTGGACGTGAATTCAAGCAAACTCCAGGAGACAGTGAAGGACAGGTAAGCCTGGTGTGCTGCAGTCCCCAGCGGGCAGAGTCAGACTTGACTTAGCGGATGAACAACAACCATGATGAAGGACGTGGGCTAATGACATCATTTATTGCTGATAGAAGTGTAGATTATTATGACCTTTTTGGGGAACAATCTAGAAATATCTATACATTTGAAAGTGTATGTGCCTTTATACTCAGGATTCCCCCTTTGGGAAGACTATACTTTTGAAATAAAGGCATCAGTATATAAAGACTCACATGCAAGAACATTTGTAATAGCTTAATTCTTACTTGCAAAGAAAGAAAAAATAAAAGCAAGAAACGAAAAAAGAAAAGAAAAATCTTGAATATTTAGTAAAAATGAAATACTGCAGTAAATGATGGTGTATGTGCAACATGGAATATTTTGCAGCATTGAGAAGAATGTGTTCTGTTTCTTTTGATCTAGATCATGTTCATGACACAGTAAACTGACAAGCGCTAGTTGCAGGGTAGCATGAATAATGGAATCCCGGGTCTGTAAAAAATAAAGACCTCATATTTGTGTGTGCATATATATATAAATGTTTGCATATGTTTGATGTGAGCATGGAGAAAGGTGGATGAATTCAGAGAAAGCTCTTTTGGCCCGCTTATATCAAACAAATCAATAGGGCAGGGTTTTAGGGGGAACAGATGAGAGGCTTCTTTTCCTGAAAAAAAAAAATCATTACAGCAGATTCCAATGCAAACATAGCATCATGACTCACTGTTAGTTAATAAGATAAGTAGGGCAACATTCCAGGTAAGGGGGACAGTCCAGGACACAGCTTCCAGTGAAAATCGGAATCAGTTGAGAATGGGTAGAGCATATCTTAGGAACAGGCTTGTAGAGCAGGTTGGTGAGTTTGGCCTGAGACTAAAACCAGAGATAAATAAGTAGTTGTCTATTTTTAAGCCAGGGAGAAGCCAGATCAGATTTGGCTTTCAGTAATGATTCTGGCAGTGGGGCGAGGAGTGGACTGAATATGGCAGAGAGTGAGAGAAGACCAGTGCAAAGTCTGCTATCACAGTTCATGCCAAAAATCTGGGCAAGCAGTTGAGGATGAAGCAGCAGGTGGACATGGAGGACCCTTTTGGAGGTGAAATCTACAACCTTTGTGATGAGTTGGATGTGGGTCATGTGGGATATGAAGAAACTGAAGTGAAACTGGCCACATGGCTTGATACATTAACAGAGGCATGGGAGGAACAGGAGGAAGTGGGGGTCAAGTGGGGAGGAGAATGACTTCTGTTGGCTGAATGGTCTCTGCCCTGTTTTCCCCTTTAATGTGCAACCTCCTTGCCGTCACTGCTTTGTCTCCTCTGACAGTGGCACCACTGGAGTATTTGATCCTTGTTTGAAAGGTTTGGGTCTGATGTGTCAGTTTACAAATCAGTCACCCTCATTTACACACTCCCAAGTCTTGGAGGAAATGCCCATTGCAATGGCAAGTCTGTTGGCTTTTCCTTGCAACATGCAGACAACATCCATTGCCGGATGCCCTTCTACCCCAGGGCCGATTTTCTAGCAGCTGTAGCCATTTCAGTTCAGCTAAAGCAGCCCCGCTCCCCCAAAACACACACACACACACGCACAAACACACACAAACACTCCCCTATTCCTTCCAGAGATGAGCCCCAGTGCCATCCTGTTGTGCTGTGGGATCCGGGGTGAACGCTGCCCACAACTCAGAGAGGAGACCTGTGTTATCAGTGTCTGCCTAGCAACTGAAAGGTGACACGGGGGGCCTTCTTTTCAACCCATTTCCTCTTGATGAGAGGAAGGGATTCTCCTGCGAGTTATTACCTGAAATAATACCATATGGTAAAATGTAAACAACATCTGCATATTCATGTAATAATTTCATCTGTTTAATTAGTTCCAGCAAAGCAGTTTACCCTCTGAGGCCCTTGCTGTCAGCTCGGCGCTCATACATCCAGGGCTGGCTGTCGGGCTTGACAGCCTTCTATTGTTCATTCTCGGCTTGCACCCCAGCAGCCACCGTAAGTGAATCTTCCACGGGGTGGGGCGTCTGTCCTCACCAATCCCCACGTGGAGGTGGGGGAGCTGTCAGCTTGGCATAGGGCTACTAAAGACAGACTTGAAAGATCAGGTGATGCTGGAAGGAAAAGACAGATAAGGTATTTATTTCTTGTACTTCCCTAATTTGAATGTGAGCTTGAATGAGCTCGAGTGGTAAAGAGGTTTCAATTCTTGGCACCTTGACCCTTTGGAAAACATAGAGTCTGACCAATGACACTGCAGAACTAGGGTCCTCATCCCATTTTGGCCCATCTCAGGCATTTGACAGCACGTTCCCTGGTGGCTCAGCTGGTAAGGAATCTGCCTGCAATGTGGGAGACCTGGGTTCAATACCTGGGTTGGGAAGCTCCTCTGGAGAAGGAAAAGGCTACCCACTCCAGTATTCCGGTCTAGAGAATTCTATGGACTGTATAGCCCATGTGGTCGCAAACAGTTGGACACGACTGAATGACTTTCACTTTCTTTTTCTTTTTTAGCAAAACCTGCGTCCTACAAGCTCAGGGCATCCATGAGGTAAAGAAGCTAAACACTGGACAGTGAACACACACACACACAAGCACACACAAAAAATACAGACGTGTTGGCTGTGCTTTTATTTTATTTTTATTGCTCATTTCAAATACACTATCAGTTTTGTTGAAATGCAATTGACAAATAAAATTGTAACATGTTTAAAATGTACAGATAATGATTTGATATGTTTATGTCTTGAGAGGATTCCTGTGTGCTGTTCTGTGCTTAGTCGCTCAGTCATATCCGACTCTTTGCGACTCCACGGACTGTAGCCCGCCAGGCTCCTCTGTCCATGGGGAATCTCCAGGCCAGAATAGTGGAGTGGGTTGCCATGCCCTCCTCCAGGGGATCTTTCCAACCCAGGGATCGAACCCAGGTCTCCCTCATTGCAGGTGGATTCTTTACCACCTGAGCCACCAGGGAAGCCCCAGAATACTGGAGTGGGTAGCCTATTCCTTCTCCAAGGGAGAAAAGATTCCTACCATGGAGTTAATGAAGATATCCATCTGGACTGTCTTTTTAAGTTTAAGCAGTTTGTCTTTTCCTTTCCACCCTAGAATAGAGTTGAAGTGATGTTTCAACTCTCTTCTGTTTTTTATTATCTTTTAAGGTAAATATGTATGTGTTTATTTAGCTGTTGGGTCTTAGTTGTGGACACACACATATTCTCTGCATCATGTGGGATCTTCTCTGCATCATGTGAGGGCTTTCTAGTTGTGCCATGTGAGCTCCAGAGCTCGTGGGCTTCAGTACTTGCCTTGCCTGGGCTTTAGCTGCTCCGTGGCAGGTAGGAGCTTAGTTCTTGACCAGGGGTGGAACCCGGTGTCTGCTTCATTGCAAGGCAGATTCCTAACTGCTAGACCATCAGAGAAGTCCCTTGAAGTGTTTTTTAGGTCTGAGCTTATCTCCTGCAGGTCTTGTTAAAATGCAGATTTTGATTCAATTGTTCTGATAAGAAGTCTGAGATTCTGCATTTCTAACAAGCTCTCAGTGATGCCAGTGCAACTGGTCCATGAATCACACATACAGAGTGAGGGTTTAGACACCATGCTCATTTTATAGATGAGAGCAAAGAACAGAGTCTATGTGTGGTGTCCAAGGCTAGCCAGCTCATTAAAGATCAAGCCAAGACTATAATACTTTGTTTGAAATCCACAGCTCTTCACTTATGGCTGTTATTTATAACAAGAAAAAGAACCTTTTTTTTTTTTTTTTAATCTCTTACACATGCACAAAAAGTGCAGAGCTATTGTATCTTGAGAAACATACAATTAATACATATGTAGCAATAGATACCAGCTTTTTAACAGTCAATGGTTTCTTTTCGTCCATACTGGCTGCTGCTGCTACTACTAAGTCGCTTCAGTCGTGTCCGATTCTGTGCGACCCCGTAGACGGCAGCCCACCAGGCTCCCCCGTCCCTGGGATTCTCCAGGCAAGAACACTGGAGTGGGTTGCCATTTCCTTCTCCAATGCATGAAAGTGGAAAGTGAAAGTGAAGTCGCTCAGTCGTGTCCGACCCTTAGCGACCCCATGGACTGCAGCCTACCAGGCTCCTCCATCCATGGGATTTTCCAGGCAAGAGTACTGGAGTGGGGTGCCATTGCCTTCTCCGCATCCATACTGGCAGGTTGACATAAAAAAGAGGGGTGGTAAACTTGATCACTGTAGTTGCTTCACTTTCTGAGAAGGATTCCAGGATATGATCATACGTCAAGAGATGAACAGTTCTCATGTCAGAGAATCTGAAATCAGCTAGAAACCAGGAGATATTTTGAAGTGGCCTGTGAAGAATCTCAGATATAAGCTCTCCACTTTGACATCCCAGTCAGATTATTATCCAGATCTGTTCTGAGAATCTTTTGTAAATAATAGTGAAGTAATTGAAACTTGGGACATTGTGTGATAACAGGCTATATATTTCTTACATCTAATTTCTTTCTTATATTGACCCAAAGTAGCTCCAACATTTGAGTGTGATTCTACTCCCTGGAACCATAATAATTACTGGAAATTGGATGCAAAATTAGTAGAGATTTGCTGTCTTTCCCTGGAGAAATAGTAACATCCAAAAAGATAAAACCCTAGGGCCTAGAGCTAGAGTTGAGTGATTTGATTTGTTTGCTCTGTATCCACACATTCATCTCTAAAGCAATGTTACTTTAAATAGTATGTTTATACCATAGCTACTTTATCATGGATCAGGTTGGTTTCAACTTCAAACATAAAAGGACCATCATTCTTGCATGTCAGCCATGAGGACTGGACCTATCCACCTTCAAACTAGCTTGAAGTTATGACTTCATTGTCACTGTGCTGGGCATTTTCAGTGATTTTTTTTTTCCTATCTAGGAAGAAATTGTACCACTAATGGAAACATTCTTTTCCCCCTCAAAGTACAATAAGATCATTCTTTTACATTTCTCCTTCCATTAACTGGCTCATATGTAGAGATTTTTACGCAGCCCTAAAGTGATGCCTAAATTAGTGCTCAGAAAAGTCAATTATACTTTTAAAGCTATGGTCTGTAATTGTTATGGTCTTCTTGTGCATGTATCCAAATTGTTTCTAATGGGCATTTCAGGGCATGAAGGTTAATGGTATCTTAGCCAGGCAAAAATGCTGGCCAATGCAGGGTTAATTTATCAAAATAACTTTGCATGGCATTGTTTTCAAAGCCAGTTTTAGTGGTCTCCAGGTCTACTTAACTCAGATCTTGTCTTTTACAGGGTTTTTAAATGGAGATATACTATTAAATTGTTTTAGATTAATACAGCTCTGTTAGACGGTTCAGTATTGAATTTATCCAAGTTACAGATTTTACTTCTAGTTTTAAAAGTGAAAAGAATATCAAAGATGAAAACATATCTAATTAAGCTATGTTTGATCTCTTATTCTGTCAGTTCTTTGCTTTTTTTCCTCCCCTCCTAATCTTGACAAGGAAAACTCCCATGTCCTGATTTCCTGGTCTCTGACTAATCCAATGGTGTTCACCATGGCATTGGCCATGATCAATAACTAATTATTAAACCAGCATTTCTTTCCAGGGCTCCTTGTTAAAAAATTGCTTTTGGCTGAGAGAGAAGGAAAAAGGTCGTCACTCTGACATGGTCGTGAGTCTTTCAAAATCCAGTGGGCCATCCAATTGAATTACTGTCCTAAACTAATTGATATAAATTTGAACTGAAGAATGCTTGTTACTGCAGAATCTCATAATGATATCCTTGGCAAGAAAACGTTGGGGGGGGGGGAAAATCCCAGCGCCAATTACAAAGCATCCATACTCCACTTTAGAAGAGAAATCAGAAAAACATCAAGTTGGGGTGAAGGAGCAGCTGGACATAGTCTGATGGCAGGTTTAGACTTATCATACCTGTGATATTATGAACACTGAGCAAGTTTCTCTCTTCTAGTTTTGTGGTCATGAAGACACAGAGAGTCTTTTGATATATTATTTAACTTCTGTACTGATTATAACTTGTGAAGCATTTGAGTGATAGCTGTCATTTCATTGTTACCTAAGGCTATGGGTTTGGCCCAATCCCATAAGATGTTGCCTTCTGAAAGACAGTACTTTGAAAAACCGAGATGGTAGAAAGATCAGCGCAAAAGTATCACAAGCATTTAAAAACACATTATTTCTCCTGGTCACCATCCATCCCCCTCCATCAAGTGGCGAATGAAAAGAGTCTGAATAATGTAGCTTCCTGCATGAAATCTTTTATGTTTGCCTATTGATTTAAACATAACGTTAGAATAAGACATCCAGCACAAAGGTTTGTTTTGATGAAGAGTTTTGATTTGAAGGAACTGCTTTAATTGAGCTGTAGAGTGAGAGATATTTCTACTCCTCTACCACATTGTGAATAAAATCTGTTAGGCTGGTGGCTCCAATCGTGTTTTAGGAAAGGATTTGCTCTATAAGAATCATGCTTCCTCTGTTATGGTGATGTTGTAGGGCTGACTACCCCATCAGGTCAGGTCAGCCTCTCTTCCAGTTTCACCCATTCTCCCAGTACTTACCCTGGACTTCCCTGGTGACTTAGACAATAAAGAATCTGCCTGCAATGCAAGAGACCTGGGTTCAATCCCTGGGTTGGGAAGATTTCCTGGAGAAGAGAAACACTACCCACTCCAGTATTCTGGCCAGGAAAATTCCATGGACTGTATAGTCCATGGGAGGGCAAAGAGTTGGACATGAATGAGCAACTTTCACTTCACTTCAACCATAATTACGGTCAACTCTGAGTCAAGAGGGAGGCTTGGTCCTTTGCCCATATTTTAAAATTTTACCTTAAAACAATATGATAGGCACACACTCTATTCTGCTTACACAGATGAGGGAACTGAGAGCTATATGCTGTGCTGGGCTAACTCTTTGTGACCTCATGGACTGCAGCCTGCCAGGCTCCTCTGTCCATTGAATTTTCCAGGCAAGAATACTTGAGGGGGTTGCCATTTCTTTCTCTGGGAGGATCTTTCCAACCCAGAGTTCGAACCTGCATCTCCTGCATTGGCAGGCGGATTCTTAACCCCTGAGCCACCAGGGAAGCCCCATAAGTATTTGCTCAAGATCCTAGAGGTCACAATAGCAAGGTGTGAATTTGAACTCAAACCCGAGCAAGCCCAGTGCCTCAGTCCGTAGTGTATCGCTGTGATTATAGGCTGAGGACTCAGGAGGTTCAGTCACTGGGAGAGGCCAGGTGCCAGTGGACAAATATTTCCTCGAGCTGGACCACTGGGATGGGGCTGGGAGTGGTCACAAGGTCTATGAGAAGCAGGAAGATGGCACGGCAGCAAGGTCAGAACAGGCCTGGTGTCTAAGAGAGCATCTGTGCGAGCATCTTCGGGAAAAGGATTAGGGACTGGGATGAACACAGAGATTCTCTGAGTTTTCAAAAGGAGTCTCTGAGTCCCCAAGATTGTGGGTCTCAGATTTCCCTTTTTCCAGAGGGAAAGACTGTTGACTGAAAAATATCTGTCCTATACCACCTGACATATTCCAGCTAATCAATGACCTGTTACCTAGGGAGTTTAAATAGAGACTGACGTAACTGACTCTTTGGAGAGAATTCACTTGTTTCAAGGTCATCTCCAAGTAAAAGTGATGCTAACGAGGGGAGGAAGGAGAGAAACAGTGAGTAGCGTGTGGGAGATGGAGTCAGAAGGGTTAGGGGTTGCAGGGGTCAGAGGAACAGAGAAAGAAAGAAAGCCCCTAGAAATGACAAAGAGCCTCAGAGAAGGGTGGGCTAGTTGCAAGTATTACTTTTTCCTGATTCTAATTCTACACTATTTTTTACTGCTCCTCTCTCCTAGAAGTGGTACCCAGCTTGGAAGAGGGACCTATGATTTATCTGAGAGCCTGCAGTGGTGGGTTAAGACGGAGAATAGTCCAGGTGAAAGGTAGGCTACATTTATTGATAGAAGTAAGACCAAGCATGTGAGTTATATCACCTCACTTGCAAATAGATTGCAATTTCATATACAAAGAGGACTCAGATTAAAAATAAAATCCAACCTTGGGTTATTTACAAGAAACATACATACGATCACATGGTAACAACAACAAAATGAAAGGGAAAGTTACAGCTGAAAAAATACAAAAGGAAGTACAACAAAGCCTTATAATTTTAATACCAAAGTGCAACTCTGGGTGTAGGGACTGAGGGGAGAGAAGAAAGGAGGCCATGATAGCAGCAACTCCACACTGAAGATGTAATGATATGAACCTTCACATCTGGAGAGCATTGTATTGACAGCAAATGTATATATTTATACAAGGAACAAAGTCTGTGTAAAATATAAGACAGAGAATTGTACTGGGGAACTATAACTCATTAAGCAGGCAAAAATGAACAGTATTGAAAAATCAGAACAATATTAATATTTCAAGGCTATGTCAAAGCAGCCATTGCATATGAAAAACCTAATGTTCCCAAACAAAATTTTGGTAACTCTCAAAGAATTTGGTCTCACCTTCCACTTAAACTGGAGTTAATTGCTTAACTGATCTCTTCTACTAGATTTCACAATTAAAAAAAATAATAGAGAGCAACCATGTCATTTGTATTTGTGTTTCCTTGTGGCAACCAGCTCTATGCTTTGTACAGGAAAAGGGACAAAGAAGTGCTTTTATATTACAGAAATTTAAACTACTATGAACCCATTTGTCAGGAATAGTATACAAATTAATATTTCTTTCTGTCCTTTCCCCCTCATATCAAAGAAGGTCACATCTTTCTCCAGTGATGTGGCTTCTACATCATGTCCAACTTCACTGCGAGCCTCCTTCCCACTTCTTCACATTAGTTAAGTTCTTGCCTATTTCCAGGATATTGACCTGTGGGCACCTCTCTGTATCTTCTTGTTCTTTCTCTTCCAAAACTATGTCCCTTTCATCCTTCAGATGTCACTGTACACAGCACCTTTCCTCAGAAGCCTTTCTTATTGTTTTCAAAATGGATCAGGTCTTTGTTTTTATCACGGTTCAGATGGTAAGGAATCTGGCTGTAATTCAGGAGACCCAGGTTTGATCCCCAGGTCGGGAAGATCCCCTGAAGAAGGGCATGGAAACTCACTCCAGTGTGCTTGCCTGGAGAGTTCCGTGGGCAGAGGAGCTGGCAGTCTACAGTTCATGGGATCACTAAGAGTAGGACTCGACTGAGCATCTTTCCCTTTCACTTCAGTTTGTTTTTTATCAGGGATGGCAACACATGCAGATACGGAAGAGAATGCCATGAGGGAAGAAGTTTGTGCCCACAGATGCTGAGAAGGCAGGTCACGCCATGCAGGGCCACAGAGGGAAGTGCCAGTGCCAGCAGGAGTCAGGCAGAGGGAGTGAGCAGACGTGGGCAAGGCAAGCAGGCTGCCCGGGCTCAGGTTTGCCTGGTGTGAATGACTCCAAGGGGCTCTGGGCCACATTGGCTTTCTGCATTTGTCTGGTACCTAGTCCCTGGGTGGTTAAGGTGAGTGGATGGTGGCCTAAGAGGAGCTTGAGAGCCAGATAAAGGGGAGAGTTGAAGAATATGGCTTTGGATTGCTTGGTTAGCATATGAAAGTCGGAACTGGCTATCCATGAAAGAGACAGTCTCTCCAGATCACCGAGGCTCCAGATGAAAATATGTGTGTGTGTGCGCTCAGTCATGTCTGACTCTGTGACCCCATGGACTGTAGGCCCCCAGGATCCTCTGTCCGTGGGATTTTCCAGGCAAGGATGTTGGAGTGGGTTGCCATTTCCTTCTCCACTAGATAAAAATAAAAGGGCACAATTAATATACCAACGACAGTGCATTGCATCCCTGTTTTTATTTTCTTCCTGGAATTTCTCATATGCTGTGTATTCAGATATGCTTCTTCAAGATTTAACTGGGCTTTTTTTTTTTTTTAAGTTTTCATCCCTGCCTGCACATTAAGACCACCCAGGGAACTTTTACAGAATTCCATTGCCAGAGACCTATGTAGACATTTGATTTCTCTGGAGTGGAGAATGAGGATTTTGTTTCATATTGGGTGACTCATGTGCTGCTGCAATTGAGAATCACTACCCGGCCAATGAATGCATAGCATCTGATGATCAGTTATAGAAATTTCTAAGTATTGATATTAACTCAGGGACAAGCAAAAAGGTAGTGACTATTTACATAAATTAGATGCATTTAAGAGCATTCATTTACTATTTCAAAATTAAACTTAGGGTGACATTAAAGAAGTTTCTATTTTGTATCTAATGCAATGCATTACTCTTTTTATGCATTTATTAGAGTTAATTTTCTTAATGGGTGAATTTTATGCATTACAAACACTTACTAACTTAGACTTTCAAAAGTTTTGGGATGTCATCTAAAAACGCCTGATTCATATGAGAGAACTCAGAAAAACTAAAGATGTACTAATAAAATGTTAAGAGTGGAGTTAAAATAGACTGAGTTGGAAATGAAATTCCTAGATGACAATGGATGGAGAATATTGAAAAAGAAAAAAAAAACAATTGGAAATGAGAAGGGGAGAGAAACACTGTTGGAATAATGAAGTGAAAGTCCTAGATTCCAATAATGAACATAGTGAAATCAACATGGACAAGCCAGACATAGGAAATATGAATTACATACAGCCAGGATCACGGCAAGATATTGGGGGCAAGAGTTAAACCCATCAAATAATATATCAACTGCTATCCTGACAGGTTTCACTCAACCCGCTGTCAGAGGCCCCTCATCCATTATGATTGCTGCTCACACCTGAATACGAGCGAGCACTCAAGAAACCCACGGCAAAGTATAGCACAACTTGAAGATGCTCGGTAGTTCAGGGAGGCCGAGATGAAGACACCAGCCAGATCTTTAGAAGACGATGACTAGTTTTATTGAATATTGTGCATAATAAGCAATGTTTGCATTGTGTGTTCATTACTACTTGAATACTGCATGTGAAATCAGTGGGAGCTGGTCGGTAATTTTTTGGTTTATACTTTTTTTTTTTTGTCTGCTTCCCCCAAAAATGACAAACTTCCTGAAAGCACAGAACATAACAGAGTTCTCCCTTCAGTGCCTGCTGTACTCTTTGGCACCTGGTGAGTGTTCCATAAATGTGGGCTGTAATGTGATATGATAGCTATTCCATAGGACTTGACTACCGGAAGGCATTAATGTTTAATGCAAGAAGAAAAGACAGAGCGAATATGGAGTTGGGAAGGAGGGCATGAATAATCCCAACTGGAGATTATGGGAAAGGTGTTTGGGGAAGGTGGTAACTGAAATGGCCCCAGGCAGCTTTCAAAAAGCAGCGGTTTAAGCACACTGAGGTTACCATCCTGGACTCAGTCCAAGTTTCCCCAGAACCACATAAACAGGGATCAGGAGATCCCTGGGAATGTCATCTAAAAATGCCTGATTCATATGAGAGAACTCAAAAAAACTAAAGATGTACTAATAAAATGTTAAGAGTGGAGTTAAAATAGACTGAGTTGGAAATGAAATTCTTAGATGACAATGGATGGAGAAACCTTCTGCTAGAATAATCTTGCCTTCTTTACATTTCCTGAATCCAGGCCGCTTGGAGGATGCCGCTGGTACAGCTCTCTTGTGTGATGGCTGTATTATTTTATGCATGTTCTTCCTTGCCAGTTCCAGTATACTACTTCTACTTTGCTTACCTGTCTTCCAAAATTGAAGAGATTTTCCCAGAGCTGTCACTCTCGTGAATACATCTAATGAATTCATTGCACAATTTTTGTACTTTATCCACTCTGTTTCATCATGTCTCATCCATGAATCCATTATGTCTCCTGTCTCATCCGGGCTTCCTTGGTGGCTCAGATGGTAAAGAATTTGCCTGCAATGTGGGAGGCCTAAGTTCGATCCCTGGGTCAGGAAGATCCCTTGGGAGAAGGAAATGGCATCCCACCATTCCAGTATTCTTGCCTGGAAAATCCCATGGACAGAGGAGCCTGGTGGGCTACGGTCCATCAGGTCACAAAGAGTCAGACACGACTGAGTGACTTCACTTTTCCATCATGTCTCAGGCACTGGGGCCTCTAAGATTCTGCTAGAAAAATACTTTATCCTGCATGTATATAAGTAGCGTAAGTCTCATTATTCTGGGAATTACTCACGCTTACCTCATTCATTGTGTACCGATTCCCTCCTTTTGACTGGTTGCAGGAGGGAATCGGTACACAATGAATGAGGAAAGAAATGCTTTAATTCATAATCTTTTGTTGTTGTTATTGTTGAGTCACTAAGTCGTGTCTGACTCTTCATGACCCCCATGGACTGCAGCATGCCAGGCTCCTCTGTCCTCCACTATCTCCCAAACTTTGCTCAAACTCATGTCTTTTGAGTTGGTGATGCTATCTAACCATCTCATTCTCTGCCATCCCTTTCTCCTCCTGCCCTCAATTTTTCCCAGCATCAGGGAAAAATTTTTCCAATGTGTCAGCTCTTCGCATCAGGTGGCCAAAGTATTGGAGCTTCAGCTTCAGCATCAGTCCTTTCAACAAATATTCAGAGTTGATTTCCTTTAGGATTAACTGGCTTGATCTCCTTGTAGTCCAAGGGACTTTCAAAAGTCTTCTCCAGCACCACAGTTTGAAAGCATCAGATTCATAGTCTTGCCTATTACCAAAGATTTTGAGAAACTATTTTTGACATGGTTACTGACATAAATGAGAACACTGTATTTTCATAGTTACATGAATGTCTCTTATTGTCTAAAAATTTCTATTCCAGCTTATTACAAAAATCTGAAGTAAGCCATAAAGGAAAATACCAATAGAGTATACTAATGCATATATATGGAATTTAGAAAGATGGTAACGACAACCCTGTATTCGAGACAGCAAAAGAGACACAGACGTATAGAACAGTCTTTTGGACTCTGTGTGTGGGGGGGTGATTTGGGAGAATGGCATTGAAACATGTATAATATCATATAAGAAATGAATTGCCAGTCCAGGTTCAATGCAGGATACAGGATGCTTGGGGCTGGTGCACTGGGATGACCCAGAGGGATGGTATGGGGAGGGAAGTGGGAGGGGGGTTCAGGATGGGGAACATGTGTACATCCGTGGTAGATTCATGTTGATGTATGGCAAAACCAATACAATATTGTAAAGTAATTAGCTTCCAATTAAAATAAATAAATTTAAATTAAAAAAAAATCAAAAGTGAAACCAAGTAGCTTTAAGTAAGAAGATAAAGAATAAAGTAGCTTGAGCAGCTCATACTGCTACTGCTGCTAAGTCACGTCAGTCGTGTCCGACTCTGTGCGACCCCATAGATGGCAGCCCACCAGGCTCCCCTGTCCCTGGGATTCTCCAGGCAAGAACACTGGAGTGGGTTGCCATTTTCTTCTCCAGTGCATGAAAGTGAAAAGTGAAAGTGATGTCGCTTAGTCGTGTCCGACTTTCCACGACCCCATGGACTGCAGCCTACCAGGCCCTTTCGTCCATGGGATTTCCCAGGATAACAACGTAGAAATGCCATTGTTTTGCATTTTATCAGCAACCTAAATATGAAGGTATGAAAAACCTATGGTTAGTTAAAAAAATCTTCCTCCTCACCAGCTTCGAAAATTTTCCACCCTATATCCACAGGGACCATGTGCTCTTGTTGTTCAGTCACTCAGTTGTGTCGGACTCTCTGCGACCCCACAGACCACAGCATGCCAGGCTTCCCCATCCTTCACTGTCTCCTGGAACTTGCTCAACTCTGGGACAGTGTGGAGAGGGAATAACGTCTCTTTGGGGATTTACAGTATTTACAGCCAATATTATATTGGCTCTTAAAATTACAACCTGGATTCTACCAATGAAAAAAACATTGAAAGGACAAACAAATGTGTGTAAACAGCCTATTTTTCAAAATAGAATCAACCTATTGCCATCTCGACCTTATTTTGGGGCTCTGCTTCTTGAATTTAGATCTGAAAGACAATTTTAAGCTTCTAGCTGCCCTTTCTTAGTCGATCCAGAAGAGTCATGGAAATAATTATTAAGCTGGATAATTATTTTACAAAATAGAAGGTGCCTTCCTTATCATTTACATTTCAGGGCCGTTGGTTACTTCTCTGAATACTAATCATGGTGTTCAGCCTTGATCACTTGTTTTAAGGTAAAAGGTCAACCAAAGGGATGGAAGGAGGGCTGCAGACATTTGCAATGTAAAATAAACCTTCCACAGAAGAGTGAAATAATAAATGCAATCTTAAGGTGCTGGGACTTTGCGTTTCAGTTAAATATGTGGAGGAGAACCTTGCTGCTAAGTCACTTCAATCGTGTCTGACTCTGTGCGACCCCGTAAACAGCAGCCCACCAGGTTCCCCCTCCCTGGGATTCTCCAGGCAAGAACACTGGAGTGGGTTGCCATTTCCTTCTCCAATGCATGAAAGTGAAAAGTGAAAGTGAAGTCACTCAGTTGTGTCCGACTCTTAGAGACCCCATGGACTGCAGCCTACCAGGCTCCTCCGTCCATGGGATTCTCCAGGCAAGAGTACTGGAGTGGGGTGCCATTGCCTTCTCCGGGAGAACCTTGAATGTATCATTATTGGTTGTCTACGTCTAGAATTGCTATATTAATAGCAAGTTACCCCAGAGCTTCTCTTCAAGGTAGAAATTGTTCTCTGATTGAGAAGTGAGTAAACAGAAGACAACATTTTATCAGGATTTGGAAACTTCACAGGATTTTTTACCATCTCCATATTTTTTTTATTCTCACATTAGAAAAAGTCAGAGTGCTGCAGCCAAATTTTCTCCTTGCTGTTATGATTTCTGTCTTCACCCAAAGCAGGCTGTTTGGGAGACTGAAGTATTCCTTTCCTGGTTCTGTGTATCTGGCTTCTGGAAGCATTCAGCTCAAGTTCTTCAACAGATGAGGCCCTTTTTTTTAAAATCCCTGGTGACTCTTCATTTTAGAATCTCTTGTTTTGCATGGGGACATAACTCGGTGCATGAATCAGTCTATGAATTGACCCCAAGGTCTCCCTTGCTTTTGGAAGTTCAGAAAAACATGCAATTGCTGCAAAAATCTGCGATAAGACACAAGAACTAGGCAGACCTCACCGCACCTGTAGTTAGACTGTGTGAGTCTACGTTTCATTGAGTTGGGGCTTCCTTTAAGTTCTGGAGTTCAGCACTATGCAATGTTAATAGCTGCAGCGGTGAGATGGTTTTGAACTTAATGTTTGTCTTCTGGGTTATGACTTGAGGCAAGCCATGGAAAAGAGGGAATTAGCATGCTGTAAAAATTGCCATGTGTTTTCACAGGGCTCTTCTTACTTCATCCTCAAAACAACTTTGTTATGTAAGTTTTCTTATAGTATTCCATTTACAGGTTGTAGAAACAGAGGCCTGGTGGGAAGTTGAGCCTGTGACCCGTTGACTCCAGTCTCTGTCTTTGCTTCTCATCACACAGTTTTTCCCATCTTGCGCACAAGGCCCTACTAGCATCATGGCCCTCCTCCCCTTCTCATACTCCTCAAAGGACTTTTAAATTAATTTTTCTATTTTAAAGTTATGGCATATGTTACTGGGTGTCTACTTAAAATCCCTCCCTTGCAGAATTCCCCAATTTCGTTCAAGACAACAGTGAAAATGAATTTCTCATTCTCTTTTGCAGCCAAGAAAAACCATGTCTATTTGGCCCCCCCCAAAAAAGAGCTGAAATCTGTTGGTGGTATTTCCATGAAAGTTATTATTTCTCAGACATTTAGGGACAGATGCTGTCAGCCTTTAACCTCTGATCCTTCCCCTTTCTTTCTGCCTTTATAGAGATTGTTCCTCAACTCATACAGTGCAGTGACTGTCTCATCAATACAAAGCTGAAAGTGACATCTTGAGAGTTACTGAAGGAAAAAAGGGTGCTTGAATCTGATGGTATTATATAGCTACTATACCATCCTACGAATCACCTACTTTGGGATTTCTTAGTACAAAGGAAAATAATTTCAGTTGGGTCTCTGTTATATGCAGCTAAAGGCAATTCTGAACCACAAGGCTAACTTTGTAATTTAATTAAATGTACTCTGTAATAAATTATCACTGAGAGGCAGTTAAAAGGAGACTGTTAGGGCTGGAACAGTAGGAATTTAAGTACTATGAGAACATATTGTGAAGTCAGTGGTCCAGTTATCAGGTGCTATGTAACAAATCATCCTGAACCGTGTGGCATTAAGGGAAGTGAAGTCGTTCAGTTGTGTCCAACTCTTTGTGACCCCATGGACTGTAGCCTACCAGGCTCCTCTGTCCATGGGATTTTCCAGGCAAGAGTACTGGAGGCGGTTGCCATTTCCTTCTCCAGCGGTGTGGCATTAGGAATCAGCTCTTATTACGCTGACAACTTCTGAAGAATTTGTCAGGGGAATGGAGAGGAGGTGGGGGAGGGGCAGGAACAGTATCTGGGCTTGGCTTGAAAGGCTCAGGAAGGGTCTTAGAGACTATGAGCTGGAATCATCTGAAGGTTTGGAGGCTGATAGCCTGTCATGGCTATCTTGGAAAATTCAATTTGCTCAGTCATTCAGGGGAATTTACCAAACACACCAAGGAATACTAAATTCTCTTTAGGTTACTTTGGATGAGAACAGAAAGAAAAGACATAAAAAAATAGCAAACACAACCTTTATCTTTTTAGTTCCTTTCAGTTTTATGTGTTTGTGAAAAAGATTTAAGATACTAATGAATAACAGCTTCCCAGTTCCTCTGGGCCAGGCACGATATTAAGCTCTTTACATGCATCGCCACTTTTAATCTTCACAATACTTATGAGGTAAGAATTACTATTCCCAGCTTAGAGATGAGGATCAAAGAGATTGAATAATTTTCCCAGTCTCTAGAAGAGCCGCATTGTTATTCAAATCCAAGTCCTCCAGTCTTTGATGCACTTTTCACTTTCTTCAACTTTCCATCATGTAAACTAGAAACTGGGCTTTCTCAGTGGCTCAGCAGTAAAGAACCCACCTGCAAGGCAGGAGACTTTCAGGAGACACGTGTTCGATCCTTGGATTGGGAAGATGCCCTGGAGAAGGGCCTGGCAACCCACTCCAGTATTCTTGCCTGGGAACCCCCAAGGACAGAGGAGCCTGATGGGCTGCAGTCCACGGGGTTGCAAAGAGTCAGCATGACTAAGCAACTAAACAACAACAAACCAGAAACTGCCTATCCCATCGCTTGCCGCCTTAGCTCGAGATGCTCACGACGGACTCCTTCATCCCAGCTTTCTTGGGGTCAACTCATGGACTCATTCTTCCAGCTGTGCCCCTGGCTTTTCAATAGCTTCAGCTGCCTGCCTGTGACTCCCTTCATTTTGGACCTTATGCCTTGGGATTTCCAGCTCCGACTGTTCCCCTGTATTCTGAATCCTCACTTGCCTCATGTGGGAACATCCTACTCAGCTATCCCAACTTGGAGGTTACTGGATTGCCCTTTCTTCTGCCTTCTTTTTGGGGAGGAATTTAGACATAGGTAATTGACTGGATAAGAGAACTTTGTTTGAAAATTGGTAGCTTGCATTCTCCTGTTCATTTATAAAGAAGCCAAGTGTCTTTCATAGAATGGTATGGTTTCATTGCCAAGCAGTAGGAACAGGCTTAAGTAGCAGCTGCATGTATGGGTTTAAAATTGTCAGAAAAATGTTTTGGAGGAGTGCTCTCAAACTTTTAAGTGACATATGAATCATCTGGAGATTGTGCTAAAATACAGAAAAGAGGATTCACATTAGGTTTGCATGAAATCTGAGATTCTGTGTTTCTAACCAGCCAGTCCTGCAGGTCCTTGGACCACAGGTTGAGTTGCCTCGCTCTAGGACAGATTCTCACCCTTGGCTGTATATTGCACTTGGTGGGGGGGGGGGCGGCGGTTAAAAAAAAGACTGATGCCTTCTCACAGCACCAGCGATTCTGATTTAACTGATCTGAATGTGGCCTGGACACAGGATTTTGAAAGTGTCTCCAGGTAATTCTAGTGTATTGCTGAAGTTGAGAACCACTCTTCTAGAGGGTTGTGCTCATTCACTTATGAAACAATTTTATGTGTACCTATTGTGTTCCAGGCTCAGTAGTGAGGTGCTAGGGAGAAAACAGTATATAAGAAAGATGCAGAATCAAGAAGGAGAAATATAGTAAATAGAAAAACAAACTCCTAATAAGATGTCTTAATTCAATTTAAAGAAACAATGTGATTTCATGTATGAAGCACTATCTCAATGGAAAGAAAACCAGTTCTGAAGGTGTTAGTGGCAGGCTCCTACATATTTTGACAAACATAAATTATACTAATACTTTAAGAATTATAAAATTGGCCATGTCCTTGGATGCAATAACTTCCCTCTTAACTTCGGAGAGACAAGAAAAGATAGAAGGGGGAACTATGCATTGACATGTAATTCAAAACAACAGTAGGGAAATAGAAAATTAGTTATGAATCAAAAGCTCTTAGCAAACACGGGTGGCCCCAGATAGAGATAAATATTTGCAGAGAGAGCAAGACCAATGCCTTCATCATAAATTGACTTAAATAAAATTTATCCTATTAATTATGAGATAGACCATAAAGAAAAAAAATGAATGGCATTCTTTTCACCTGGTGAAATGAGAGAGCTTAGGTTCAGAAGCCTTTAGGACCTCCTTCAAGTCACGCAGCTATTTAGCAGGAGGCTTAAGGCTAGAGCCCTGCAATCTAGTACTTGGCCTCAGCTCACTGGAGACACCTGTAAATTAAGAGCCATGGTGCAAGAGACAAGTTAATGTCTTGATTCTTAATCTTGAGCTCTTTCCCTTCCCTGTACACTTTCCTGCTTTGCATACAGAAGATCACCTGATTGAGCCAACTGAATACTTCCTCTGAAAAAGAAATGTGAAATTTGTGTTTGTTTACACATAGGACCTATATATTTCCCTTACAAAGTAGTTCATGCCTGGTGGTAAAGAGTTAAACAAAAAGAAAAAAAAAAAGCATGAATTAAAAAAAAAAAATCCAACCATCCATATAAGGCCTTCTCATTGCTATAATGATATCAGTTGCAACAAGTCCAAGGCCCGACCTCATTACAAGGGTTTAATTGCATTGTTACACAGTCTCACTTCTCCTTTCTGGCCTCTTTCTCTTTATGACAGCTTTAGAAAGAAATTTCAGCTCAAGGTCAAAGGAAATTAATTACTGCTTTCTTAATCTGTGCTCATCTACATTTAGAAAACTTTGGGCTTTCTACCAGCATATTCTTGTCTCCTATTTGTATAGACCCAAACTTATAAAAGTAACACCTCAGACCTTTGTTAAAAAAAAAAAAAAGTGCATAAAAGCACTTGAACGGCACATACTTAATGTGTGGATCACATTCCAAGAAAGCGCCAGGTGTAGAAGAGAAATTCTTTCCGTTTTAGCAGAGGTTGCAGTGCTTTAAAAGTTGAGAATTATCTTACATAGAAAATTGCATCGAATAATTAGACTAGAGGCTATTAAACTGGAGTGTTAATAATGGTAATCTAGTAATGCCAGTAAAAAAGAATGATCTAAGATAAAAGGACCATGAGTGACTGTATCGATTGGTAATAGAATGACATAGTTACAGATTTAAATTTGGCTTTCTGTGGAGCATCTCTATCTGCAGTTGGTTTAAACATTAGGAGGAACTGATCGTTTTCATCATTGCACTAAAATTTTAAAATGTCCCTTCTTTTCCTTTCTTATTTCTTCACTGGCCAGGGAGATGCCTAATCAATGGATGTACGTCAATGAATGTAAAGACCATATATTAATGCATATATATGAACTCTAGGAAGATGGTACCGACGATCCTACATACAGAGCAGCAAAGAAGACACAAACATGAAGAACAGACTTTGGACTCAGTGGGAGAAGGAAAAGGTGGGGTGATTTGAGAGAATAGCGTTGAAACATATACATTGCCAGATGAAAAATGGATAACCAGTGCAAGCTTGATGTACGAAGCGGGGCACCCAAAGCCCATTCTCTGAGACAACCCACAGGGATGGGGTGGGCAGGGAGGCAGGAGGGGCGGTTCAGGATGGACGTGACACATGTGTACCTGTGGCTGGTTCATATTGATACATGGCAAAAACCATCATAATATTGTAATTATCCTTCAATTAAAATAAATAAATTAAAAAAAAAAGAATTGGAAGCCTAGGTTCTATAGGTAATCAACAAATATAAATGTTAAGTCAGGGAGGGATGATTACAAAGACCTCTACCTGGGTGTGTCTCTTGCCTATCAAGGGTACCTCTTCAGGCCTGATAATGGCAGGAATCAGGAGGTCTGCATTCTAGCAGCAATTCTGGCACTAGCCAGCCATAGGGTTGGGTGGCTCATTCACCTATCGACAGGTCATTTACCTATCGGTAGAACCTTTACTTCCCTTTAACCACATGAAATAGTGGGGCTAGATACTCTCTTGGAGAAGACAATGGCACCCCACTCCAGTACTCTTGCCTGGAAAATCCCATGGGTGGAGGAGCCTCGTAGGCTGCAGTCCATGGGTTCACTAAGAGTCGGACACGACTGAGCAGCTTCACTTTCACTTTTCACTTTCATGCATTGGAGAAGGAAATGGCAACCCACTCCAGTGTTCTTGCCTGGAGAATCCCAGGGACGGGGGAGCCTGGTGGGCTGCCATCTCTGGGGTCTCACAGAGTCGGACACGACTGAAGCGTTTTAGCAGCAGCAGCAGCAGATACTCTCTAAAGCACCTTCAAGATTTAAGATCCTCTGTGCTCGTTAGTTTCAGGTAAAGACAGCAGCTAAAGTAAGAAGTGGTACTTATAGTACAGAAATTAAGCATGCCTCTGGGGTCTCAGCTTCCCTGGTGGCTCAGCTGGTAAAGAATCTGCCTGCAATGCGGGAGACCTGGGTTCGATACCTGGATTGGAAAGATCCCCTGGAGAAGGGGAAGGCTACCCACTCCAGTATTCTGGCCTGGAGAATTCCATGGACTGTATAGAGTCCGCAAAGTGCCAGACACAACTGAACGACTTTCACTTTCACTTTCGGGGGTCTCAACCCTAGTTCATTACTTACAGTTGGATGACTTTGAGCAAGTTTCTCAAGCTCCCATTTTCATTTGCTTCCTATGTCCCTGGAAACCATGTAGCAGATTTGTTGCAAAAATCACATGCTCACAAATTCCCATCATTAGTTCAGCACCTGACTAGGTAGGATTTATTGGTCTCCAGCTAGGCAGAAGTGACTCATTTTAGGCAACTCAATGAAAAATAAAATGTATTGAGAGGATGCAGGTAAGTGTTGGAATCAATGGAAGTCTGAACTGTCAAGTTTCCAGAGCAGTGGCGTAATTTTAACACGCATAAAAATAACCTGGGGTCTTGTTGAATGCATAAGCTAAATCTAGACTGTAGCCTGAAAGATTCTGCATTTCTACCAAAATCCCAGCTGAGGAAATCCTGCTGGTCCTTTGAGTTTACGCTTCGAAGGACAGAAGATAAAGGAGCTCCAGGGACCTGAGAATGAACAAGTGATAGGATATTATTCCCTTTCGGACAAGGGCATCGCCGTCTGCTCGGATTCTCTTTTGTCACCAAGCTCAGTATTAACGCGTCTGGGAGAATCTACTGGCCTCAGATTGGCTCACCATGCTGCCACATACTCTGAGTTAGTAGAGAATAGGGGATAGATTGACAGTTCCACTAAGCTGGTCTGCACCAGGGGAGGTCAGAGTCCCTAAAGCAACAGTTCTCAAAATGTGGTCCCCAGGCCAGCAGTAAATACAAATTCTAAAAAGCCATCACAACTCTGTTATCAAAAGAAGAAGGAACAAATGTTGGAAGATGCTATGAATCGAATTGTGTGCTCCTAAAATTCATATATCAAAACCGTAACCTCCAATGTGACTGTATTTGGAGACAGGGCCTGTGAGGCGGTGATAAGAGTTAAATGAGGTCATCAGGGTAGGGTTCTAATTAGATAGGGTCTGTGTGCTCTAATCAGAGGGCACATCAGAGATTTTTCCACCATGTGAAGACCCAGCAAGAAAGTGGCTGACGGCAAGCCAGGAGGTAAACCAGCAGGAAACGAATGGGCCAGAACGTTGAGCTTGGGATTTTCAGCCTCCAGAACCACGAGAGGTAAATCTGTTTATTAAGTCACGCAACATGTGATTTTGGTTGTAGCAGCCTGATCAGACTAATACAGAAGTGATATATTCAGGAAGATCTCCTGGATGAGGAAATGGCAACCCACTCCAGTATTCTTGCCTAGAAAATCCCATGGACAGAGGAGCCTGGGGGGCTACAGTCCATGGGGTTGCAAAGAGTCAGACATGACTTAGTAACTGAGCACGCACACATAGAGGGTTACTATGACCCAAGCTGTGAGATAAGCGGTTAGTCAGTATGAACAAAGCTTCACACAAATGGCCTTGTATCACCATTGTTTTCTTAAACATAATTTTTTATTTATTTTTTTTGTTCACCAAACATGTATTAAGTTTTACAGGCACAAGACCTGTGAATTCAAAGTTAAGTAAGAGGAAGCCCCTGCCTTGATGTTGCTTAGAGTCTGGTGGGGAAGATAGAGGAATGATTAATACCCAGAGTTTAATATGAAGGTGGTTTGAGAAAGATGTAGTTGTGCAGGGGTTTTCATTAGTTCTGGAGTAGGAATGTGGTTGGCTAATTGTGCTTTGGTGAATGAAACTAAATAGGATTAATACCAAGATCTACATCTAGAAGGAAGGTGCAGCAAAGGAAGAAGCCCGCAAGTCAGCCTGGAGGTTGGTGTATGTTCAGATGTAATGAACCCATAATTCTGCATGATTCCAGAGGGGCATTTCCTTTTGAGGAGTGACTAGAGTTAAAAATAGCAGAAGCCAAAGTATTATGGTCTTCCATACTCATCTTTACTTCAGTCTAAATCTTGAGGTAGTGTTTGTGAAGTAGACTTTGATGAAAGTTGACCTACTATTTGGATAATAGGAAAAGTACATTATAGTTTGAAAAACACTGCTTTGGGAGACCTTGGTGTTTTGTCTCTCCCTCAATTCTATCAGATCAGTTCAGTAGCTCAGCTGTGTCTGACTCATTGCAACCCCATGGGCTATAGCACACCAGGCCTCCCTGTCCATCACCAACTCCTGAAGCTTGCTCAAATTCATATCCATTGAGTCAGTGATGCCATCCAACCATCTCATCCTCTGTCGTCCCCTTCTCCTCTTGCCCCCAATCCCTCCCAGCATCAGAGTCTTTTCCAATGAGTCAACTCTTCACATGAGGTGGTCAACGTACTGGAGTTTCAGCTTTAGCATCATTCCTTCCAAAGAAATCCCAGGGCTGATCTCCTTCAGAATGGACTGGTTGGATCTCCTTGCAGCCCAAGGGACTCTCAAGAGTCTTCTCCAACACCACAGTTCAAAAGCACTGATTCTTTGGTGCTCTGTTTTTTTATGGTCCAACTCTCACTTCCACACATGACCACTGGAAAAACCATAGCCTTGACTAGATGGACCTTTGTCAGCAAAGTAATGCCTTTGCTTTTTAATATGCTGTCTAGTTGGTCATAGCTTTTCTTCCAAGGAGTAAGCATCTTTTAATTTCATGGCTGAGGTCATCATCTGCAGTGCTTTTGGAGCCTAAGAAAATAAAGTTTGTCACTGTTTCCATTGTTTCCCCATCTATTTGCCATGAAGTGATGGGACCAGATGCCATGATCTTAGTATTTTGAATGCTTAGTTTTAAGCCAGCTTTTTCAGTGTCCTCTTTCACTTTCATCAAGAGGCTGTTTAGTTCCTCTTTGCTTGTCATCTGCATATCTGAGGTTATTGACATTTCTCCTGGCACTGTTGATTCCAGCTTGTGCTTCATCCAGCCCAGCATCTCACATGATGTACTCTGCATATATGTTAAATAATCAGGGTGACACTGTACAGCCTTAAAGTACTCCTTTCCCAATTTTGAACTCAATCCTATAAGCCTACCCTAATCCTCTCAATACATTTTCCTTCAAATTTCTGAAAATATTCTATAGCTGGCTGCAAACAATCTTAATATGATCAGAACAAATAATGTACAGGTGTGCTAAGATTCAATTAGGGTTACTAGTGTTTATTGCTATAAGCACAGAGTTTCGCTGTGTACTTTCAGTAGGGTAGAGAGTGTGGTAAATACTTTGCACTGTTGGACAAAGTGTTGAGTATGATCAAGTATGATGTTGAGTATGAGCAGGCCCAGTCACCGGCCCCAGGCAGACTGAAAAATTGTTCAGAGAACCAGCCTGATCATCCACTCCGTGAATATAGATTGAAATACATGAAAGAAATGGGGTGGATGGGCTGGTATTGGAGATTTGAAAAAAGTGGCTGCATCAAAATTAGGGTGGGGATGGAATAGACTGCAACCCACCTTTGACATGACAAGGAAGTGTGAGTTCAGTTAGGCAGGTGTGGTAGGAAAAAGACTGTTTGCACAAGTAACAGTGAGGCAGATAAAACTATAAAAGAAGTAAGATGACATTGTAAAGATGTCTGGGGAATGGATTATATACTATTGTAACAATAAGAGTAAGCTTCATGGAAGAGGTGAAATTTGAGCTGAGTGTTGAGGAGGGGTCAAAATCACACTCTTGGAGGCTGGTGGGGCTGGTGGTCAGGCAGAGAACAAGACAAGGTCCAGAAATGGAAGGATATTTTTGTTGCCCAACAGGGAGTTGTTTGGATGAAACCTGGAAAAAGTGGGAGATAATACAATCTTGGATCAGATGGTAGAGAGTCTTGGATGTCATTATAAGGTGTGTGGATTACAGTCTGGGCTAAGGGACGTCGCTGGGGTTTCTAACTTGGGCACTGATATGATCCATACCAGTCTTCACAACTTTCTCAGGCCATGATATAGATACATGGTGACATCTTGTGTATGTTACATTGGAGGAGATGATGAGGCAGCTTCTATCAGAGGCAGATACTCTGGGAGCTTCCAGTTCTGATCTTCAAGATCTGAGCATTATGAGGATGAATGTGTTCAGTACATCTGGAGCAAACTCATCACTAACTGGTTGCCTGCTACGCACCAGACACAATTTAATTTTGGGGATACCAAGCGGACAAAACAGAAAATTTCCTACGTCTCAACAGGAGAAGCAGACAAGAAGTAAAATAACAAATCAATGATAATTTCAGATAGTGATAAACACCAGGTAGAAAAATAAAGCAGAACACTGTAGTAGGCAGTGTCCTTCTCTGGGAATGTGACACTAACAATTTTCTGAGCCAAGGGATGGAATTAGTTAAAGCTCTGGAAGAATATTGTAGTTAGAGGGAACAAGGAACCACAAGAAGAAACATGAAGAGTGAAGCAGAGATGGGAAGGGAGGAAGTCAGAGTTGTAATCAAGGTCAGAACATGTAGAGTTTGGCAGCTTCTGGTAAGAAGTTCATTTAAAAAATAATGGAAAGACAGTAGTGACTTTCTTGGAGAATGATGTCAGCATTATGTTTTTAAGAGCATTTGAGTGCTATTCAGAGAATAGGCTATAATGGTTAAGAGAGGAAGCAGAGACAGCTTTCCAAGTCTATGCCCATGATCCAGATCTCTTTAGGTTGTTAGTAGTGGGAGTGGAAAGAATTTAGCAAATGCTTTGAAAGGAACAGAGGGGAAGTGGAACTGTAATATGAGACGAAGGGGGAAGTCCGAGTGTAAAGTGTTTTTACACTTTTGGCCTGAATACTAGATGAATACTGAGATGTGGAGGTCTGAGGGCTGAGTGGATTTAAGGTAAATTCTGAAGTGTCTTTTAGATATCCAAATGGAAATGTTAAGTTAGTGGTTTGGATATATAAATCTGAGAGACAGAAGAAAAGAGAAATGAATGAATGGATGAATGAATGGATTTTGTAATCTATTTTCATAGTATTTAAATCAAAGAACAGAATGAAAGAAACTAGTAGAAAGTGAAAATAAAAAAGAAAAGAAGGGGGAAAGGGAACAACATTTGTTTCTTTTCTGCTAATTGTTAAGCTTTATGCTTGTACAGATGCTTTTCCTTATATCATGAGGTAGAAGCAATTAGCCGCATTTAGTATTGAGCGACTTCACTTTCACTTTTCCCTTTCATGCATTGGAGAAGGAAATGGCAACCCACTCCAGTGTTCTTGCCTGGAGAATCCCAGGGACGTGGGAGCCTGGTGGGCTGCCGTCTCTGGGGTCGCACAGAGTCGGACATGACTGAAGCGACTTAGCAGCGGCAGGAGCATCAGTATTGAGGACATGGAGACTCAAAGTTATTAAGTAGCTCAAAGTCATACAGAAAGTAAATGGAATAACTGGAATTCCGTCCTCAATCTTCTTGAATTCTAGTTTACGTAACAACTTAGTCCACAGGTAAAATAGCTTTGAACCGATTAGTGATGGTGGCGTGGGTAGGACAAAGCATGTCATGGGAGCAGTTAAGGATGAGATGGAAATTTAAAGCTTGAGCAACCAACAAAATGGTGAAAGATGAAACTGGAGAAGTCAATGCTTTGCTTGAAATCGAAGATGAGAACTTCATGCTTGTTTCTTAAGTCACCTTGCCAAGATATGAACTGGTGGAGTCATGACAAGATGGAAAGGAAATGCATGCATGGCAGGGATGTGTCATGCAGCTGGATTAGGACTCACTGATAGTTGATGCTTGGTTCACTGATGCTTATCCTATATGGGGTCTTGAAATTGCCCATTCTGAAGGCAGAGACTAAATTTCTGCTGCAAAACAGTGTTCCATGGCTTAGCGATAATGTCTTATGATTTGTAAGGAGATCCAAAACTCTGAAGAAAATTCCATCTACCTTGGCTTCAAAGGACATTTTCAATGTTTCGGAGTAATCTGGTAAAACCTGGGTAAAATGATTTGTTTATTGGTATGATACACTTTCTGTGTTAGCATACGGTTGCTCAATGCATAAACGTGCTGTGACTCTCTGCATTCTATTCATCAGCTGAATTCCTGCTGCTCACATCTGAGTCAGTCCCCTGGTGGCACCTATGTTTAATGGTGCTCCATTCCACTAATGCTGTCTCCCCAGCTGACATCGCAAGCTGACATTTTTATATTACATGCTTGATTATTTAAAGCTGGGCTGTCCAATACGGTAGCCTTTAGCCACATGTGGCTCTTTAAATTTAAATTAATTAAAGTTAAATGAAATTTAAAATTCTACCCCTTGGTCACACAACCCCCATTTCAAGGACTCAGTAGCAACATGTGGCTAGTGCCTACTCTTTTGGATGGAGCAAGTCTGGAGTATTTCCATTATCACAAGAAGTTCTATTGGACAGCACTGTTTTAACTCAATGTTCTGCTTCTCTGCAGATCCTCTGTTTTGTAACTATCAGTTCTACAAGAACTTAGTTCTTTGTGGTAATTGATCCAAAGATCTCCTCCCAGTCCTCAAGCATACACTTGATGATCAAAGCTCAGTTGATAATGTCATTCAAAATAACCAGCAGTCGGAAAGTAGCAGTCAATGGCAGTCAACTTGAATAGTTGACAAAGATTGAGCCAGGAGAAAGTGGCTCTCCAGCAGAACTAAATGAGCATGTGAAGAGAGACTGCATCAATGGGAGGAAAGTTTATAAGATCATGACATGATTGTTACATTGGCCTAAGCAGTAGGAGCTTTCATTTGACTTTTAACTGATAATTTTGAAGTAGATAGAAAGAACGTGGTATTGGCAGGTGCATGTGTGTTGAGTCGCTTCAGTCATGTCCAACTCTTTGCAGCCCTGTGGACAGCCCTCTGTCCTTGGGATTTCCCAGGCAAGAATGGCAACTGGAGTGGGTTGCCATTTCCTTCTCCAGGAGATCTTCCTGATCCAGGGATCGAACCTGCATCTCTTATGTCTCCTGCAGTGGCAGGTGGGTTCTTTACCACTGGTGCCACCGGGTACTAACCCAGGAGAGTGCAAGTGAGTCATTTAAACCTTGGAAATACAGACGTGGTTAATACGGGTCAATGAATTTGAAGATTGACTTGCCCGGAATAGAGACTCATATTCTGCAGCAACACCCCTCTTCCCCGCTCCACCCCTCACCTCTCTACCCAGGTCAAAGCTGTCTTAAACATCTAAATGCCAGCCCTCTGAAACCTGCTCTTTTTCATACCCCAGGCACAGTCATTTGCATAATGGTGTTAACGCATGGACTGAAATTTTCAGCTCATCTTCAATTCTCACAAATTTGAAGTCAGTTATGATCCACCCTAAACTAGCAGCCTACACTTAATATTTTATGAGTCTCGTCTGGGGGAGAACCAAAGCACGAAACAAGATTGATTTAGAAGTTGAGTTTCAAGGTAATAAATGGAGAATTCTTATGCTTTTTTTTTTTTTTTTGCAAAAAAAATCAGTTTTTACAGTGAAACTCACAGATTCTGAAATTGAAAATGGTTTTAAAAATGTAAATTAAATTTTGGTTGAAAACTTTCGTGAGACAATTCTTTTCAGGTGGGCTTACGTTGTTTAATCACTAAGTCTTGTCTGACTCTTTGCGACCCCATAGACTGCAGCACACCAGGTTTCCCTGTCCTTCCCTCTCTCCCAGAGCTTGCTCAAACTCACGTCCATCGAATTGGTGAAGCCATCCAACCATCTCATCCTCTGTCATCCCCTTCTCCTCTCGCCTTCAATCTTTTCCAGCATCAGGGCCTTTTCCAATGAGTCAGCTACTGGCATCAGGTGGCTGAAGTATTGGAGCTTCAGCTTCAACATCAGTTCTTCCAATGAATATTCAAGGTTGATTTCCTGAATGATAGTGGAATCATTATTCTCAGCTGTTATATATTAATATTGCTGTTCTTAGCACTTACTGTCATTGATTCTGCACCAAGGGAGGAACCTGAGGCCCAAAGAAGTCACTACTCCAAATTTTATCCCCAGTAAGTGGAAGAGCTAGGATTTGATGAAGGTAGCTCACTGTCTCTCTGTTAGAACGTTTTTCCTTATTTTGTAGAAAGTTGAAATCAGGATAAAGAGTAGGGTGACCCAAAGATCACTCAAAGAAGTTCACATTTTTGAGCAGATATGATGATTTGTTAGAATGAAATTACTAGAGAGTCATGGGAGAAAGTAAGCTAGCTTTTCCTGTACCTGTCAGAAAGCAAAGTACACTCATCAAAAATATATTAAACATATTTGAATAGAAAGTACCAATTTTTCAGCACTGAGTAGTTTGGTGAATATCCTTGCAACTTATTTTTTTCATGTTCTAACTACTGCTGCTGCTAAGTCACTTCAGTCGTGTCCGACTCTGTGCGACCCCACAGACAGCAGCCCACCAGGCTCCCCCGTCCCTGGGATTCTCCAGGCAAGAACACTGGAGTGGGTTGCCATTTCCTTCTCTAATGCATGAAAGTGAAAAGTGAAAGTGAAGTCGCTCAGTTGTGTCCGACTCTCAGCGACCCCATGGACTGCAGCCTACCAGGGTCCCCTGTCCACGGGATTTTCCAGGCAAGAGTCCTGGAGTGGGGTGCCATTGCCTTCTCCGTCATGTTCTAAAGCAGCAATTAAAAAAAAAACAAACACCTCGTAGGCTGCAGTGAGCAGTTGTCTGCTGTTAATGCTAGGTGCAGGAAGTAGGAACAGAGAGGGGGAATAAGTAGTTCAAACTGAGAAAAGTTCATTCCTTTCATTGCATTTTCCCCGGCACGACTCTCCCTGTCCCCCACCATTGCCCACAAGCCCCTGCATGCGTTCATTGCTGATAGTTAACCGTTTCCTCGTCCCTGGCTTCTCTTCTCTAGAAGCATACACCACGTGGTTCGTGCCAACATTTTCCCTTGTCTGGGGCCACTCTCACCTGGGAACTCCTCCGCAGCACCTTTATGTGTCCCACCAGACACACAGTAGAGTCTCAGTAATGACTTGATGAGTAAATAGATCATTCAGTGTGGTTTGTTGTCATTAGAGATAGATAATTAACTCTGCTCAAAGGTGGTTTTGATCATACAGGCAACAATAGATCATCTGACCCACCCAGGAATCCGGAAAATTTCCCAGCTGTGTTGGGGAGTGTCTGACATTGAGAGTCAGCGCTTTGAGGCTCTTTTCTTGCTTCTGGTGGTCGTCCTGCCGGAAGCAATTCTCTTTGCAAAGGCTTCCTTAACAAACACTTGGCAAGGATGCCAGAATTATCCTAATGGTATACAATAAAACTCTACTTCATAACATCTCTTGCCATCTCTCTCTTGATTTCTCTTTCACTGAACATAGGTTTTTGTCTTTTTTTTTTTCTTTATTATCTGAAAGAACCTGCAGTACAAAATTAAAGACTATCAAACAAGGGGGTCTGGCCAGGTTAGACATTTTGGCTAAGCAACATAATTCTATCTACTTGCACTGTAATTTTCCAACTTACAGTGATTCAAGATACACAGAATTTCATGAAAGCCTTTGACCTAGGAAAAAGCTCCAATGTTTAAATGAATTTCAGTACCAAAAGATCATAGTTATTAATTACAAGCCAATAAGAAATATGTTCAGATTAGAAAATAAGAATTTGAATGACCACACTTGGCTTTAAAATAATGAAAAGAGCTAGTAAATAAAAATTGTAGGGTGATAACCCGGTGGCTGCCTTACAGGTAACTTCACAAATTAAAGGCTAAGACTGCTTCCACGTGAGCTTAGACATAGAATCCAACTCTTTTGACTTTACTTGTAGTGGATTTCCTATTCCCTATATGTAGGCTTAAAGATTTTCCCTCCCTTTTCAAGTCAATTTTGGATAACTCTTAGTGATTAATATAGCCAGTTTCATCCAGAAATCTCTCTTAGATTTAATAAAAAATGAATACAATGTCTTCTACTGATGAAAACCAGTTACAGTTAAATGAGAGTTTCTCTTAAGGCTCTCTTTATTTTTGTTACAATATATGATTTGAAATCATACTTTGAAATGTATGATCTTTGGCTTTTGGGTTTCCACCCAGAGCTACATTTGAAGTTAAGTGTCGAGAACAGAAGCCAGTGAAGGGACACCCTTTATTTAAGAAGAAAGACCCACTGACGTCAATAAAGGTTTAAGGGACTAAGCTGAACAGAGGTTAAGGTTCTGAGAATTTCTGGGTCCCCACAGGAAAACTATATAGAAAGAGGATTAACTAAGAATTAAAACCTACACATAAAGTAATACATCAAACTGTCACAAATAACTTACAGAGAAAGAAAAAGAAAATAGGCTTTTCAACACAAATTGCTTATGCCATTAAGCCTTAAAAATATGAGAAGTCAGGAAACATAAATTAATTGAGGAAATAAAAAAAGACCAGAAAAAAGCCTCCTGCAAATGAGTTCCAAAGTTAAATGCAAAAGAATTATTTTTATTTTTTCACCCTTCAAATTTTTGAAATCAAGATGTATCTTATAATTAAAGAATTAATTGCTAGACCTCTTTCTTCGTGATGGATAAAATAATGGCTTATTTTATAATCAGTGATCTCTCTTTTTTTGATATGGACCATTTTTAAAGTCTTTATTGTATTTGTTAAATATTGTTTCTGTTTTTTGTTTTGTATTTTTTGGCCATGGGGCATGTTGGATCTTAGCTCTCTGACCAAAGATTGAACTGGCAACCCCTGTGTTAGAAGACAACGTGCCAACCAATGGACCACCAGAGAAGTCCCTCAGGGTTTCTTAAATTCATTTAAAGAGAGATTTTTTGTTTTTGTTTTTATGTATGAAAGAAAAGTCAGTTATAAAGTATGCATTTAGGAAAGAATAGGAATAGAGAAAAGTATATATTGATTTTTTTTACTCAATGATTGAAGAGCAGTCATTCTTTTGGGCAAGACAGGAAGTGTCAGTAAATAGTAAATAACTAATATCACACAGAACATGTTTTCTGACTACAATGCTATAAAGACAAATAAGAAAAAATAGTCAAACAGCCCCCGATATTTGGATTTGTAAGCACTCCTTTAATAATTCATCAGCTAAAGAAGAAAATATAGAGAAAATTAAAATAGATTTCGATATGAGCATTAAAATAGTAAAGATCAAATTATATGGGCTGTAGATAAGACAGTACTTAGAGGGAAATATACAGCATTATATATTATGTCATTAAGGATAAATGCTGATAATTTTTTAGCTAGGCATTCAGCTAAGCAATCTAGAAAAAAGATAGATTAATAAAATAGTTAAGAAAGGAAAGAATTAAAAATTAATAAAATAGCAAACTAGAAAAATAAAATTAATCAAAAAAGCCTTTATTAATATTGATTGATGAAAAATATGAACCTGTAATAAGAAAGACAGTATAGAATTAATGTAGATAGAAAAATTGGAATATAATGTAGAGCTGAGCAACAATCTCATACATAGATGGAAACGTGACACATAACAAAGCTAATATGGTAGATTAGTGGAGGAAAAAAGGAAAATTCAACAAATGGTACTGAATCAACCAGCGATTTTTGTGAAAAAAATGAAATAAGATTCTCATATGCATTAAAAAATATTCTAGTTAAGATATAGATCCAAATCTGAAAATCAGGATACAAAACTTTAAGTATTTGGAAGAAAAAATAGGTAAATATTTTAAGATATTCAGATAGAAAAGTATTTCTTAAATGACAAGATAAAAAGATAAAGGAAAACACTGAAAAATTTGATTACATGAAAATTAAAATGAACAGAGTTGAAAGACAGCATAGAAAGTTTAAAGGG
>NW_011494799.1:898713-910825 GCF_000754665.1 Bison bison bison | reverse complement strand
GTTACATCCTAGGAAAAGATATTTACAGCATATATGACCAAAGACTTAACATCTAGAATAGTCAAGGAGCCTTACAAATCAATAGAGGCTTAACAACTTATTAGAAAAACTGACTAAAGATATATAACATGCTGCTGCTACTGCTGTGTCGCTTCAGTCATGTCCGACTCTGTGCGACCCCATAGATGGCCTGCCCACCAGGCTCCCCTGTCCCTGGGATTCTCCAGGCAACAACACTGGAGCGGGTTGCCATTTCCTTCTCCAATGCATGAAAGTGAAAAGTGATAGTGAAGCTGCTCAGTCGTGTCCGACTCTTCGTGACCCCATGGACTGCAACCCACCAGGCTCTTCCATCCATGGGATTTTCCAGGCAAAAGTATTGGAGTGGGTTGCCATTGCCTTCTCTGATATATAACATGAATGGCTCATAAGTGTATGAAAAGAAGCTTAACCTTACATACTGATCAAAGAAATGCAAATTAAAAACACAAAAAGATAGCTGTTTTGCAATCAGCAGGTGCACAATAGTAAAGGATAGCACAAAGTTTTGATGAGGATGTGCAGCAAAAGCAACTTCTTTGAAGAATAATTTGGTAATACTTTGTCAAATCAAAGACATGTATATGTACTTTATGCCTAAGCACCTCCAGTTCTAGGTTTGTGTGCTTGTGTTTAGTCATTAAGTTGTGTTGGCCTCTTTGTGACCCTATGGGGTGTAGCCAGCCAGGCTCCTCTGTCCATGGGATTTCCCAGGAAAGAACACTGGAGTGGGTTGCCATCTCCTTTTGCAGGGGATCTTCAGGACCCAGGGATCAAACTTGCAGCTCTTGCCCCGTATCTTGCATGGCAGGCAGATTCTATAACCACTGAGCCACTGGGGAAGCCCAGGTCTAGGTTTTGGACAGTCATTCTCAAAAGTGGCTCAGACTGTGAATAATCCACCAGCAATGCAGAAGACCTGGGTTCCATTGCTGGGTTGGGAAGATCCCTTGCAGAAGGGAAAGCTACCCACTCTAGTATTCTGACCTGGAGAATTCCATGGACAGAGCAGCCTGGCAAGCTACAGTCCATGGGATTGCAAAGAGTCAGACACAACTGAGTAACTTTCACTTCTCAAACTAGTCTGCATCATAATCACTTGTGGAGTTTGTTAAACTCTGCAGATGTGACCTCAGAATTTGAATGGGCAGTAATTTCCTGGATAATGCCAATGCTGCTAGTCTCAGGGCCATACCTTAAGAACCACTGTCCTAGAAAAATGGTCCCAATGTGCCCAGGGAGACATAGTATTATTCATTGCATTGATTGTAACAGTAAGCAATTGGAAGTGACCTCAGTGTTTACCACTGGGAAGGTGAATTTACAGATGTGAGTCACACTTAAATAGCAGTTACAATTAATCAGCTGGATCTAAACTAAATGTCAATTAGAAAACATGTATAATATGATACAATTTTAATAAAGTTTAAATATAGGCAAATTAATACTGCATATTGTTTGAAAATGTGTAAAGGTGAAGGTGAAGTTGCTCAGTCGTGTCCGACTCTTTGCAACCCCATGGACTGTAGCCTACCAGGCTCCTCTGTCCATGGGATTTTCCAGGCAATAGTACTGGAGTGGATTGCCATTTCCTTCTCCAAGGGATCTTCCCAACCCAGGGATGGAATCCAGGTCTCCCACATCGTAGACAGACGCTTTACCATCTGAGCCACCAGGGAAGTCCTTGAAAATGTGTAGGTATACTTAAAGTACAAGTAAAAATATAAAAATATGATGGGAAAAATATAAGAAGTTGCATGGTAATAAGTGAACAATTGAAGCACAGTGTTTACCTCTGGGCAGGGAAGAGATAATAACAGAATGTAGAAGAAACACATGAGGGACATCAGGTGTACCTGTGATGCTGTATTTACTTATTTTTATTGAAAAAGAGACCTGAAGCAAATGGAAAAACAATAAGACTTGGCGAGTAACAGATGCTCGTTATACTATTTTCTAATTATTTTTCTATTTGGAATATTTCATAATAACACTCATTTAAAAGAAGCTAGAGATACACTAACTAAACTCAGAAAGCTGGTAGTCTGTCACGGACAGAATGCCAGGTTGGATGAATTTTTCATATGACTTGATATTGAGTTTCTTTCAACATGTCTTGTTATTCTACAGTGTCATGCAAAAGCAAGAGAAAATAATAAGTCAGGTGTTTCAGAAAAAGACTGGGCTTCTAATCAGTTCAGAGGATATAAAATGACAATAATTTTATATTTTATACTTAGTATTTATATATTTATACTCTACTTTCATATATATAATATATTCAAGCACATTTAATCCTCTCGACAACTCAGGAACAGGAAGAAGGGAAGTTATCATCCCCGTTTTATGGATGAGAAAATTGAAGTTCAGGGAGGCTAAGCTATCAAAAGTGTTAGTTAGTCAGTTGTATCTGACTCTTAACTGTAGCCTGCCAGGCTCCTCTGTCCATGATATTCTCCAGGCAAGAATACTGAAGTGGGTAGCTGCTCCTTTCTCCAAGGGATCTTCCTGACTCAGGGATCGAACTTGGGTCTCCTGCATTGTGGGCAACCCGAGCCACCAGGGAAACCCTCAAAAAACTAAGCAAAAGCTCCAGTCAGGGTAGCCACATGGGTCTGCTGACACTGGTCTATGTCCTTGCTTATAGGCATTCAGGATAGGTAGGAGCTTTATCCATAGCTGCTCCGTGTGTGTGTGTGTGTGTGTGTGTGTGTGTGTTAGTCACTCAGTCCTGTCTAACTCTTTGTGACTCCATGGACTGTAGCGCATCCGGCTCCTCTGTCCATGGGATTCTCCAGGCAAGAACATTGGAGTGGGTAGCCATTTCCCTCTCCAGGGGATCTTCCTGATCCAGGGATGGAACTCAGGTCTCCTGCATTGCAGGCAGATTCTTTACTGTCTGAGCCATCAAGGCCAACTTAGTTAGGGATAAAATTTTTTCCTTCAAATTTATTTTGACTCTGACTAATAAAAACTCAAGGAATTCTTTGTTTATTAAAATTGCTTTCAGCCAATGAGCTGTTCTGTGCACATAAAGCTCTTGGGTTTTCTAGGAGAAGTTCCTGGAGGCAGATGGGTAAAGCCTAGATTTTGTAGTTTGTGTGGCCTCTTTCAAGTCCACATTGCATTGCTCTTTAGCTGTGTAAAGTGGGTGACTTTATCAGCATTGAGGGGCCTCAGTTTTCTTATCTGTAAAATGGGGCCACCTCACTGGTGAAGATTGTAAAATCTACTGTAAGTTCAGGGTGCAGCTCAATAAGTGGGTGCTAGATATTTAATCACGGTTACTTTTATTTGTTGAGATACTGCTGTTGCTGCTGCTGCTAAGTCGCTTCAATCGTGTCTGACTCTGTGCGACCCCGTAAACAGCAGCCCACCAGGCTCCCCCATCCCTGGGATTCTCCAGGCAAGAACACTGGAATGGGTTGCCATTTCCTTCTCCAATGCATGAAAGTGAAAAGTGAAAGTGAAGTTGCTCAGTCGTGTCCGACTCCTAGCGACCCCATGGACTGCAGCCTACCAGGCTCCTCCATCCACAATGACGTGAAATTTTTTCTTTCTCTCACTTCTTTCCCTACAGGCTCTATTGCTTTGGAAAGGAAGCATGGAAGTCCATGTCTCACTAGAGTCTGCCCTCTGTTTTTGCATACTGCCCCTTTTACATTAGCGACTTAAGCATACATAGATTTTGGGTTCCACAGGTGTCCTTGAACCAACGCCTCTCCATAATTCCACAATGAGGACGACCGCAGTGGTTTCAGGATGGAGGAGGAAGACGGGAAGAGGAATGGGAGGGGGGAGAGAAAGAGGAATTTTACTTTTGAAATTTCTGAAAAGTTTTGATTCTGCAATTGCAAAGTGCTATTCATAAATACTTACTGAAAAGCATGACCTATGTTTAGACTATTTCTTTGAAAACAGTGTAATTAAAAAAAAAAGTAGGCTGGTGCTTTCGTATAATCATCACTGTGATTTTAGTGTAATACAAGTTACTTGTAAATTGCCACAAACGCTGAGAAATCGCTGGTTTCTTAAGTACTGATATTTTGTTTAAAAATGCCATATAGGTGAGAAGACTCAAGAGAGTAAAGCTTCTAGAAAGTGTCAGTAAGTGTGGTAGTCCTACCAATTCACTGAGATTCTTGCTTAAGCCTTTTCCTGGAAATAATACATTTAGAAAGAGATGCTGTGATAAATAGTAGCAAGGTTTAATTTGAAGCATCACCACCAAATAATATTTAATAATGGTCTTCGGGTAGGGCTGCTGTGAACTGAAGGAAGTCATTCACTAGGAGACTTTTGAAAAGAGGGGTGTGGGGAGCTTGCCGTCTAACGGCTGGTGCCCTCTCCAATTTCCCCTCAGTTTCAGGAGAGGTTCTGGCCTTAATCTGCTGCATACTCATTTCTAAATAAACGGCCGGGCTTTCCACTTCTGGATCTTTGCTTACGCTCTCTGCTCTGCTGCCGTGCTCTGCTCTCTCCACCTCTGCCCTTTCTGCTGGAGAATTTCACTCAACAGTTAGGGAGATAATATAGGGATCTCTTCTTTTAAATTGTAGTTGATTTACAATATTGTGTTAGTTTCTGGTGTACAGCAAAGTCATTTGGATTGTTTTTTCCATTAAAAGATCCCGAATATAGCACGACTTTGTTATCTGTTTTATATAGAGTAGTTTGTATCTGCTAATCCCAAACTCCTAATTATTCCCTTCCCCTCTTTCCCCTTTGGTAGCCATAAGTTTGTTTTCTGTGTCTGTGAATCTATTTCTATTTGTAAATATGTTCATTTGTATCAGTTTTTAGATTCTGCATATGACTATCATAAGATATTTGTCTTCCTCTGTCTGACTTACTTCACTTAGCATGATTGTCTTTAGGTTCATCCATCATCCATGTTGCTGCAAATGGCATTATTTCATGCTTATTTTTATGATTTAGTAATATTTTACATCACTGCACACACACACACATGCTCACATGGATAAAGATGTGAAATACACATCTTTATGTGTATATTACACATCTTTATACATTCATCTGTTGATGGACACTTAGGTAGCTTCCAAGTCTTGGCTCTTGTACAGAGTGCTGCTGTGAACATTGGAGTGCATGTATTTTTTTGTTTCAAATAATGGTTTTCTTTGAATTTTCCTGGAGTGGGATTGCTAGATCATATGGTAGCTCTGTTTTTAGTTTGCTAAGGAAACTTCACACAGTGTTTTAAGAATTTCTTAAACAAACTCCAGTCCCCAACAGTATTGATGAGTTTCCACTCTGTTGCAATAATAATAGCAGTGATATAAGATAATAAACTTTTATTAAATATTTTTATGTTTGACGCATTGGTCTATGTATTTTACATTACTCATTTAATCTGCACAACAATTCCATGAGGAAGTTATTACTGTTAAGACTGTTTTCCAAAATGTCAACAGCTAAACATAAATAATAAAAGGGAAAAATACCCTTTTTTGGGCAAATAGAGTTTTAGTGATTCATAATACATAGTCCTAATTCCAAGGCTCTGAGAAATCCTATACTAAGGAAAACTTTAATTTTCCTTTTCCCAGAATTTAGCTCCTGAAACCAAGCCTGGATTCAGGTGTATTGTTCTTTCTTCCTCTCTTCTTTTTCTTTCTTTTCCCTCTCCTTCATGTCCAACCCCCCTTCTAACTTACATGGAATAAACATGCTCAAATGCTCACATGTATTTCTAAATGCATTTCTTGTATTAGCCTGTGAACTTCTTAAGGGTGAAACTGTCTTATTCTCTGTTCTATCTGTAGCTCTGTTCACTGTGATGCGGATGAGGCAGGCAGGTTTCTTGTCTGGTTAAGTTTAGAAACATGTGTGAGATAGTGCTTCATCTGAGAATGGAAACAAATGATGTATTGGACTTCAGTGATGTGTTAGTCAAATTTCTGTCCCCCACACGTCAAAATATAGGATACAGCTCAGTGGACTTGCTCAACACCAAGATGGTGATGACTCATGTACAAGCTCTCCAGTAAGAGCACATCCAAGGTCCATTCTATGAAGATGTAAAGGAACGTTTCTAGGATTGACATTATTTCTTCCTGAAAGTGAATTTTTAAGGTTAGTGAATGCAAGTCCAAAAATTCCTTGGAAATATTCCTCTGAGTCCATCATTTCATTGAACATATGAGAAAGTGGAGACGTAAAGAGAGGTAACTGGTATAACATCACCTGTCAAAGTGGAGACGTAAAGAGAGGTAACTGGTACAACATCACCTGTCAGTGTTAGAATTTGACTAGAACGACCTATATCACCTGTCAGCAAAGCAAAGCAAAGCAAATAAAAAATCCATGGAACTCTGGTCATAAAATAAATCCATAGGAGGTGAATGACTTTTTTATGAAAGAGGGCAAAAGCCAACACAGATGCCTGGGCAAACCATGAGGGTCAGGAAAAGGTTTGGCTGAAATAGCCATTGATAGAGTGTCTATAGAATATCCATTTGGCAGTCTAAAGGAGTAAGGCCACTTGGCAATTTACTAGCTAATAATACAGACCCAGATACGATGGGAGTGGTCCAGCCAATGATCCAAGACTGGACATGACCCAGGACATCAGAAGCCTACATAACAAAACTTGCCGGAAGAAGCTTTACCAAAATGAATCTTGTTATATGGAAGGGCAGTATGGTATCATTGGCTGAAGTGGTTTTGACTGGAGAAGATATACCTGAGAGATTTATTATCTCTTATTCAAAGACTGCAAGTAAGACTTGTTTACTGTAAATTAAAATTTATACATTTTCAAATATGAAATAATCATTCATATTTGTTGAGCAATTTCTGTAAGTGTTTTTTATATTGAGTGCTTGCATGCTAAGTCACTTCAGCCATGTCCAACTCTTTGCGACCCTATGGGCTGTAGCCCGCCAGGCTCCTCTGTCCATGGGATTCCTCTGGCAAGACTACTGGAGTGGGCTGCCATTTCCTCCTCCAGGGGATCTTCCCAACCAAGGGATCAGACTTAAGTCTCTTATACCCGCTGTGTTGGCAGGCAGGTTATCTACCACTAGCACCACCCGGGAAGCTCATTGTTTATATTCTAACTCAGTAACTTCATGAAGTTTCTATGATTATTACCCCATTCTACAGATGAGGAAACTGAAGTACAGAGAATTAAGCAACCAGTACAAAGTCAAATAACTAGAAGTTAATGGAGTTAGAATGAAATAATTCCTGGTTTTGCTTCTTTCATTTATTTCACGTTTCTTATGCTATAATGACATCTTATATTGTGAGTAACATTTTTGTAACTTAGAGCTGGACAGATTATCATACTGTTCTGCATAGGAGTTCGGGCAATAAAATGGTGAGGCTGGGAACAGTGACCAGGAGACTTACAGCCATGGTGTCATTGCCATAAATGTTAGAAAAGCCAACATGGATTTTGGAAGAACAGGAAGAAGAGAAAATTCACACATCACTTTGCTTTGTAAATCTTGCCTCTTGTGGAATAGGAAAGATAACAGGAGGGATGTATAAGATGACAGACTCATTCCTTCATCAAGGCCTCCTGCTCTCCCTTTGAGAGAGCATCTGCTTTGTGCAAAGTGCACACAAGTCTTAGGGAAGGTGACCAACATCCATTCACCCCTCGGATGGTTTTTTATCCAGTAGTCCATGCACACAAATAACACGACAGTAGTGATGGAGCTCAGAGAAAGGAGATTTTAGGCTCACAGTAGGGACTGGTTGGGGGGCGGGAGGTGCTGGTTATATAAGAATGGATCTTTTGGCTGGAATTAGAGAGCAGGAATTTTGATTTGTAGCAAGAGATATTTCTTGTGTACCAAGAAGAGAGAACCAAAGTCCAGAGCTGAGAAGGCAATACCATATTCAGAGAATGCTCAGAGACAGGGCTTGCAGAATGGATGGAGGATCGCCAAAGCATCTGCCTGAGCAGAGGGTGTAGACACCCTAAGCAAAGTTCTTGAAAAGACAAGGGTAAAGCCATTTTAATATCTCTGCAAGGCTGGTTTCAAACACCTGGCACACAGTAGGTGCTCAATGAATATTTATTGATAAAAGGCGTGAATTGTACAATGTAAAAGGTAATGTGATTTCATAGCATCGCAGGGCTACCCACCAATTAGTCTGAAGTTGAATCTTAAGCATAGTTCTAGAACATGTTAGCCCTCAATTCTAAGACCGAATTTCAAACATTGAAATGCTGGACTTGCTCTAGGGAAGTGACCAAGGATGACCCCGCGTGCTTGTAGCAGGCTCCCTTATGTCTGGCCTCTATCTGCTGATACGAACTATCTTGGCTTGGACTGTGCGAGGTCTTTTCTTGTTTGAATTGAAAATGACAATGAGAACTACAAACGCCAGCACCTTAGATTTATCCATATATCCATAAAAGCCTAGCAACCAAGGGTATTATCTTTATTCAGAAAAAGTAGAACACTTTTAAGGTTCAGAAATATATATATATAAATTGGGTTCTGAAATGGTCATTTTTCCCCCCCCTAAGCTATGCCATTATAGTGATCAGCCAAGCTTCGGTAAGGTAAATACTTTTGGAAAATAAGTGGAAATTTGCTGCAAATCAGTCCCTTTTGTGCATGGCCGCGGGAGCATGTTGAAATGTTTGGACACTAATACCCATTCATTTTCTTGGCTCCATAAATAAAAGCCGCCAGCTCTGTGGCGGCCGTGAAATGGTATTCTTCAGGGCCCAGCAGGAACCCCCATCCTTATTACCACTGCAGGGGGCAGGACAGGCCCCAAATAGCAAGACAACTAAATCAAGACATTTTCAATGTCTAACAAAATGACTGTGTTTTAGAAAGAACCAAAAGGTTGGAAAAAATTGGACAGCTTTTGTACTTAGTGTAATACCTTTGTTAAAAGAGTTCAGATGGGAAAAAGGAATCTTTTAAAAATGCATAAGCATATTTCTGAATATCATTTAAAATCTCCAAAGATCTTATGAAACTGTAAATCGGATGCACTGATGTAAGTCATCAGAGGATTCAAGCCGAAGACAGATTCCATTCAGGGACCATGAATTATCACGGGGGCCGGCAGAAGAATTGGGTCTGTCTTATTATGTGTGTAGGTTTGATGAGGGGGAACTTCAAAAGGAGGTCAGGGAAGCTATTGAAGGAATCTGAGCAGCCAGTTTGGACTGCAAATCTTTCTCAAATTAAAAAAAAAATTAAAGTAAATAGTCTAGTAATATGTTTTAGCCATTACCTTCTTACTCCTCCAAAAGAAAAATTAGCAAAAGTATTTCCTAAAAGTCCTAATGGGCTGAAAGGGGACCATTGGAGAAAAAAAGTGTTTAGAAGATATTTTTGGATTCTCTTCCTCTCCCTGCCACCCCGCTCTGCCAGTTAAGAAGTACTGTTCACCCATTTTGAATAAATGATTAATTCCTTTTGTCGTCATATATCCCATAAACAAGTATCCAGTCCAATGACAATTAGTACTGAATTCTTTTACACGGTGCAGTGCAACCCGGCTGACACTCTTATAATTAAGCATATAAATGTAACTCATAATTCTGACACAAACCAGTCATTTTATGTAGTATAACTCAAAGGGTTTCCTCAAAGTGTAAACACCATAAGACTCTTGCCAGATTCCTCAAAGTTAACATGCCACTCAAATCTAAAGCACAGGTCTTTTGGATTTTTGAAAGTTGATAAACAAAGAGAAAACTCTCTCCTGCTCCCCACCTCTTCCAATCTCATCCTCAGTCTTTTATGACTCAGACTTTAATGAGAGCCATAAACATTACCTTGCCTAATAAAAATTCCAGTATTTCAGAGCTGGCTCGGAGAATGTAAACCACATCTGGTGACAACTGGAGCTAATTAATATCTTTATAGGTGTCTTCCATCCGCTAGAGTTTAAACAGAAATAGTCAGGGGTGCTTACATCAAAGCCCGAGGCAATCGAGGGCTGCTTGCTTTCCAGTCTGAACTGATAACAAGTAGACCAATTTTTACAGGATTGTAAAAGCTAAGTGTGGAGATGGTTCACGCAGAGAAGCACTTTGCCCCACTCTTCTTGCTGTTCTGTCCTCGTGTGCCTGCTTTGGACTAGCCTGGCTAGTGACTTAGACATATGGACAGGCAACAGCGGGAAAAAATACGAAAAAGAGGCAGGGAAAGTGAGGAATAGCTACGCTCAGGTTTAGACAAAGCACACACTGATCCACACAAACTGGATCTTCTTGCTGAGATCTTGAAAAATCTGCTCTGTGAAGCATTTGCTTGTGGCAGAGATAAGGTTTATCTAACAAGACCAAGTGAAAATTAAAAAGCAAGATGAACAAGCCCAACTGGTGCTAATATGTGTTTTGAAGCGTACCAACTGGCCCAGTGCAATGCCACAGCCCTAGGCTAAACATGCAGGTGGTCAAGGGACTTCTTTTTCAAAGGTTACCCTACAAAGAGCATGCCAGCCTTCTCCGTCAATGTGGGCCAGTACCCCGGGAGCTCCCGGACAATCAGAAAATAATGACATCAACCTGACCATGGTTAAGTACATAACATGCTGAAGGTTCACGGATGTGTAGTCTGGAACAATAAAGAAAAAATAAAGACGCTTGCTTGGCGGGCCCCAGCTGTTATTAGCCATGCTGTGAGATCAAGGCAAGGTATGATATGGACTGCCATTTCAATTGGGACCAGGTTAATCTCTCAATTGGAGGAGAAGAAAAACAACAACAGAAAAGCAGCTCTCGGAATGAACAGAGGGGACAGATGACAATATCTTTATTTGCATAATCTGTGTTTAACCCTTTCCTAATAGAGACCACATTTCCTTCAAAGAAGCTTAATTTTCTTTAGACCGGTGGGCAAAGAGCTCTAACACCTCAAAGTTCGGCCAATGAGCACACTATCTAATATTCATTTAATATGTATTGCTGAGACTTAAGGCTTAGTGGGGGGAAACTCTAACCGTGTAGATTAAAAGTGACAGGCATCTCTTAAGGGAAATACCACCACTGGAATGTATTCTGGTCTGGCTTCCACTGCTGACTTTGTGATCTTCAGAATGTGGCTTAATCTCTCAGCTTTAGCTTCCTTACTTGGAGAAAGGGTTAGATTTAACTAAGAGAGTTGGAAATTAAGTAAGCCTCCCACAAAATATTGTTTGAGAAATTTATGTAAAAGCCCGAGGAGCTGTTTGTGTGCTCAAAAGGAAAACAGAATTGTTAATGGCACACTCTAATGTAGAGGCAATACTCTGTGTGTGTGTGTGAGAGAGAGAGAGAGAGGGAGAGTGTGAGAGTGTGCATTCTAGAAGGTGAGGAGAATCATGGGAGATGGGGACAGCAAAGAAATATGTGAATTAAAATCTTGCAAGAGTGTGGTCAGTGAAACTGGAATTGCTGTGAGGAAGGGCTCAGTTTTCAGGCCTTGGTGTCTGTTTCTTTGTTTTTGGATTTATCATTTCTTGCACCATTTCTATCTAAGTACGTCTTTTACTTCCAAAATAAAGAATGAGGACAAGGAACTTTGCAAATCTAATCTATAATAATTCACATTATCACTTAGAAAAGAAACTAGAGAAAGATGTTTTAAACTTGTTTCTAGTTCAGCAGAGGAGCCTGTTTTCAGGATCCAGTGCTACTTTCCAACTTGGTTCATTGGTTGTGTTATTCTGGATTTGTAAAGAGATGATGGGCTGAAGGCAGGTGCACATACATGGTGTATAATTTTTTTTTATATCATCAACTGTGGTCACATCTCCACAAAGAATCTGCTTTGAATAATCATGTTGAAGAATTCTTTTTTCTCCAGTTATCTACTTTTGTTTACTTATAAAGGTATTACAATGAAAAGTATATGTGAGTAGAAAAGCTTGCATAATCTTAGCTTCCAGCTCAAGGAGAATAACTGTTTTGACACTGTTATTTATCCTTGTATTTTATTTACTTTTTTGATTCTCTTCTATTTATCCTTGTATTTTAGAGTCAAGATCATGTCATATGTAAAGTATGGTATGCTTTTTTCTTCAGTCAGTATTATATATTATATATATATTATATATTATTAGAATTTTTTAAAATATATTTTTA
>NW_011494799.1:895789-898613 GCF_000754665.1 Bison bison bison | reverse complement strand
ATATTTTTATTTGACCACTTAATATTTCATCTTCTGAATATTTTTGGTTATATAGAATATTTTATTTAATATTAAAATAATAATTCTATAGACAATAATGCAGTTAAATCATTTTGTTTAAGGCCTTTGCTCATCTGAGGTTTTTTCCCTTAAGATAAATTTCTGCTAGAAGGGCAGAGTCAACTCTTGAAAAGCAACAGATTTAGTTACTAGAAATCCAAACCAATGGGAAAGAGACCAATGACTTAACACAACCTTGTACATATATAGACTCCTATATAAAAACCTCATGGGAACAGTGAATTCAATAACTACAATAGATACACACATATAAAAAGTAAAAAGCAACCCAAACACAACATTAAAAGTGGTCATCAAACCACAAGAGAAGAGAACAAAAGAAGGGAAGGAAAAAGGCCTGCAAAACCAAACCCAAAACAATTAAGAAAATGGAGGTGGTAGCATACATATCAATAATTGCCTTAAATGTAAATGTATTAAATGCTGCACCCGAGAGACAGAGACTGGCTGAATGGATGCAGAAAGACACATGTATACAAGTACTATTTTAAAAAGCACCACACAAATGTTTTTAGCTTTAGCTCCAATAATAGAAAGAAAAATATAATACTTCAAAAACACATTTAAATAGGTCTTTCCTGCCTAGTTGTCAGAATAGACAGGATGTTACACAGACAGAAATAAGCCTCTGTGAGAATTGTTCACCTCATTATTGGAAACAGTGTTAACCAACCTGCTAGCCAGCCAATCCCTGGACTTTTGTTCATTGGCATAGTTGTCTGAATGTTTAATGAAGCTTGTGGTAGAAGAGAATAGAAAGCTCTTCTACTGTGCTTATGGTTAGATGTGTCCAGGAAAGGCCTATTTAAACTTCTTGTGCTGTAGGAATCTCTTCTACTATACTTACGGTTAGATGTGTCCCAGAAATTTTCTATGGTTAGATGTGTCCCAGAAAACTTCTGGGATTATGAGGGACTTTATGTATATATTTCTGACTTTAACTCACAGAATTATACTTAAAGAGTATTTTTCGTTTTGATCTCATGATCATAGCCTTCAAAAGTTGTATGCTGTCATTTTTATAAATTCCTTCTAAACAAAACAAATATTTTTTGTTTGGGCTTTCCAGCATTTTGATTGTCTCATGTAGCTTTGGATCTTTAAAAACTTCATGTGCCAAAGCCAGTTATCTGGTTACATTATACACTCATGAAACATTTGACGAGTTTATCCAAGATGGAAGTTGATTGTGGGTAAACAGTTATGAATACTCCAAAACACAAAGACTGAACCCCAAGAACTGTAAGACTCAATATGATGAGAAAGTAACCCACAAAGAATATGTTTTTCTTTGAACAAAAAAACTTATCTGTTTGAATAGTGCCTATTAAAGCTCTCTTTTAACATTATCTGTTAGATAAAAATGTCAATGATTAGGTGAAAGAAAAGGAAGAAAGATGGGGAGAAAAACTAGGAAGTGAGGCATGAGAAGTACCATTTTGCTTTTTGGAGATAAAATGTAAACCCTTAGAAGTTTGTTTGTTAAAAAATAAATTGAGGCATGGACAAAATTAATTTTTACTCTTTGTCTAAGGATTTAAAAAAGAAAAATATGTTGAAATGAAATGACAGAAACAACTATCATTAGTCAGACTTTCAGTTCCTCTAATTAAAGAACAGATGATCAGTCTTACTTCTGTCCTTGGTTAAAGTCTCATGGAAAACAAACATTTGAATTTCTGACATCTTTGACCAAGTCTCCTGTTAGAGTAAATTTTCACATTGATAACTATGGAATCAAGTCTTTGGAGGACTCTAAAGACCAATCTTCAGCATAGTTTAGCTCTAATCAAGGATTAGTCAAATAAATTCTCTTATGACACATACAATTGAACCTGCATTATTTCATCAGTCATTTCAGTCGTTCAGTCGTGTCTGACTCTTTGCGACCCCATGGACTGCAGCACGCCAGGTTTTCCTGTCCATCATCAACTCCTGGAGCTTACTTAAACTGATGTCCATAGAGTCGATGATGCCATCCAATCATCTCATCCTCTGTCGTCCCTTTCTCCTCCTGCTTTCAATCCTTCCCAGCATCAGGGTCTTTTCAAATGAGTCAGTTCTTCGCATCAGGTGGCCAAAGTATTGGAGTTTCAGCTTCAGCTTCAGTCCTTCCAATGAATATTCAGGACTGATTTCTGTTAGGATTGACTGGTGTGATCTCCTTGCTGTCCAAGGGACCCTCAAGAGTCTTTATCTGTTACTTCATACGGAACTATTATTTCACAGAATGCCATTAAAAATGACTATCACCCTAAATTAGAAGAGGTTTTGTATTATGAAAGACATAAATTATGTAGGTCAAAATAGCGTCTCTCAACTTTCTCCTATTTCATTTTAACCAATTTTCATTGTCAATGTTCTTTTGATTCAAATGGGAAATCAGACAAAATTTAGTAGTTAAATCATCATTTTGCTTCCCTGGCAAATAAACTAATTTCAAAAATACATCAAATCCTATCTTATTTCATGCAAAACTTACATATAATCACAATTTGGTGTTAAGTTATAGGTAAATCACATAGTATCTCTAAAGAAGTGTGTCGAATCTTAAATGACTTCAAACCATTCTGGTCTGGAAACTTCACAATTATGTTTAATCATGTTTATTTTATATATATATATATGCACATATATGCTGCTGCTAAGTCGCTTCAGTCGTGTCCGACTCTGTGTGACCCCATAGACGGAAGCCCACCAGGCTCCACCGTCCCTGGGATTCTCCAGGCAAGAACACTGGAGT
>NW_011494799.1:854961-895689 GCF_000754665.1 Bison bison bison | reverse complement strand
CAGTCGTGTCCGACTCTTCATGACCCCATGGACTATAGCCTACCAGGCTCCTCCATCCATGGGATTTGCCAGGCAAGAGTACTGGAGTGGAGTGCCATTGCCTTCTCCGAGATATATATATATATATATATATATTTATAAATCATAAGCATCTTCAATAATTATGCCACGCTTAGTTGTAGCCTGTAGCCTGGAAACTTCACAATTATGTTTCATCATGAAGACTTTATATATATATATATATGGCCTTTATATATATATCATAAGCATCTTCAATAATTATGCCATGCTGAGTCTCTCAAACGTATCTGGCTCTTCACGACCCCATGGATGGTAGCCCGTCAGGCTTCTCTCTCCATGGGGATTCTCCAGGCAGGAATACTAGAGTGGGTAGCTTATCCCTTCTCCAGGGGATCTTTCTGACTCAGGGATCAAAGTGTGGTCTCCTGCATTGTAGTCAGATTCTTTACCAGCTAAGCTACCAAGGAAGCCCTCAATAATTAAAATACTGTCTGATTTTTTTCTCATTCATTTATTCTTTCTTCAGGTATTTATTATTGAGGAGTTTTATTATCAAGTTCTACCCTGGAAGAACAAAAGTAATTATACTATTATATCTTCTATTATCCAAGTGGGAATTTTACTTCATTAACTAAATGAAGAGGTGGGATTCGAGGTGAGCAAAAATAAAAAGAGGACCAGAAGAGGAATGAACTTTTATGAAATATGTACTCTGTTTTAGAAACTTATACATTGTCTTATTAATATAATTCTCACTGCAGCATTTACGCATTGGTATTGTCACTGGTTTTAGAGATGAAGAAATAAATAATAAAAAAGGTGAGGTCACTTTTTAGAGGTCAGAGTTCCAGTGCTCAAATTGGAATCCAGAAATGTTTGTCTGAGTTCAAAACCTTTTGTTCCATTAGCATATTACCTTTTTAACAAATCACTGATGCTACTTAGCTTTCTAGGGAGTATTGCGTGAAACTCATATTGTTTTTCTGCTAATAAGATGATGAAGACTTGAATTTGTTTTCTAACTGGATTCACTATGACTTCAACATAGCGGATACTGCCTGCCTTTCTGTACTTTAAAACTTTTCTGCATCACCACTACCTTGAGTGAGGACACTTGTATCCCCTGCCATCCCCCGCAACGTAAATAATACCTCTCCTGAAAAACACTTCTAAAGTCAACGTGCATCAAAATCAAGGCCCAGTCAACCTTCTTAAAAACCAGAGAACTTGTCCTCATTTAAGTATCTCCTCTAGCCTCTCTGTAATTACCTACAGAATTCTATGTATGGGAGGTTAATATAAATGACTAGAAGGAACTGAATCAATTTTTGTTTCATCATTCGGCTTTTCATATTGGCAAACTTCTATCTAAACACAACTTTCGATTTTTACAGAAAAAAATACGAAGAAAAAAAAAATCAAAGATGATGGGCTTTTATTGCTTTTCATCTTAAATCACCGTTTGCAACAAATTTCCTTTTCTTTTGAAAGCAAAAATTTGTAGCCTTAGGTTTAAAAGGATCTGGAAAACAGTGAACCAAGAACTGGGTCGAACCAAGAATGCTGAAAATAGAAAAATCTGTTTATCTGTATCTGCAAGATTCCACAGCTCCCTGGACAGTCCTCCCCCTCACGCCCCATAAGAGGCCACCTGTAAGAGTACAAGACCTTCAGCCTCTGGGGCTATTTTGCCTCTATTCTCTACAGTCAAACAGCCAGTGCACATTCTGTGCTGTGCTAAATCTGATGATGGCTTTTCTGAAGTGTACACCTGTCTATTAGGAGTGGCAACGAGACTCCCAACTCATTTTACATAGGCTACTGCACAGCAGTGGATGTTAATGACTTTGGAGTGTTTTGTCTTTGACAACAAGCTGGAATCTTGACTATGCAATTGACTGCAACTACATAAATTGCTATTTGGAATGAATCTTAATATATAACACTTGTGTATATGAATACAGCCTGCTGCACTTTCCCCATACGATCATGGTTGTTAACATTCTACCCATTTTAAGTGAGCAAATTTGAATAAAATGGCTGCGTAATACATTCTGTGTTAACATCAGCTATTTAAAAAGCCCAAGGATTAAAAGTTAATTCCATCCTTTTAATTCAAGGGACATATAAATGGCATTATGGGTAGAGCCAACTCCTCTGTTATCAGTCCTTTCATGCCGCCTCCTCACTAATTCTTGGTTGTTCAAATGCTACCTACATAATAAAAGCCTTGAGTTAATTTACTAAGATTTTACACCAGTGCAAATGAAAGAAAGGAAAGTGCTAAACAAGGCAATTAGCACTCTGTTTAGTGCACTCCCAAAATAAATGTAGGCAATTTACAATTTGGCAAATGGCACTCGATCCAGATCCAACTCATTTATGCCTAAGGGGGTGGTACAGTTCATTAGGGGGAAAAAGTGTTTATATATATTATGCTATTGAGGCCCAACCCATTTTGTACTCCAGCAACAGATGTGACTCCTCCTGAGGTTTATTAGTGTTTCTTGCAGAAAAATGCCAAAGTACTATCACGCTTTCAAATAAATGGTCCAAAAAAGAGTGCCTTTTACTATGGAGTCTTAGTAACTTGCTTTACAAGATGAGGGGTATATAAATGTGTGGAGGGGACAGTTAGTGAAACTTAGAGTTATGAGTTGGAGCGTCTTTTGTGGCTCTTGAAGCTTGCGTTTCCACTCGGATTCCAGTTGACATCAGGTCTGCTGGAACTGTTCATTTGAAGTACTACTGACTGCTTCTTAATTGACAGGAAGGTTGCTCCAAGCTTTTCATGTTTATTCTTGTAAGCCTCTTATTAGTGCAAAAATAATAGATGTTGTTCATGCAGAATCACCACCAACATTAATATTTAAGATGCTAGAATGATAAAGGTTAAACATATGTTTAGATTGCTTCTGAACAGAGCTCTACAAAATAGTTCAGAAGCATAACGATGGGCCAGACTTGGAATTATCATGCCCCAGTCCGAGGCTCTCATGCTTTGGAATTCACTCTTTCTTTTGGGAAGGTGAAGTTCCTGCGTTTCCCTGTCACTTATTACTGCCATCAGGAATTTGGATTCCTGCTAGAAAGAACATATGAAGACATTGACATCTGAGGAAGGAAGGTGCCATACATCCACCAGCTTTCCCTGTATTTTTGTTTATTTCTGAGTCTATCTAGTTCCACTCCATGATTTAAAAAAAAAAAAAAAAAAAGACAAGGCAAGGTAAAAGCATTCTTTTGTGCCCTCTAGCTGCTGGAAGCATACATGGAAAATAAAATTCTCTGATGATTAAATTCACCTAATCTGGCTTGGGAGGAAAAACAAAAAACAAAAAACGAAACTACTATCCCTGAGTGAAAGTTCTTTTCCTTTATTAAAGAAAAAAATACCCAAAGAAAAAAGTTTACCTTCTTGAATTAACTGCACTTTCATTTTCACAAGATTCAAGAGGGATTCTCAGAAAATGAAACTCGCATTTCACTTCTCTCAAGCGGCTGATTAATAAGACAGAAATTTTGGACAATGGATTGCTTTGACTATTGGACGCTGATTTTAATTCTGTTTCTAAAGGAAGTTGAGTAAGGATTGCCATTCAGAGAGACTCTGGTTTGTTTGTTTGTTTTAGAAATATTGCAGTGCCTTTTAGGATCGATGACAAAGCTAGGATGCACATGCCTGCTTATGAAAATGAATGGCGTGGGTGTACTTCATTTATATGTAACCTTCTGCTTTAAGGTCACACTTTGCATGGAATGTTGTTATCTAAATGAGTCCTTCAGAAAATGTTGAGTTTGTGGATGGCAGTCCTGATAGCAGTTTGGGCTACAAGCCTTTAAATCTAGGCTACATTTCCAATATAAAAGTCAGCACGCGTGTGGCTCCCTCACCACGGAAGAGGACGACATTCGGTGGGGGTGGAATAAATGGCTTACTTAGGGGAATGATTTCACAAAGGAAGGATCCGAATGCCCTATTTACTATACAATTCATGTGTGGTGAAGAAAACTCTTGCAGCTTGGCACATGCATGCTGCCCAGAATTGTGGGGAGAAGAAAAAAGAAGACGAAGAAGAAAAAAGAGGAATAGTTTGAAATTTGCGGAAGTATTTAAAAAAAAATCTCTCCAGCTTTCCTGAAGCAAACGGTTTCCAAGTGCCCTGCATCTGTAGGTGTGTCTTGGAGGGTGTGAGTGTGGGGGAGGGGGGAATGGATGGGAAGGGAGTTGAACTGTTTAATGCTTCAAGGAAATATATCAGAACATTGCCACCCCCCCACCCCCCTAAAATGAATGCCAGCTCAGAGGACATCGCTGACGGGTCTCCCAGCCATTCCCAGTAATTCCTTAGACAGCGGTGAGTTCACCATAAAGGGCTCAGTCTCAACAGATGTTCTAAGTGGCACCTCCTGAGTCGCTCTTGTGTGGTGGAGAAATACAGAAATCAAGCTAAATCAAATTAGTCAGCAGAGGAAGAAAATAAAGGTCAGGTCCACCAACATCTGAATAAACAGCCTATGCCAATATGGCCATCTTCAGTCAGGAACTAATTAAGGGCTGATTGTCCTTCTCAGTGAAACCTCAAAAATGCATGGTGTTGAATTATTAAAAACAACACACACACACACACACAATACCCAAACCCCCACACTCTTCAGCATGCCAGATGAAAAGATAGGGGACCATAATATCCCACGGAATTGTGTCTCTTGGCTAGAGATAGTCCCTCAATCGCCAGCTTTCTTTGTTTTGATGACAATTTTTCTTCCTTTAAGAGAGCGGAAAGTATGCTCGAAGCCTGTCTTGTGTTACAACTCCTTTACCTTTGTCTGCCTATCTCAGCTGGTATTTAATTGGTCAGCAATAGGAGGGAAGTCTCCTTTGAGGTAATGAATATTGACTGTTTATGTTGAAATGTCACTGTGAAAAGAGAGCCCAGCGCCAAAGAGGGAGAACCCAGTGTGAGCGTCTCCGACACAAAAGAGACACCAGTGAAACGGAGGCATTGAAAAGCAAAGCAGCTGAAATTCAAAGAACAGATGAAACAGAAATGGCCTACATGTGTGGGAATTTTAAGCTAGCCGTTGACAGGTGAAGAAGTCATTATTTTACCTGTTAGAACCAAATGGGACTGTGTGCCTTTCCTAAAATGACACAGAGGCCGTGACTCACAGAACTGTTTTAATTGAGAAACCCTCCTCATTTTTGAAGGAATAATTTTTGTTCCATAAAGGGAGATGGGGCAAACCTAACAGTTAATCATTATATGGATTCCACCCCGCAGACAAGGAAAAAGAGGGGAGTTCTGTGGCAGGCAGAGCCCTCTCTTGAAAGGCTGAGGTTCTGAATTTTCACAGGAACCTCTGGATGCAAAAAGTTTTGTCTGCGGTAATTAGAGATTTGAAGGTAAAAAAAAGAAAAAAAAAAGAAAGGGAGAGGCGAGTAGAATCTGCTCATTAGATCAGATGGGCTGAAAATATTATCATTTAATACTTTGGGACATTATATTTTGGTGTAATTTGTAATTTGACGGTGCCCCTGAGCTGACAGCTGAGACGGCGTCTCTTTAACCCTTTCGGCTCTGGGCAAGCACGTCCATGTTTAAGGTGGGTTTTGCTGGCAGCCTTGGCTTTATTCACCCACGATGGATTTTATGTCATTGTATGAATCGGATTTTCCATTCTTATACTTCCCCCAAACGGTGACCAGCCAGTGAGTAATATCAGAAAAAAACCCAGCGAAGCAGAGAATTTCGAAATGATTTAAATGCGTAGGAGGTTCTGAACGGTGCCAAGTTTTTAAATCTGGGCCGCCTCCTCTCCACCCGCTTTGGGCCTCAAGACCGTTTTGCAAATTCACGATGGCCACAAGTATTGTATTTCTTGCCGTTTTACAGTGTAAAAGAAGAGGGAAGGAAACAAAGAGACAACTATGTAACTATTGAGTCACACTCATGGGAAAAATAAAAAGACTGAAGAAGCGAGATAAACAGAAAACTTGAGTTTCTGGTCCCATGAATAGGCAGTTGTATTTACAGGGTGGCTTTACCATTTACAGATTTAAAGTTCACATACTTGAACTTGATCATCATGAGGACCCCATCATCGCAAATTTCTGAGGCAAGAGCTCATTACCTTTCTCTCCAGATTGCTGCCTAATGCAGAAAGGGTTCCCTGTTTTTATTGCCTAAGCATTAGATGATGTGTTTTTTTTAAGCCCAGTAAATAAAATATGACATCTTGAGTCACACCCATGTCATGCTTGAACCCTAACCCGTGACACTCACCTAACTCGAACTAACAAGCTGCCTGCCCCAGGAAGAGCGATACTTCTTCATTAGCAAGATCCATTTCACCTTTAAAAACCCTGGCTTCCTGTTTGCATTAAGCCAGATTGAGATGTCTTGGGTCTTTCAATGACATTTAGGAATCCTCCAGGACAAAAAAGGAAGGTATTACATCTCCAGTTCACCTGCAAAGAAGATGTCATTAAAAGAGGAAGCAAAATGAAACCCTGTCAACTTGTTAGGGCCCAAAAGGTAATTCTGCCATCAAATACGGAGTGGGGGAGTGATACAGAATCCTATTATTACTGACACGAAAGGACCTACTGGTGTCAAAGGTGTCCGGTGCCAGAAAAGTTCAGGTGTTGCTAAATTCATTAAGGTGTCAGTTTGAGAAGATGTGATGTCACTCCTGTTGTCTGCGGAGATGAAAACTGGAATCTGCTTGCTCCTGTCAACACACTATCATCTTAATTTCGTTTGCTCTGCACCTGACTTGCCATATGTACGGGGTTAAGGGCCATGGGCGATGGCTTCTTAAAAGGCTACTAATATTTGACACATATCATTTTAATCTACCCTTTTCACCATCACTCCCACCTCCCCCCCCAAAAAATGTTGCTAAGTCAACACCACTTGTGATAGTTTGCTTGCTAGAATTTTGCTAATGAGGGTGGAAGAAGAACAATACATCTCTTCTGTTCTTTTATTTATTTCTAATATTAAAGATAAACGTGCTTCCTTTTCTTTATAAGTTTATGTGCTTCCCTATCACTGTGATAAATTTTGATAGGAATTTGACATTGAAATCTGCGGACATAGGACAGGTCCTTTCCAGCTTCATTTATGTACAATTTCTTCAAATTTTATTTCAATAGGTTCTTTCAAAAATGTGAGAGACTTCATAAAGGATGCAAACGACTGGTATGCATTTGATATGATAAAGAATGTTTATTTGATAACTTTTATCCAGAAGTATTGGGTGGGTACAGTATAGAAAGCAAAATATGCTATAAATCACATTGTGAATAAAACAAACCACATTTAATATTAATATATCATCAGAAGATATAGCACTTATTTTTCTAAAGATGTGTGTTACAGATGATGGTTTTAAAGACAGACCACATTCTGGTAAGTTATTTTTTGTAAATTTCAAATTTGAAATATCGTACCAATGTAATCAACTTTCACTAAACTCTGGGTTAGTTCAAAATAGTGAAATTACCATTTTTAAAAGATTTTTTTGATGTGCACCATTTTTAGTTTTTGTTGAATTTATTACAACATTGCTTCTGTTGTTTTATGTTTTTTTTTTTTTTTGGCCCTGAGGCATGTGGGATCTTGGATCCCCAACCAGGGATTGAACCCTCAGTCCCTGCATTGGAAGGTGAAGTTTTACCCACTGGATTACAAGCGAAGTCCTGGAAATAACCATTTTCAGAGTGTTTTTATGCTTAGTTCAAGGCAATATTTATTCTCTTGATTTGTTTTTCAAAGGATTGAAGGGAGTTTTTTTTGCAACTTTCTTCTATAAAACATCAGTGGTCAAATAATGATGGGGAAATGACAAACACCCATCCTAGCCAAGATCATAGTGTAATTTCTATTAAAGTAACTTGAATGCTTTTCTAGTTTTGGTTCTTCTGAACATTACTATTTGTTTTATTTGCAAAGAGTTAGAGCTTAGGAAACACATCATATCATTATTCTCATACCTTTGACATCAATCGAATATAACATGATTTTGTACATAGGATAATAATATGGTACTTTTAAAATAAGTGTATAGGTCCACACTACTGGTAATGTGGAATCTGGTTGCCCTCCTTCATGTGTGTTCAGATTATAATTCTAAACTTCCCCTATCCACTTCCACTACCGTGTTTTTCTATCACTCTCCTTTGCGTAGAAAAGTACTTTCTTAAAGCACAGAAAAAAATCCACCTGCAAACAAATATATTATTAATGCTCACTAAACCTTGCCTTTTCCTTTCTCCAACTGTGTCCATTAAAAATCCAAATATTTTCCTAAGACTGTCAAGTCTGTTTCAAAAGGGGATTTCCCTAGTTTTGAAACATGAAAACTTTTATTTCTAAGCAGTCTATTTACATGTTAAAAAAAATCTGAGTGTTAAAAAAGACCATACATAATATTTGTAAGGTGTACATACACGTACGGCTGCATTAACGATCTCCTGATCAATTAAACACTTTGTTATTTTCATCGCAGCCCTAGACCAAGACGTGATTTTCAGTCCCCCATACCAAAATCCATCCTGAGTGTCCATGATTGTACTGTTATGCGGCTTGTAGACTTTCTATGCACGAGACACGGAGGGTTGCAAAAATTGAGCTTTTTGCAGGCAGCTGCTGTGGGAACTCGGGTTAGCAGGGCTTGCTTTCATTGATATATGGAGCACTTAACCTAGTGAGAAGCACAGAGGTGGTGGGAAGGCTCCCGCTGGACGAGTTTTTCAAGTTGATCCTGGTGGTTGTATTGTCGGTCCCTCTGGGTACCAGGCGGGGGGGCTCACACTCTGGACTTTCACTTGTAGGAAGAAAGAAAATCAATCTTCGTGCCCCAAAGATGGAACTGCTGAAGCAGAAAGTCACTGAGGCATTGGAGTCTTGTAGGGAAGACTCTGAGGAAATGGCTTCAGGCTTCAAGCAAGATGCTGAACTCCATCAGCAGTCTCCGGAGACACAGGGGGGCTACAACAGATAGAAAGGGTGTGTATTGCCCCTGCGTTGGCGTGCTTTTTGATTGAGAAACAGGAAAAAAATAGCTGAAATTGGAGATGGATCTGTATATTGGAAAAATAAATATAACTGAAATGCTTTTTTCTTTATTCATTAGAATGTGACTTGTACCCTACTCAGGGAAAAAAAAAAAATCATGCTCAGATTATATCAATCATTTTCCAGAAGGGTTGTCATAACTCTTTTGATATGTATCAAAGTTTGCATAGAGTGCTTTTTGTTTAAAGGTATTATTTGATATTAGTGATTGTTTGATGTAGCATCCCTCAACCTGAAGACTGCCAAAGCATTCTGCAGCTAAAATCATTAACAAAATACTCTAAATTACATACCTTAATATAGTCAGTGACCAAATTGCTGTTACTACTTGGGAAGGCAATGCATTTATTGAAAAGAACCATTTTAATGAAGGGATCATTTTAAGACCAATAATAAAAGGCGCAAGAGTTTTTCACAGTAGCATTCAATGTCAACGCTGGCCATGTTGCTGAATTCTCTTGCTCTTTGAAAGCCCAACCATTATTTTGGGAGTGTGCATTTGTGACACAGGAAGATGAAGGCTTCCAAGACCCAGATGAGGGTACCTGGCTGCACTATCTCCTAGACTTTGAGATTTAGATTTCATTTTTGGATCTTATAAAACCATCCACAATTATGCAAATTCACTGGTTCCATCTCCTCAATATAAGAGAAAACTGTATAGTCAGTGATAGTAACCGTGATGATCTCTAAATTTTTTCACTCTGCTTAGAATTTCCAAAACTCTTTTACTTACCCAAGTGCTCTCAAATCTGCTGCCCTATGACAACCTAGAGGGGTGGGTTGGGGTGGGGGGAAGGTGGGAGGGAGGTTCTAGAAGGAGGGGCCATATGCCATATGTATACCCCTGGCATGATATGATTCATATTGACGTATGGCGGAAGCAATCACAACATTGTAAAGCAATTTTCCCCCAGTTAAATATAAGTAAATAAGTAATAAAGAAGGGTAGGTAATCAAGAAAAGAATGCTATTTTCATATTATTTTAAATAGTTTAAATCTGTTTGTACTGTCCTACTGAGAAAGGTACAAGGAAAGTGTTTTTCTGATGGTGCAAGGAGAAAATTTTCTTTGGGTTCTTAAGCCAGACAGGTGAAATAGTTGTAGGAGCTTTTGAAACCCACCTTTCTTTCACTGCAGCCGTGCTCCTAGCAAAGGATCCAAGAAGAACTCTGAAGGTGCTGATTTTTTTTTTCACAGTAGGGAAATCTGAGCTTTCAGGAGCATGAAAAGACTGAAGCAGGTAAGACTTGATGCTGTCAGGGAGTTTTTTGCTTTGACCCCCTCTCTATTCTAAATCTCATCTTCAGACTTGTCCCCAGCAAACCAAACATAGGAAAGCAGTCCTCTGAAAGCTGTGACGGGTAACCATGGCTCCCCCAGACCAGTTTAGAAGGAACATATTCCTTGCTCCATTACTGTGGGTTCAACAGGATTGAATGCAAATTCTACTTTCCCTAAATACTGCGAATCACGCTAGTGACCACATTTCCATTCTTATTCAGTGGGAAAGGGCGACCCGTTTCTTTGTTTGTTTCTATAAAATGCAGCCATTTGACAGAATGTAGAAGGTCAGCAATGGGATGATCTAGTTAGGACACTGGCAGAAACATACAGTGTATCAAGCTGTCCTGATGCTGAAGCTGGAAAAAATAGGGCATAAGCCTCAAGTGGTGCTCAGTTATTGCCAGCACTAAGCTGTGCTTCTGACAATGGCTTTGAGGAGGGAATTATGACATTTAAAAGAATCTCTCCAGCTTTATAAAAAAAATGTGAATATCTATAAATATTGATCCAAAATGAGTGCAATGAATAATTTATAGTGAAATATACTTTCTTTGTCTTTTGGTTTTTAAAGCAGCTGGGTTTTTTTTTCTAAAATATTATGGTTAGACAAGCATATTTTTCCTCTCTCATTTTAGAGCCATTTCTTATTTTTAGAAAAAAATATGTGCTATTTTCAAAAGATGTTTGAAGTTGGGAGAAAAAAAATTCCCAACAATATACACATTACCAAAATGGAAACATATTGTAGATGTTTTAGTTTCAGGGAAGAAAATATAACTTGAGATTTTAAAAAAGTTTATATAATTTGTTGTCATAATTTTGTTGTCTTTGGTGCATATCCTCCTTTTGCAGAATCATTTAAACAACTCATGTTTGCTTGAATAAAAATAGAGATTTCATTTGTTGGAACTAATGATTCCAACCGAAAATATACTCTTGTGTAATGAGAGGAAAATAAACAGGTGCGCTCAGCATCTTTCACAGTGTGCCTGACAAGGGGGCAGATTTGGAAGATGCATTAAATATTCTCAAACCTCACCAGGAGTTGGGCTTTAATTGATCATGATTCAGGGTCTTTTTTTTCAAATGTCTATCAATATTTTCACAAGGGGTCAACATGTATTTCTTCTTTCTCTCTGTAACTCTAGACAGATTCGGAGAAATGAATGCTCACAGTTTTCTTGGAAAAGCCATTGGGTGTTCATTCATTAGGCTGATAATATGGCTCTAAATCCACTTAGAGAAAAGGGTTTTATTTTGTTTCTTCCCTGTTGAGCTTGTTGTCTCATTCATGTTTGTTGTTTCATTCATGTTTCTATTGTTTTTAATTTTGCTAGATTTTATGTTTGACTCATGCAGTGGAAAGGATGACAGAAAGAAAGGCTTTACTGAGTCTGTAAGTTGTCTCTTTCTGGAAGACTTTGACAATTGTGGGTTTTTACAGCACAACCCAGCACTGTTAGCTCATTTAGTCTGGGACCCAGCAATCCAAGTAGTGTGTTGTGTTGTATACACCAGAGATTTGTGAAATATTGTTTAGAAGCGCATGGAGTCTGGCAAAATCGAGAGTCCACTCATGTTACCCCAAGGAACAGAAGGAGAGAGCCTGGGACTGGCTTCATGAAGCAGCTGGAAGCCCCTGGAGCTGCATGTGGAATCCCAACAATGCCACTGTTTGTTAGATTGATTTTGGGAGAAATTGCATTTATCCCTTTGAGCCTCGGTTTTCTGTTTGATCAGTATAGTACTAAGGAGGAGGGTTCTTTTGAACACAAATTGAAATGATACAAATACTTCCTGGTGGTTCAGATGGTAAAAAATCTGCTTGCAGTGCGGAAGCCCCGGGTTCGATCTCTGGGTTGGGAAGATCCTCTGGAGAAGGGAATGGCAACCCACTGCAGTATTATTGCCTGGAGAATTCCATGGACAAAAGGGCCTGGGACCAGGTGGACTACAGTCCATGGGGTTGCAAAGAGTCCAACATGATTGAGCGACTAACACACACACGGCACAAGTACTTAATTAAGGGCTTCCCTGGTGGCTAAGTGGTAAAGAATCTGCCAGCAATGCAGGAGGTGTGGATTTGATCCTTGGGTTGGGAAGATCCCCTGGAGAAGGAAATGACAACCCACTCCAGTATTCTTGCTTGGGAAATCCCATGGACAGAGGAGCCTGGTGGCCTCCATTCATAGGGTCACGAAAGAGTTGGACATGACTTAGCGACTAAACAAGTACTTAATAAGTATTTCTTAAATCTGAAAAAAAAAAAAGGAGCACATTGAATTCATGTGTCCCCTGAAATCTAGCAACCCATACAGGACTATTTTTGTGGCATCTTCTTCTAAGTCTCTAGGTAAATTTATTTTTTTTCCAAAGGGCAAAAAGGAAATCAGAAAGTTCTACTGGCTTGAATAATTATAAAAGTAAAGTGCTATGCAGTGTTTTTCCAGAATAGCAAAATAGAAATGGTATATGTGTACCTCTCGAAGCATGTTGGCTCTAAGCGCTGCCTCTGTTCTTCAGAGACGGTTTTATGTGCAAGATGGTAGAGCCAGAGCAGAGCTGGGTTTAAATACAGGCTCTGGTCCTGGCTGACTGTGGCAAGTAACTTCAGCTCCTTCCTAATGTTTATTTGTGAAAGAATAACAATAGCAACAACCATAGTAACAATGCCTTCCTTTTACAGTTGTTTAGATGATTGAATGAGAGCAAATGTATGTATATATATATGGGTGGATGGTCTATAACTCAAAGGTGGGGATAAGGATAGTCACACACTGACATTACTGCTCAGTATTCCGATGAATTTAAAAATAATCAATGAATCCACTCTTGAAAAATCAGCCTAGAAAATAATATAAGTATATATACTATAGATAAGGAAATGGCAACCCACTCCAGTATTCTTGCCTGAAAAATCCTATGGACAGAGGAGCCTGCTGGGCTACAGTCCAAAAGGTCACAAAAGCGTCAGACATGACTGAGTGACTAAGTATATATATACTTAGTCACTCAGTCATATATACAGTCATATCTACTATATATACATATATGTATATACTGTGTATATATATAGTATATGTATACATATAGTATCGGAGAAGGCAATGGCACCCCACTCCAGCACTCTTGCCTGGAAAATCCCATGGATGGAGGAGCCTGATAGGCTGTAGTCCATGGGGCCGCTAAGAGTCGGACACGACTGAGTAACTTCACTTTCACCTTTCACTTTTATGCATTGGAGAAGGCAATGGCAACCCACTCCAGTGTTCTTGCCTGGAGAATCCCAGGGACGGGGGAGCCTGGTGGGCTTCCGTCTGTGGGGTCGCACAGAGTCGGACACGACTGAAGCGACTTAGCAGCAGCAGCATAGTATATATATATATAGGGAGAGAGAGCCCCCTGAAAGAGATATCCGAGTATATAACTTCTCTGCTAAAAACCTCTCAGACTCCTAGTTACTCACAGAATGGATCTAAACTCCTTAATCGATGCTCAAAGTACCACCACATGCCCCAGTCTCCCTCTTCTGGTCTATCTCTCTGTTTCACATACATCAAATTCTAAGCCAATCCGTGGTGTTCCCTCTGCACCCCGGTTCCCTTTTACAGATATACGCCACAGTGAATTTTCCTAATCTGGATTCATTTCTTTTTCCTCTCTGCTCCCATAGCACTTTGAGCCTGAAACAGTCTTCCCTTCTCTCGCACCTGCTGCATTGTAAATTCTTCAGGGGTAGGTTCTTAGTCCTTTGTCTGGAGCCAATCAGATCTAGCAGGTTACGTCATCGCCTTCACATTGTGACTCAGAATATACCTCTAGATAGAACAGTCACGTAATATATCATCTAAACTGGTGCATTTGTCCATGAAAGATTCTCGACTTGATGAATGTTGGATGGTCCATAACTCAAAGTTGGGGATAAGAATAATAACAGATTAACATTGCTGTTCAGTATTCCAGGGACTTAAAAATATCAGTAAATCCACTATTGAAAAATCAGCCTACAAAATAATTCTTTGTCACTTCTTGGTTTCGGCTCTGCCTTTGTTTAGGTCGCTGCTTCAGTGTGACTCTAGCTCTGTAGGTGTTGAGTGATTTTGCTCATTTTTCTCAATCCCGCAGATCCATGCATGCTAACAAAAAGCTGCTTTCCAACCCTGGGTTGAACTGATATCTGTGTTTGAGGAATGGAATAGGAGTTTAAGAGTTTAAAAATTGGGTTGGTAGCACCAGTATGTTTATATCTAGTTGAAATTTAAGTGTGTTCACTGTGGATGTGTGCTGGGAGGAGGTTGACTTTGAAAACTATTTGATGACATATTTGATAAATGATTGGGTTTCAGAAATGATTAGGATACACATACAAGATATTTAGTGGGGATCATTGCTCCCAGAATACGTCAATTTATGACATAAATGACCACCAGGGGAAGCTTCCATATTCCTTTTAGTAATGACTGTGGCAACACAGGGTAGGCTGTTTTTGTTCATGTTATTTAAGTCTTGCAATAAATTTGGAGTTGACTACTTGATGAAGTGATTGTTATGTTAAGCAAAATTATGTCTGTGATCCAAGCATCAGGCTTTCTTAAAATCTGTAGTCTTTCCTATGTAAATCTTGTTCTTACTTCAAGAAATTTCCTAATGTCTTATGTTAATCCCATTATCTCTCGTGGAGTGACTGTTTTTACATGTGGAGGCAGGGGTGGGGGGCATCTTCCGTTAAGACTCTGCTACTTGAAAACACTTGTGATAGAATGAAAATGTGACAATTGAACAATGCTATTTGCACCATATTTATCTCATGTCTATATCCCGTGCATGGATGTATTGTTTGCATAGAAAGTTTGGACATCAGACAACCTTCTCGTTTTTTCTTAGCTGTCTGCTTTAGCAGAGGCAAAGCCTAAAGGACATAAATGTCACGTCCCTCAGACCATTGTGTAAATAATTCTCCCTGGGTCCTTTCCTTCTGGGTTTTGGTCTTGGCTCCTGGTGTTCACAGCATTAAGAGGGTTAAAGGTTCTGGCATGGTGAATTTATTGTTGACATCTCCCAGTCCTTAACGGCAGGATCACTAATGGGTGACCTTGGGGTTCGACTATTCCAGACCCAAGAAGATCAAGTCTCACCCCCTCCTGCAAGTTCAGTGACCCTTCTATTCTCACTCTCCTCGGTCTAACCTTTAACTCACTGATCTTTGACTAAAATATTAAGCAAACACCTGCTTGGGTCTGTGGTCAAAGACTGTGGACTTGAATATATCCCATAATTTCATGTGAATACGCTGTGGCGATAATCATGACATGTAGACCAGATCTGTGGACACGTTTACAGTAAGTAATTATATTGTTACTGACCATATGCAATACAGATTCTGTAACAACCCATGTACATGATGAATCAGTGTTAATCAAATTGATCAGAGTATTAATGAATCGTCTGTGGATACAGTAGGGCTTCTGTTATTTGCATTAACACTAACAATAGTGTGCCAATTTATTTATTTATTCCTTATTACTGAAAGAGGACCAAGTCTAAAAAACTTTAGAATTTCCTAGATTTACCACTGACAGTAATGCAAAATGCACTAATGTTTAACAGGGGTACCAGGAATCATTTGAATGATTAGATGAAAAAATATTTCGTGAGATCAGCTGAGATAAATTCTGTGCTTTAAGGAAAGAAGGAAGGGATATTACAAAATGACTCTGAAGAGTTAAAGATAAAAAGAAGCAGCATAGTACATGTTACTTTGAATTATTCCACTGATATTTTGTAGAAAGTATTTTCACCTGATATGATGAGATGTCCTAAAATGTGAAATTACACCAACAAAAGTTTCTACAAAAGATGGAGGTTTTCTTTCACTAAGAATGGTTAAAATGTTATTGCAAAAAGATGTATTTACTAGGCTTCATTCATCTAGTGTAAATTGGTAGGGCTTGTTGTTCTAAATCAAGATAAAACTAAATAAATTAAAAAATAAATTTAACCAAATGCTTAAGATTTAGCCATTGCTTATCCAAATGTTTTAAAAATATATGTTTATGACACACGTTATATGTTTGCCTATGTGCTCAGTCGCTCAGTCATGTCCAACTTTGCAATCCTTTGAACTGTAGCCTTCCAGGCTCCTCAATCCATGGGTTTTTCCAATAAAGAATACGGGAGTGAGTTGTTATGCCCTCCTCTAGGGGATCTTCCCAACTCAGAAATCAGCCTACGTCTCATGTGTTTCTAAGGGCTCTTCCTGACCCAGGAGTTGATCCCACCTCTCCTGTGTCTCCTGCATGGCAGGCAGGCTCTTTACCCACTGAACCACTGGGGTCCTCTCCTTGGGAACCTTCCATTAGCTTACAGTTCTGTTCTAGCAAATGAATAGGACTTTGCTTCCTGAGAGCACTGACTGGCTTCCCCCGTTTCACACCAACATGGAATTATATAAGCAACAGTAGAAACTTCACACTTCATCCCATATTTACAGATTTATTTAACACTTTATACTTTTCCTTTTTACTTTTATTCACATACTTTTAAAAGTATTGCGTATACTTTTTTCTTTATACATAGCATTCACTTATTTGAATATTTTTAAGTAATCTCTCTCAAAGTTGCTTAGTCACGTCTGACTCTTTGCAACCACATGAACGGTAGCCCGCCAGGCTCCTCGGTCCATGGAATTTTCCAGGCAAGAATACTGGAGTGGGTTGCCATTTCCTGCTCTGGAGATTGTCCCGACCCAGGGATCGAACCAATGTTTCCTGCTTCTCCTGCACTGGCAAGCAATTTTTTATGATTGAGTCACCTGGGAAGCCCAGGGGTGGTTAGATGGCACAGTAACAAATGGATTCCTGATAAATTTTAAAATATCTCCAGGAAAAAAATATTTTTCAACTTGCTCACTTTATTTCAGAAGTTCAGCCCAATAGGTTCTAAGTTTCAAAAAAATAGAGATCTTAGAAGTGATATGGAGATTATTGGAGGCTTAAGGAAAGCGAGAACAGGGAGGAAAAAACTGTTGATCTATTCATTTCCTTTTGTTGTAGGCAGTAGATAAACCATGGTATCTGTTTCCTCATAATGACTCATTATAAACTGATGCTCTGGCAAAATCCAGAGCCTGGAGAAGGACATTATGAGTTACATGACCAAAGCTTAAAAACAAACACAAATTTGCCTCCATGAGAAAGCTTTCAAATACAAATTTCTGCACCAATATTAGAAAGTGGTTCCTCTTTTCTCAAAGTGTATTTGTTAGTGAAATGATTCAGTGATTCAAATTTTGTGAATTAAATAAAAGTGTCTGCTACTAATACTGTAGAGGAAGCCTGAAAATATATTTAGCTAGAACTCATCGAGTCGGACATAACTGAGCAACTTCACTTTCACTTTTCACTTTCATGCATTGGAGAAGGAAATGGCAACCCACTCCAGTGTTCTTGCCTGGAGAGTCCCAGGGATGGGGGAAGCCTGGTGGGCTGCCGTCTATGGGGTCGCACAGAGTTGGACACGACTGAAGTGACTTAGCAGCAGCAGCAGCATCATAGTTAGACTCCAGTATGATTTCCTCTCCGGAAGAAAAGACTTTTAGGTCAATGCCTATGGCTAGAGTAAAGAATAATGCCATTGCTTATTACAAGCAGCTTCAGAAGTATAAAGGGTTCTGAATTTTAACAGTAGATAATTTTAAAAGAAACCAACAATTGACAAGTTTCTTAATGACTATGTATGTATATGTGTATATTGACATATATGTGTGTGTGTGTGTGTATATATATATATATGTGAATGTCTTTTAAAGAACCATAGCTTAGAGTTTCCAAAGAGAAATTCAATGGTATAGGAACAATTTGAAAAGAGCATTCCTGAATGGAAAATGTGCATCAGTCAAAAGCATCAATAAACATGTCTTTTTCATATGCAAATGAAAATTTCTAAAGTAAAAAAGGCATTGTTTTATAAATAGTGAGATAATATTCTTGAAAAAGGTTACCAGTGATTACATAAGTTATCTCCTTCATAAAGAAATTTAGAGCTCACCGTTGCTCTTTTCATTAAAACAGGCTTCGCATCCAGACTCATGTTGAAAGCCAAACTCTGAATTTTAATTAGAGATAATAAATAATTATATCACTTAGGAAACTGAAACTATTAAAGACTGCTGGTACCATACTACTGTATTTGATGGGTGGGTAGCAAGACACAAATCATATTAAAAGCAGTACATTGTGGGTGGAAAATTGGTAATAAATGTGGATAAAGTCTAAAGCTATCCAGATAAAAAAGTAAGTAAGCATTGGGTCTGTCACTGTTTTGAGTTCATAAGAGCTCAGCTCCTTATTTTGCGGTGATTATAACATTCTCCATGCCCCAAATAAGGTGGTTTCTCTTTTTATTTTTGTTGGGGGATTGAAAGGGAAGGGCAGAGTGAGGTGTAATTTATATTTCCTCCAACCAGAAAGATTAAACTTTTTTTTCCTTCCCTCTGCTTTTTTCCCCCTCTTTTTAAAAGAAAGCACATTGACATCTCAAGAGTAATTACTACCTCAGAGTCAAGGGCAAAAAAAAAAAAAAAAATACTGGAGAGACAGACTTCCCCAACCTACACAGCCCAGAGGGACCAGCTGATGCAGAGAAAGCAGAGACTTGAACCATTAGAGCCTGGATCGGGGCTGACACTGACCTGCGTCGACACCCGGCTTTGTCCCGCCATCTGCACAAATGTGAACTTTGCCTCCCAGACTTGGCTTCTCAATTAACATGTCCAGCTGGGGGAGAATTCCGTCATTTCCCTAATATCCTTATTGCCACTGGCCTGACACATTCATATTAAAAATATACGTGCACAGATCAAGGATTTTCTTAAGCACTTCTGTTTTTATTGCAAATACTAGGCAGGAGGTGAAAGCAGACACAATATAATTTGAAAAGCATAACCCTGATTAGGCACTGATTGGAACGCTGTTATACCTTACATTTAAAACCTTTTTATTATTAGAGCTAGCTGTCAAAACTGGGCTCTGAATCTCCTATGAGACAGATGCAGGGGGCAGGCGATGCTTCGCTGCTTTGGTGCAAATAAATTTATAGTTCAAAGTGGCATTTTCTTTGAATACGTCCTTAAGTATCAGAGACCTGTCATGCGCATTGCAGAGGTGTTGGTAAAAATGTGTCATCTGGCTTTAATTTGTTCCCTTTTAATGGACACTCATCATTATTCTCGGTTATTGTTCATTTGAATGTGTTAGGCATTGACACGGTAAAGGAATAAGACTATAGGATCACTATTTAATGATAAATGGACAACAATTGTCAGCGTGGGGAGACAGAGAAGTTATTACCTCTGGTCTTGAAAGAGAAGGTGGTTTTCATACAATCTCAAAGTTAGCAGGGCCATTCAAGGCCTCTTGGATAAAAGCAGGACTTCTGATGCCTACTAGCTGGGCTCAGATCCCAGATCTCAGTTAGAGCAAGTTCTTCACCCTTCTAACCATCAGTTTTCTCATTTTTTCAAATGGGATAATATCCAGGTTTGGGTGTTCTTGGGAAGATTGAGACATGTGGAAAGTCTCCAGGAGAATGCCTGGTACTGTGTAAGCACTCAGTCATTCTAGCTGCCATTTAGGTATCTGATTGTGTTCTAACAATATCTTTAAATGATCTCCAAAGCTTCTACTTAAAATACATGTCGCCGTAAGGAGCTCTCTGGTTCCTTTGGAGAAAATTTTGCACAGTGTTCCTTGTTAGAATGCTTCTTCGAGTAGTCTTGGGTGTTTCTTAACTGTGTTACCCTTTCACCTCATCCTGTTCTCATCATCACAGAGTTGCTTCTGAAAGAATATTCACAAAAAGTAGCAGGAGAAAAAAGCAGGAGAGCTAGAACTCTGAGTGCTGCTCCTTTACATGCTCTCTTCTCTAGGCCAATTCTCCAGGCTTCTCAGCTCCTGCATCATCCCCATGAAAGTTCCTCACTGTTCAGCTTACCCAGCCCAGTCGTATTTCTCAACGGTCCAGAATTTTTCTACAAACTTAGTTGCCTTTGGCAGAAGAGCCTGAACAGTATATTCTTGGTGATGGCTGAGGCTTTGAGGTCCATGGATATGCTATGCAGGCTCTTCTGCTAAGGGCAACTAAGTTTGTAGAAAAATTCTGAACTGTTGAAGAATATGACTGGGCTGGGTAAGTTGAATAATGGGGAACTCTCATCAGGCTGGGTTTGGGCTTCTGTAGTAGCTCAGTTGGCAAAGAATCTGCCTACAATGCAGGAGACCCTGGTTCGACTCCTGGGTTGGAAAGATCCCCTGGAGAAGGGATAGGCTACCCACTCCAGTATCCTTGGGCTTCCCTGGTGGCTCAGCTGGTGAAGAATCTGCCTGCAATGCAGGAGACCTGGGTTTGATTCCTGGGTTGGGAAGATCCCTGGAGAAGGGAACGACTACCCACTCTAGTATTCTGGCCTGGAGAATTCCATGGACTGTACAGTCCATGGGGTGGCAAAGAGTCAAACATGACTGAGTAACTTTCACTTCACAGAGCTGGCTTCAAATCTGATCTCTGCTACTTCCTAGCTGTGTGACTTAGGCATGGCAGTAAACTTCCACATCATCATACTCATTGTTTGTAAAGTAGAAATGATGTCTTCATCCTTGCTGGTCTGCCATGAGGATGGATGGCCGAATGCCCAAGAAACTTAGTAAGGCACCAAAGCATGAGGACAGTTCCTCTGAATCACCTGCTTTTCATCATTTAGAGCTGGATTCTCTTTTCCATCACATCTGAATGATGATACAGTTTATCCTCTTTATGTTTCAATGATAATAGGATGCATATAGCATAAATTAGCTCTAAATTTGAAAGGAGATGTTGACCTTCAAATACAGCACATAGTGGAACTATGTGAGAACTAAGAAAGAACAGCAGAAACTCCAGCAGGCAAACTTTCACTCCCAGGGGAATGCTGCACAATGTTTCATAGGCCTGACCCAAATGAAAGAGGGAGACATCCAGGGATTAGTGACCAAGGCCACATAGAGGCATTGCTTTATGGAGAAAATAAAATCAAAGCTAGGTTGATCATCCAGTTAGGTTGCAAGCCAGTGACCTGGAAATCTGAGTGTAAATGACTTAGTAGGAGAAAAATTGGACAGGCGGATTTTAGTGGGCAAGTGTGAGGCCAAGAGGACACACATCTTGGAGAATTTTCCGAGTTTCAGAGAATAACTGCAGGAGTCATTTATAGGGAGTCCAGGCAAAAGTCAAGAGGAGGCTGTTAGGATCGGGAACCAGGGTTTCGTGTGATGTCCTCCCAGGCCTGTTTGAGCATCTTCTCACTGACTGACCCTATTGCCTTCCACCATGGGGAATGAGACCCAGGAAAAAGAAACTAAAGTGAAAACTGAAAACATAAACCAACTGGAGCTGAATACTGACTGCCATCCAGCTCAGTTCACCTGTCTGTTTCCTGGACACTTCTCCAGTCTGGATAGTTTGGAATAGTTTGAGGACTCCTATTGTTACCAAGCAGGACCCTGTGGGGGTCCTGGGCACAAAAGCCTTTTTGTGTCTCCTCTTTCTTGATTACAGGGAATAGGCTTCATTCAGCCATCATGACCTTCCCTGAGTTCCAACTCATCTGATTAGGGGATGGAGGGGATGTGGAAACAAAAGAAAAAAAAAAAAAATAGTACAGCCTCTGGGCAGGATCCCAATTCCCTCTTAAGGGATATACATAACAATATCTTTGAGCCGTTCTGCAGATGCTGAAGCCCCTACCTGATGGGAGAAATTAACTATATGCTGCCCACAAGCTCTAGATTTCAACCAGTTGGAATCAGAAGGTTGATGATGCTGACTCCCAATTACCTCACCACCAACCAGTCAGAAGAGTGTCCATGAGCCTATCACACCGTCTTTGAACCGTTATAATAAAACTCCTTACTACCCCCTCCAGGTTGGGCCATGAAGTTTTATCCCACTGTGGACCCCTTTGTCTGGTAAAGCAATAAAGCTATTCTTTTCTCCTTTGTCCCAAACTCTGTCTCCAGGATTTAACTCCTTGAGGGATACAGAGGCCTAATCCAGCTGCACTATTTCAGTACACAGGGAAACTAGCTATCACACCGTTCTTTGGTTCAAGAAATAATCATGGAATGTTACTCTAAAGAACATTATGTTTTTATGGGTCTTGACTCAGTGGAATTCAGTTATATTAGTTATTACTTTTGTTGTAGTTTTGTTCCTCATGGTGATTGCTTTTATTTTATTATCTGAGATCGTTTGTGTTGCTTCTCTTCATTTATATTGAAATGTTAATAAAGTTTACATCTTGGTACTTAATTTTTCCATTGTTCTCTTGGTGAGCACATATCCCTTGCATGTATGGATATGCTGATCAAGCATAACATATGTGCGTATATTTGGGCTTCCCTGGTGGCTCAGTAAAGAATCTGCCAGCAATGCCAGAGACCCGGGTTCAATCCCCGGGTTGGGAAGATCCCCTGGAGAAGGAAATGGCAACCCATTCCAGTGTTCTTGCCTGGAGAATCCCACGGACAGAGGAGCCTGGTGGGCTATAGTCCATGGAGTCGCAGAGAGTCAGACACAACTGAAGCAACTTAGCACACATACGCATACATTTATCTATGGGCATGAAAGTGAAAGCTGCTCAGTCGTGTCTGACTCTTTGCCACCCCATGGACGCCATGGAATTCTCCAGGCCAGAATACTGGAGTGGATAGTCTTTCTCTTCTCCAGGGGAGTTTCCCAACCCAGGGATTGAACCCAGGTCTCCTGCATTGCAGGCAGATTGTTTACCAGCTGAGCCACAACAGAAGCTAGAGTGGGTAGCCTATCCCTTCTCCAGGGTATCTTTCTGACACAGGAATCAAATTGGGGTCTCCTGCATTGCAGGCAGATTCTTTACCAACTGAGCCCCTATCTATGCGTATAAGTTATTCAGTTTTGCATTTATGCTTCTGTGTATCTATTATCTACCTACCTATCTTTCTACCTGTCTATCTATCCATCTATCTATGTATCATCTATGCAAATTTTCAGACAGACAGAAATTCTGTTATTCACATTCCAGGAGTAGCTATGGAAGAAAAAGACAAATTTTCATCAAATAGAACCAACTTGCACTACAGTGGAGGAAAGGTAGAGAGGGTAGGAAGCAAGTAAGGGTCAAACATCTGCTATGCGCCAGGAATCATGCTAGACGATTGTAACTATTATTTCTATTTCATTCTCACAACAACCTGAAGATGCAGATATTATTATCTTCAGGATGGCAATGAAGAATGTAAGGACCTCTTGGAGGTAAGGAACTCACGGAAGATGATTCAGTTTGTTCATGACAGGCCAGGCTTTGAATGCAAGACCTTCTGACTCTAAAAGCTTTTTATCTTTCCACAATAGCCTACGCCTTACTTAGAAAATAAAACAACCTGCCAAGAATATACAAAACTCCAACTGATAGTAATAAGCCCTAACTGCTGTCCATAACAGGCAACAAAGAACGCTATATCTACAAGCAGGTGTATCGTATCATATTGACTTCATTCAACTAAGTGACCTTGAGCAGGCTGATGCCCTTTTAGAGCCCCAATTTCTTTATCTGTAAAATGTGGAGTCGGCGCTGCATTGTCTCTAAGGTGCCTTCATCTCTAACCCTTGATGGCTTTTGCATTACGTCCTGCCTTCCCGGCCCAGGCATGTGTGCCGCCTTGCCCCCGGGAGCGCTCCCTGAACATCACATGTGGGTTTGCCTCTGCGTGGCATGCCGCGTCCTGAAATGTAACCCGGGGAGTTAGGCACGCACACAGTTTCACTTCACCATGCCCACTAATGATGCCTCATCAAGACACAATCTGAAAAGTAAACAAACCAACAGCTCCTTTGCTTTTGTGAAGTGAGGACTAAGGGTTATTGATTATTCTTCTGACCCAGGACGGATCTGTATAGATCTGGGGAAGATAGATAGCTCTTTTGATCTGAGGATCAGCGAAGCCTGACCACACAATGGCACATCAGGACTACACCGTCAGGACAGCACCTGACTGGGCTCCAGCGGCCCTCCCCTTCCTCCTCTTCGCGCGCTTCACAAAACTCCAGTCAATGATATCTGTCTCATCACAAGCTGTGTCATCATGAAGAGCTCTGCCTTCTCAACTGGGGCGCCTCTGACCCTTAGGAATTGAAAAATAAATAAATAAAGGCATTTTCCCAAGCTTTATCGTTCATATTTTCAAAGCCTCATGGATACGGTGCATTTATTCACAATAATATGTTCCAGGTTCTTTGCTTAACTGTGGTTGATTCCTCTGCACTGTATTAAAACAGCACATGACAGACCCAGGAATAATGTAGTCTGTATCATGTATTTTAGGAGCTCCGGGTTTTTGCAGTCTTGATATGTCCTGCACCCAGTTGCTGGGAGTACTACCCCAAGGTACAACCCAAATGGATAACTGTCATCGTGGGTATAAGGAGAATTTAAAATTGATCCTGGGTCCTGCAGCCAGGTCTCGAGTATGTTGGGGGCTCTCTAAGAGATCTGTTTATGGCTTCATGGGTTCTGGGGTTAACTCACTTCCTTGAAGAGCATCACATCCGTGGCAACATCTGAGTAATGCAGTCTTTAGGACCATGACACTTCTGCCTGGATTTACCTGGTACCTAAAAAAGGGTTTTCAAGAGGGACACGCTTCAGTACCAGAATACTGGTCTGACATCCCAAACATTTACCTTGAGTAATTTGGAGATATTGGAAGTTGAAAATATCAGATATCTACTTGGTTGCAACAAGGTGCCTTATTGCATCTAACTACTAAGTAGTTGGCCACAATACATAATACATACATGTATTGGCATTAGTAGTGGTAGTGCTAATCACTGAATCGTGTCTGACTCTTTGCGACCCTATGTACTAGCGCACCAGGCTCCTCTGTCCATGGGATTCTCCAGACAAGAAAACTGGAGTGGATTGCCGTTCCCTTCTCCAGAGGATCTTCCCGAACCAGGGATCAAACCCAGGTCTCCTGCATTGCAGGAGGATTCTTTACCATCTGAGCTACAGGGAAGCTCACTGGCATTAGTAAATATTTTATATATTTATATATATATATACACACACACACACATATATGTATAAACATATACTTTATATATATATAACAAACAATATATGTATATAAAAAACACTTGATATTTTATGCACAATTTCCCCCAATGTGATTGTTTTTAATCTAATGAGAAACTTGACACTGCAATAGTTAATTACTCTAAAGAGTTGGCCACAGGTTAGCTCAGCTATGTCGCTAGGATTTGAGAGAATTGGGAGGTAGGACGGGAGAGAGAAAGGGGGAGAGAGTCATCCTCCCATTCCAGAAATATTGCTGGAATATTGCTCTACTGCTGAATGTTGATTATCTGGGGGACAAGAGTTTGGTTAAAGTTTTAAATTATCCTTGGTCACATTGTGGTTGAGTCAATGGCCTTGTCATAGAGACTGGATTGTGTCCACATCTTCCAGCTGCCAGCCCACTGCCTCTCTCAGCTGCCAGGCTGTCTCCAGATCTTTGAGATAAGTTAGGAGGGGATGCTTCCATGTTAGGGTTAGCTCAGCAATGGTTTCCCTCACCCTGCACCTCTTCTTTCATCCCAACACATTGGGTGGCATCTGGAGGCCCTCTCATTATTTTGGAGATCTGAGGGAACAGCCAGCCAGTGGCCCTGGGCTGCCAGTGCCATCAGTAGGGCATTGCTTGCTGAGCCTGGCTGCAGCAACTTCTCACCAGGGACCCGTCCCTGGCAGTCAGCCACCTGCGGAGGTCAGATGTGATCTCCACGTGGCCGGAGTCAGGTCACTTACAAACACAGAACGTGATACACCTTCTGGACTAACATGATACACCTTATGGACTTCTAGTCCATAAGGCGTCTGGACTAACAGACTGTTTTGTCTATTGGCACAATTGTAGAGAAATACTTTCAACCTGCAATATGGCCAAATACACTAGTCTGAAGTATATATGCTGGGCTGACATGGCTTACAAAGTGACTTCAAGTTTCACCAGAAGCAAAAACGCCATTCTTCCTTCCAAAATGTTTCTCAAGTACTTTTCTTCAGTCTCTATATTATTTCTTCATTGTTGTTCTGTCGCTAACTTGTGTCTGACTCTTTGTGACCCCATGAAGTGCAGCACGTCAGGCTTCCCTGTCCTTTGCTGTCTCTCGGAGTTTGCTCAAACTCATGTCCATTGAGTCAATGATGCTATCCAATCATCTCATCCTCTGTTGCCCTCTTCTCCTCTCGCCCTCAATGTTTCCCAGCATAAACTAGAAGTAACTACAGTGAACATAGCAATAAACCATTAACAACAAATGCATGAGAAAAACTTTAAGCCTAAGGGGAAGAAGATGAGAAAGTTTTATAAAGAGTGAGAAAAGCTACAGAGACAGAACACAATGCTTTTCTGTGAGCTTCCTAATGGCCAAGGCAAAAAGAGAAACTGGATTGACACTTGGTAATAAAAAGAAATCTGTTTGCTTATAAGGAGAGAGAGAGAATTTCCTGGGCTATATTACATTTAAAAATAAAAGCAGGAGGTGGAAGGCAAATTGCATAGAGACTTTGAACCTTTAATGTCTTTAATGTAGCTTAAATAATTGTTACTAGAAAATATGGCTGAGCCAATTTATGCCACTTATTCAGGAAGACTTTTCATGACAATAATTAGCTATGTGTTATGGATTTATGGGGATTGAAAGAATCTCTCTGTCCTCTTCATCCCCACCCGAATTATTTAATTAATTTAGACAGTGTTTGAAACTGATCTCCAGGCCAATGCCAACCCACCTCTTGTTTGTGTATATAAAGTCTATGGAAATCTTGCAGGAAATAAAGCAGGACCTGAGAGGATGGTCATATCCCAGGTCTTAGGTGAGTCTCTGGGATGGCCACTGAATGTGGGTTTTTGGCTTTGGGCAGGAAAGAACCAAGAACAAGCATAACAAAGTGAAGGGTTTATTCAGGGAGACGCACATTCCCTAGACAACTCTATGAGTGCCATCTCAGAAGGCAAGAGGCCACAGGGTACAGGGTTGTCCATTTTTATGGCAATTTATAGGCTGTTAGCTAATGAGCGGAGGCATTGTTCCAACTCATTAGAATTGAGGAAAGGGGGGGAATTTCCAAGAATTGGACCACTGCCAATTTGGGGGCTATTATGGTCAACCTCTAGAACTGTCATAGAGCCCATGGGTGTGTCATTTAGCTTGCTGATGTAATATGTGCTCAGTCACTCAGTCGTGTCTGACTTTTTGTGACCCCATGGACTGTAGCCTGCCAGGCCCCTCTGTCCATGAGGATTCTCCAGCCAAGAATACTGGAGTGGGTTGACAATCCTGCCTCCAGGGGATCTTCCTAGCCCAGGGATCAAACCCAGGTCTCCCTCATTACAGGTGGATTCTTTATCATCTGAGTCACCAGGGAAGCCCAAGAATACTGGAGTCGGTAGCCTATCTTTTCTCCAGGGGATCTTCCTGACTAAGAAATCAAGCTGGGGTCTCCTGCGTTGCAGAAGGATTCTTTACCAGCAGAGTCATCAGGGAAACCTGTGATGTGTATACTGAGGATTGAGGTCTAGTAGAGGCTAACTGTCTGCCATCCTGCACCTAGTTGGTTTTAACTAGTTTAGGTAGTGCCTTCAACGGTTGTCTTTTTTTGTTTTAAGGTTGTGCCCTGCCCCTTCCTGTCTCAGAAAGACAGTCTACCAATCCACCTTTGGTCTATGGCTGATTTCAAGCTGCAATGGCAGAGTTGAGCAAACCAAGCATATCATCTTCAGTGTATAAGACATTTATAACCTGACCTTTTGTAGGAAACATTGACCCATCTCTGGTCTGGAGAAAGATCTGAAAAATGTGTCCTTAAAACTAAGAGTTACTTGCTTAAATTCAGTTAGCCTAGGAGAGGTACCCTTCTAAGTCACTGTCAGCCACTAAGAATCTAGTCTAAATCAATCTTTGTCCATCCATCTACATGCGCCAACTAGCAGAATGAAGAGAATGGAGGGAAGGGGACACAGGACAAATCAGTTTTACTTAGGAAGACAGTAAAAAAGAAACAACTGAGGCCCTGAGGTATTTTCAGGGTGGACAAGGCTGGCTGATGCTGCACAGTGAGGAGTCTGGAAGGTCAGTAAGTACAGCGATGGCCATAGATGGCCTTGGAGTGAAGGGAGGGGGTGAAGTAAGGCGTTGTTTGGGGGAAAGCAGATGTGAAGAAAGGAAGGAGGGAGCACTGCTCTTCTAAATTTTATCCAAGAACAGCTCTGTGGAGGTGCTCTCACTGTCCCATTTTCACCAGCTCTCCAAGTAGCCTAGTAGTTGGCCATTTGTGGGCAGTTGTCCAAGACGAGAGAGTCTGAATTATCAAAGAAGGAAGCTAATAATCAACGTGGTGGCTTTAGGATTCAACATGGACTTGTAGGTCACATTATGTTTAGTATTAAAAGGTGTATATTAAATTTACCCCCAAATGTCGATGGAACAAGTACATTTTAATCTATTTTTACTTCACATCAAATCTAGCTCTCGTATCTGTGTTGTATTTGTAAAATTAACTGAACAGGCACATAAAACTGAAAATATAAAATGAGATCTAAAGGTTTTTTTTCCCACTTAACATTTTTGTACAGCTTAAATGTTGAAAATTTGCAGTCTGATGTTTTACTTCTTGAAACAAAACAGTATTCAATATGTACACATTTATATATATATATATATATATATATATAAAAACTCTGTCTATTAGAGACCTTGTGGTCTCCCGACTGTTGATTTAAAATGTGTGAAATATGCAGGATCACTTTCTCTAATTAGGGAGAAAGAAGTTTTTAATTCACGTATGTATATTTTTAATGTCATGGGCACATTATATTTTGTTTAACAAAATGTCCTATTGAAATGGATTTTTTCTAACATGAAAATCCTTCTTTTAAAAAATTGCCATTTTTTCAGTACTTATGATGAAAAATCCTGCAGTTTTAATGAATCTAGAATTGAGTAATTAAAAAATAAAGAAGACTCTGACTTAGAACTTAGCAGAAAAGAAATGCATTTATTGAACTCCTCCTGTCTGCTTTATGTTAGTTGCTAGAAGAAATAAATGAAATTAACCATTCTTTCAGGTTTTTCCAAACAGTAAGGGCAATCAGACCAAAGAAATTAAAACTAGAAAATCAGTGTTGGCTGAGTAGGTGTTATAACACCTACCATAAGCTCAGTAGAAAACCTAGATTGGTAGAAGTGGATTTGGGATAAGCCAGTTGGATAAAATGTATGAAAGACTCAAGACTAAGCGTTATGATTAATAATAGAAATTAACAAAGGTGAATATTATTCATATAATCTACCTATTGTAGGAAAATGAACATACCCTCTTAGAAATAAATAATAAGTATTATATTTCCCCAAAATGTTTTATTAATGGAGACAATTTGAAAATATGGTAAAGAGCAAGATACTGACTCCTCTTTCACATATTCAACTTTCAAACAAAAGAGATGATCTCTTTGACTCTTGGAATTATGTTGAACTTAAAGTGACATAAAAACAAGGTCATTTCTCAGACAATATGCTTAGAACATGCTGTGCTTATTTATGGCTGATCTCATTTTATAGTGTTATTAATTCTGCTGCTTGAGGCAAGGATTTTATTGTTCTTGTTGTTTTGTTTTGTTCACAGGTGTATTCTCAGGTCCTAGAACTGCCCCCAGCACTGAGTAGGCAGTCAATAAATATTTATTGAATTAATCAAGGCAAGAGTGGAAAATTCTATGAAGAATTTCTAAGAAGAAAAGTCTATGAAATACAAGGTGCTGTAGAGTGAGGCACAATGACAGTGAGGTCAGGTGAGTAGTCCCTTTTCTCGGATGAAAACATCCTTTCCAATAATCCCATTTTCTCCAGACAGGTAGCACATAATGATGTAGACTGGAGAAGGTATACGAACTGCCTATAGACAGGCTAAAAAATTGTGGACTGATGAGCTTAGTGACCTATTTTTAAATTTGATGCTTAATATAGAGGTCTATACATATATATAAAAAGAATACCTGTACCTAGTTATGAATTTTCATGCTCTGAAACTTTGTGTTCAAAAAGATTCTTTTTTTAAATCTGAGGCTTTTTGACTTCATCAACAGTGAAAAATAAAATTAATTAATGGGGGTTAATTTGAAATAGCACTCACTCTTTTTAATCTCTACTTACAAAAATATAAAGTAAAAGCTTTCAATCTCTACCTATTCAAAAGGAAGCAGGGAAATAATGTTTGGAAGGGGTCTCAAGGACTATGCTTATGAGCATCAGGAAACTGATGAACCAAAGTGTAAAAGTATAAATGGCGAAATACTGTGCTTGAGGATGAAAGGGGAACAGAGCTCAAAGCTGAACACATGTTTAAGGTTCAGAATGAAATTCATTGGGAACACTCTGCCTACTCCCAACCCCCCTCCCCACCCTGGACTTAAGAAGCATGCTTTCTTCTTTGTTATGTCCAGTAGATATTGGGCTCTCAGGTGGCACAATGGTAAAGAACCTGTCTGCCAGTGAAGGAGATGCAAGAGATACAAGTTTGATCCCTGGGTGGGAAAGATCCCTTGGAGGAGGGTGTGGCAACCCACTCTAGTATTCTTGCTTGGAGATCTCATGGACAGAGGAGGCTATGGTCCATAGGGTCACAAAGAGTCAAACATGACGGAAGGGACTTTTCACACATGCATGCATTCATTCTTCGGAGAAGGCAACGGCACCCCACTCCAGTCCTCTTGCCTGGAAAATCCCATGGGCGGAGGAGCCTAGTAGGCTGCAGTCCATGGGGTCACTAAGATTCGGACATGACTGAGCGACTTCACTTTCACTTTTCACTTTCATGCATTGGAGAAGGAAATGGCAACCCACTCCAGTGTTCTTTCCTGGAGAATCTCAGGGATGGGGGAGCCTGGTGGGCTGCCGTCTTTGGGGTTGCACAGAGTTGGACATGACTGAAGTGATTTAGCAGCAGCAGCAGCAGCACCAGCATTCATTCTTAGACACTATAGGTTAGAGTTGCCCATTTAAAAAAAGAAAAAAAAAAGCTGTCTTCTCCATCCTTCTTAATTCACACATTTCCGCTTTCATCTGTTTCTTTTCCACTTCATCTGATTTTTTTCTCCCGTTATGGCTGCTCTGTTGAAGAACTTGGACACTGGACCATATGCAGGATTTTCCAACAGAAAGATCGGGAAGATGAACATGTTCCTTGGGCCTCTGTGTCCCCTACGAATTGGCAACTGGATTCAGAGACTTGACCAAACTCACATTAGGTCCCTTTATGTTCTTTTATCAGGAGCTCATCATGTCTGCTGTCTCTCTTTATAGGAAAGTAACTGCTGTTGGTGGTCAATACCTAGATACATTAATTCACTAGGAGCTGCAAAATGATAATATTATGTCTTTTTTTTTTTTTTTTGCAAAAATTTACTTGTTTCTATGTCCCAGCAACCAATAAATTAAAAATGGAATTCAAAGAAAAATTATAAAATTTATAATAGAATCAAAAGAACCAGCAAACACCCAGGGATAAAGGCAATGAAATATATGAAAACCCACAAAATGAAATATTGTATTTAGCCATTACCCATGTGACACCACTGAATATACTACTGATTTAGAGGCAAAAATTTCGGTAGAATTTTAGTCTTAAACACTGTGGCTGAAATGCATTTTCTTCAGAACTATCCATTATTAACACAACATTTTTAATCAACTATAGTCCAACAGAAAGTAAAAGTTTTTTAAAAAGCATACCACTAAATAAGTAACACAAATTTAAGATGCCTAGAACTGAATGACAATGAAAACGTTACATAGCAATATTTGAGGGATAAAGCTAAGGTAGAGTTTCGAAGAAAATTTGTATTTTAAATACATAAATTAGGTAAGGAATCTTTAAAATGAATGAGCTAAGAATCCATTTTATGAAGTTACGAAATGAAGAGAATAAACTGAAAAGACAAAAGAAATACATGAAAAAGAACGGATTTCCATACACACAGAAAAGACTTGCTGGGATTTTGTGATTATATTGACTCTATGGGCCAATTTTGAGAGAAACGACATCTTTGCAATCATGAATCTTCTAGTTCATAAAATGATGTATCCCACCATATATTTGTTGCTTCTGAATGACATATGCATTATATGGTACATGGGAATGTCAAGAGTTATCTACTTAAACACTATACGTTTTAAAAACCTCACCCCTTTGGCAACTTACATGATTAAGAAATGTGAATTTTACTATATGTAAAGTTCTCAGGATATCAACCACGACTTTTGCCACAAACTCCCAAAAGTGTCAAACTCAAGGATTTCTAGCTTATGAAAACTGTACAAAACTGAGTTTCAAACTATTCATATTAACTGGATGCAATGCAAACTGTATCTTATGCTGCAGTCATTCCTTTAAAATGCCTCAATAGCAGAAACTTTTCTTTTTTCCCATTTGTCTGTTCTTATTTTAAAATAAGGAGATGCAATGAACACATACCACTAAGTGACAAAAATAGCACTGATCATACTAAGACCTTAGAAGTTTCAAAACTATAGCGTCTCTCTTTACTTTTTTCTGTAAATTTTTCCTTCCCCTCCACCCCTTCTTCTTAAATGAAGTGTTATGTGATCAAAACAAGAAGACTTCTCTAGAAATCTTAACCAGGTAAAATAGCTGTCTAACCATTTTGGAAATATGCAGATAATCAAGGTGTCACTTAACAGGTGCATGCAGTTGGGATATGCAAAGAAAAATAATGAGTAGCAACAGTATCTTTGATCCTGGAAAGGACTCAGAAATATAGGAACTGTGTGCAGGGTGGTTATCATCAGCCCATTTTCTACTCCCTGTGCACAAATCATTTCATGCATTCTACAAACCAAGCCCCGATGTTGGGCTTCAAAAGCAATTTCAGCAGCAAAATAAGGTGCTTTTCTTCAATTTTCAAGCCATTTGTACGAGGTTAGTGTTGTTTACCCACCTGGTACACTGATATTTACATACCCCTTTAAAGAAAATTGGTAGGTATGATTTATGGAGTACTGTAAGAGCACAATTTTCCATGTAGTGCACCTAATCTGAAAGGGCACTTGCAAAGGTCACTCTGGCCATACAAATACCAAGTCTTCTCTTTGGAATAAGTTAGGAGATTCATTTTTCTTGGAAAATGTCAGCAGTACCCTACTCCAGAGGTTAGTTTATGCAGATAAATGCGTAAGCCTTTAATCTTTGAGCAAAAATACTCTACACAAATGTAAAAGCAGTCCATCTATCACTGTTAAGACCTGTAATTTGTTTTTATTTAAATCTCAAGCCAGGGTGCAGTGGGCAACAGGACGGGCAACACGGTATCTCCCATGTAAGCCGAGATCAAGGCGCAGAAACGCGTTTCTAGTCAACCCAGGTGGGTGGCACACGGCGAGCCTGCGACAGCGGAGACCCCTGTTCTCTGCTCTGCGCTTGCTGCTCCAGCAGCTGGAGGCTTCCTGCCCAGCCTGGGAGCGTGGGAATGTGTCCAGTAAGTTTCCTCTTCCAGAGCTCCAGCGAAAATTCAGGTGAAGGAAATGTCTTTTTCTTTCTTTTTCAACGTTTCACTTCAACCCCAGGAGAGAAAACCAAGTCACGTCCTTCAGGAACTTCTTTTCCCCAAAGAACTGCTGTGTTTTGAGAAAATCTCTCACTTTTCCCATAAGTAATCATTCCCGATCCTGAGATTTTTTTTCATTTTGCATCTGACAAGAGAAGTGATGAGAGTCAGTTGTGGGTAATACACTTTAGCATGTTTTATATGCTCTCCTTCTTTTCCTGCTGCATAAATTCTATCCTTAATCTTTACCCCAAGTCATAGTTCTCTTGAGGACCATGTTTTAATATTAGATTTAACAGACATGAAAAAAAGCTAAAATACGATCAAGCAACATTTGCCTCTGTTTCTATAAAGTGAGAGAAGGAGGTGGGGAGGCAGGGAGAGACGCCCTGATGTTTCCTTGGGTAAGATTTTGCAGATGAGCCTTTGGAGTTGGTGAGAAGCAAATGGACAGCAGAGTGTTATCCTTTGAGCTTGGACCAGTGGCTGACACTGGTTTTGCCATCTCAGTGTTGTCAAAGTGAAAGGAAATTATAACCATTCATGCAGTAGATTCCCCTTTGAAAATGTGGGTATCACATGGGGGATGTATCCCAACATGGTAATAACAGCAAGCAGGTAAAAACAATCCACTTAAGGTTTTTCATGGAGAGAAGGTCCAGAAACACACCACCTGTATTGGATTCAAGCATCATCCATATTTTTTTCTTTTCATTTTAAGCATTTAAATGGATTTGATGACTTGATCAATGGATGTCATACGATTTGTGCTAAGCTGAGCTCCATGATAAAAAGTACATTTGAAATATCAGGATTTAAAAAGAGACCACCACTGAGTTGAACAATCTAAGAGAAAATTATCAAGTGTCAATAGTAAAAATCTCCAAATTCTAAATCTCCAGGTTATAAAATTAAGCGCAAAATCTCCAGCTAATCACATCAAACTTTTTAGTAAAAGGGAGGCAGAAAATTTCTGAAAAACGTCATCCTCAAACAGGTGGACCCTGGCCAAACTTCCAAATTGTTGAAGCAAGATATAAGGCAGCAGATCTAAAGGGAATTGTAATGGCTGCATTCTTAACCTGCAAGTTTAAGTCGCAAAGGTTTCCCTTTTCTCATTCCCGTGCCTCTATCCCTGAACCGGTGGTACATACTACACGTGTGAACTTCTGACTCTTAACCTCTTACTGCCTGTTCACACTCCTGCTTTGGTGTCTAATAGACAAGTCAAATTTGTCGTATCTCAAACAAATTCCTCAGTCTTCCACTTGCAAACTTCCCCCTGCCACTGTCTTCCAAATCTCAGCCACTAGTGACTCCATCCCTCCTGCTGATTGGGCCAAGAAGCTGGAGGTCATCCTTGATTTCTTATTCCTCTCATACTCCATATCCCATGGCCAGTAAATCCTGTTGGCTTGGATTTCAATCTGACCCCTTCTTGTGTGTGTATGTGTGTATGCTCAGTCATTCAGTCATGTCTGACTCTTTGTGACCCCATGGACTGAGCCTGCTAGGCTCCTCTGCCCATGGGATTTCCCAGGCAAGAATACTGGAGTGAGTTGCCATTTTCTTCTTCAGGGGATCTTCTTGACCCAAGGATCAAACCTGCTTCATCTCCTGCATCTCCTGCCTTGGCAGGCAGATTATTTACCACTGTATCATCTGGGAAGCCCCATCTCTTAACCATCTGCAATAGACTGAATGTTTGTGTCCCCTCCCAAATTCATATGTTGAAATCTTAACCTTGAAGGTGATGGAATTAAGACATGGTATTAAGACGGTATTAAAGGCTCAGTTTTGAGAGGTGATTAGGACATGAGGGTGGAGCCCTCTTAAATGGGACTAGCACCTTTACAGAAGATACTCTAGAGAGATCGATCTCTGAGTCAGGAAGGGAGCTCTCAGACACCGGATCCACCTTTGCCTAATTACAGACTTCTAGCCTCCAGAACCGTTAGAAATAAATGTGTGTTGTGTGTAAGTCACCCAAGCTGTGGTGTTTTGTTATCATAGCGAGACCTAGGATATCATCTTTAATAGCTGGCACTCTCGTCCAAGGCCCAACACCCCCACCTAAGTGACTGCACTCATTTAGACCCTTGCCTTCTACCACCTCTGCTTAAAGCAGCTTCTGGAGTAATCCTAGCCAGCACCAGTGTTAGTCCCTCATATGTGTCTGACTCTTTGCAACCTCGTGGACTGTAGTCTGCCAGGCTTCTCTGTCCATGGAATTCTCTAGGCAAGAATACTGGAGTGGGTTACCATTTCCTTCTCCAGGGGAATCTTCCTGACCCAGGGATCGAACTTGGGTCTCCTGCTTTGCAGGGAGATGCTTTACCTTCTGAGCCACAAAGGAAGCCCAGAGTAATTCTATCACATTATAAATGAGATTAGACTATGCCACTCCTTTGCTTAAAATGCTTCCGTGGTTCCTTCAAAATATTTCCACTGGGCGCCAAATCTCGGAAGGCTCTGCCTGCCACTTCTGAACCCCTCCCGTCCTCCCCACGGTCCCCTTTCCCTGGAAGGAAACATGGCTCGCTACTTCTTCTTCTTTAGGTCTTTGCTCAAACATTGTCTCCTCGGCAGCGCTTCTTTGACAAGCCTCTTGGAAATCGTGTCCCTTTCTCTCTCCCACCCCCACACCACTCTGGTACTCTCAGTCACCCTTCGCTGGTTGTTTTATTCCCACAGCACTGATCACCATCTGACATAGCATATGTTTGACTTATTTTATTGTTTATTGCCTGTCTCCCCCCAGTATAACATAAATCCTCGAGAGCAGGAATTTCTGTCTATTTTGTTTACTGCGGCATCCTCAGTGCCTAGACGAATGTTTAGCACAGGGTGGATCTTCACATATAAATATTTGGCAGTTCCACTGACAAATGCCTTTAACTACTTGTGAGATGCCAATAATTTTGTAGCTGCATTTTTAACTTAGCAAAGTTTCCCCCAGAGCACGTAAGCTCCATGCCTCTCACGATTGCCTCTACACATTCATTTCTTAAAGGGAATGTCTGAATCAGGTGGGAAATTAGAGACCAGAGTGAGAATTTCTCTAATTTCCAGAGTGGGAAGCTTTTGGTGAGTTCAGGCTAAGTTATTTTGGGAAATTAGAGACCATTAGCTTTCGGTGAGTTCAGGCTAAGTTATTTCCCAGTCATGGCTGATGAAATTAAGGTCTTCATCTTGAGTGTGGAAGATCTGAAGGGATGAGAGCTCATAGGAGACAGAATAGAGAGGCGTGGGTTCAAATTCCAGTTCTACTACATACAAGTTGAGTGGTCTTATGTAAACAACCCGGCTGACCCTCAGCTTTCCCATCTGTGAAACGGAGCTGCAAAATCACATTCTCTCACAGATTTGTGGTAGGGATTGAGCATAGGATAATGTCAAATCCTATGCAAACCTCTCGAGCTTGTACCTGCCATGATTACCTTTGAAGTCACAGTAAGGTCATGCCTCATCTTACATATCATACATGTGCATGTGTGCCTTATCTCGCACAGTGCCTGTGGAGTCAGATCTAGCTGATCAATATTGACCAAAATGACTGCACATATTGAAACATTGCCTGACTCGCACAACCCAAGAACAAGAAACAGTCTCCATCCAGCATCAGTATTTGGGATAATACAATTAAATTGTACTGTTAGCACACAGCCTGTATAGTTTTAAATGCTCAAAGCCTGATTACAAAAATAGGAAAGGATTCCAAAGGGGGTTGACAAGTGGTGGCCTAAGCCCCACTCGTCAACTGTTTTTGAACAGACTGAGAATTACAATTTTTTGTGTGCATTTTTAAATGGCTGAAAAAATTCAAAGAATTTTATAATATTTTGTGACACATAAAATTTGACAAAATACCATTTCATTGTTTAAATAAAGTGTTATCAGAACACATCCAGACCTTTCATTCATATTTTCTCTGACTACTTTGTGCGACAAGGGCAAAACTGAGTAGCTGGGGCAGAAAATGCATACATCGCAAAGGCTAAATTTTTTTTACCATCTCACCTTTTATGGATAAAATTTGTCAACCCCTGCCTGGTCTAACAAAACCACGGGGCCTTGATTTAATGATAAACCTGGTTTTGTTTTTATTGCTTGACTAGCAAAAAGTAGTTGAGGTAAGCAGAATTCTATAGAAATATTTGTCGGAATTGCTGCCTTATCTGTGTCCAGCAGAAATATATTCACAGAAACTCTGCTCACATCTTTTTCCCTGCAGATGCCCTTTTTTTAATTTTCCTTCTTCCAAATCTCTAGAATAAAATGGTAGAGCACATTTTACATCTTCTGAAAATAAAGCCCAGTATGCGCCCAGCACCTCATTCCTCATCTCACGTGGCCTCCAGGGGTGGCCCTGTGCCCCAAGTCCAGAGGGAATTTGGCCTCAAAATGGAGTGCTTCCCTAGAACTATTTGTTTAAGTCAGTTTCTCTCCCTGCAGAATTTTGTGCACCCTCATACAGCATGTTTTTCCAGAGATGTCAAGGCCTTCTAAATTTAGGAAAAGAGGTTGCCTTTTTCTGGCCTTCCTTTTTCTCCTTTTCATTTCCCCTTGTTTAAATTTAAAGCCAGCATCTCCCTGCTTCTGTCCCCTTAAAGCTTCTTAATTGACAATTCATTAAAACAGAATAAAAAAGGTACAAACTTCCAGCTGTTAGTACTGGGAATGTCATATACTACATGACTATAGTTAACACTGCTGTGTAATATAGAGAAAAGCTGTTAAAGCTGTTAAAAGAGTAAATGCTGAATTCTCATCACAAGCAGAACTCCGTATTCCTCTTCACCTTTCTTTTTTATCATATTGGTATGAGAAGATGTGTGTTAGCTGACCTTATTGTGGTAACCATTTCACAGCAGATGTAAATTAAACCATCATGTGCTACCCCTTAAACTTATACAATGATGCATGCTCAGTTTTCTCAATAAAACTGGAAGAAAAAAGTCCAAAGGAAGGGAGGAGGGGGAAGAAACAGGAGAGCACAGTATTTTTGTTCCTGCAAAATAAGTGGGTGGGTAAAAAAAAAAAAATTGCTTTGTTGGGGAGATGCTTGGAGATGTCAACATGTGAACAGGGCTGACTGCTGAGCCCTTGGTGGCACAGAGTCCCTTCCCCTCCCTGTCGGTGGGGAATTCCCATGGATGCAGCTGCCAGGCTCCAGGTCCTCTTCTTCTCTGCTGAAAGATTCTTGATTGGGAGACAGGATGGTTTCTGAGAACCCATAGAGCCGGCTGCCCTCTATTATGAGCTCTGTGACAGCAACGAAATAGCAGACCTACCTTCCCAGCTCCCGGCTTCCTCCTGAAAAGGGCCTTTGGAGCCAGAGGACTGACATTTCCCTATGTTTCTGCTTTAATTAATGTCTGGGAGATGAACTTCGATTCCCACCCACAGCAGCATAAATTAGATGGAATTAAATGCAGTGCTTCTTTTCAGTTTTGCTCTTTTTACCTGCTGGCCATCGTTTTCTCCTTCAAATAATACAGCCACGGAGCAGAATTCTAGATTAAGTCCTAGCATAGAACGTATGACCACAGGAAAATCTGTCACTTGATACTGGTCCTCTGAAATTCAGTGGGGCTTGGGGTTCACTGGATACTTCACCACTGGGTCAGCACCAAACGGTAAAGTGGGGACCTTGGGATCTGGGAGGCACTTCAAATTTGGGGACGCATGATATGCTCCTGGTTAAACGGTGCTGGCTCAGTGATGTGCAAAGAGCTGGGCTCGTGCTTGTGAAGCATAGTCTCCTACTAACAGCAGAAGGCATCTTCCTGACTCCACCTGACCCCACTCCCTGCTATGTAGACTCTGAAGAATGGAGAGAACCAAGTTACTGTTGTTCAGTCACTAAGTTGTGTCCAACTCTTGGTGACGCCATGGACTACAGCATGCCAGGCTTCCCTGTCCTTCACTATCTCCTGGAGTTTGCTCAAACTCATGTCCATTGAGTCGGTGATGCCATCCAACCATCTCATCCTCTGTTGTCTCCTTCTCCTCCCACCCTCAATCTTTTCTGGTATTAAGGTCTTTTCAAAAGAGTCAGCTCTTCGCATCAGGTGGCCAAAGTATTGGACTTTCCACTTCAACATCAGTCCTCCAATGAACACCCAGGACTGATCTCCTTTAGGATGGACTGGTTGGATCTCCTTGCAGTCCAAGGACTCTCAAGAGTCTTCTCCAACACCACAGTTCAAAAGCATCAATACTTCAGTGCTCAGCTTTCTTTATAGTCCAACTCTCACATCCACACATGACCACTGGAAAAACCATAGCTTTGACTAGACGGACCTTTGTTGACAAAGTAATGTCTCTGCTTTTTAATATGCTGTCTAGATTGGTCATAACTTTCCTTCCAAGGAGTAAGCATTTTTTAGTTTCATGGCTGCGGTCACCATCTGCAGCCCAGGAAAATAAAGTCAGCCACTGTTTCCACTGTTTCCCCATCTATTTCCCATGAAGTGATGGGACTGAATGCCATGATCTCAGTTTTCTGAATGTTGAGCTTTAAGCTAACTTTTTCACTCTCCTCTTTCACTTTCATCGAGAGGCTCTTTAGTTCTTCTTCACTTTCTGCCATAAGGGTGGTGTCATCTGCGTATCTGAGGTTATTGATATTTCTCCC